>NC_133345.1:35826752-36426752 GCF_030506205.2 Paramisgurnus dabryanus | reverse complement strand
CAGATCGGTGAGCTTTCCAAGCGCGCCGTAAATGTGTATTGACTATAAATTGCACGGGCACAGGTGAACACTTGAATACATCGTGAATGCATATAGATGAATCAGAGTGTTATAATGCACAGGCCGGCAAGATTCTCGAGCGCGCCGTCATGTGTTCTGATAATAAATTGTGCGCACACGGGTGAACTCTTCAGTGCACCGTGAATGCGTATAGATAAATCAGTGCACAGAACGCGCCGTGAATGTGTACAAATATGATTGATGAACGTAACGGTGGGCACCCAACGCACCGTGAACGTACACAGATGAACAACAATGTATGTGTCACAAATCATAACACAGCTGTGTATACAGGTGAGCTTTCCCAAGCGCATCTTATTGTATACCAAAATGTTATAGCGTGTACATGTGAGCTTCTCTAAGCGCACGGTGGACGCATATAATTAAAAACCATATCGTGCATACAGGTGAGCTAATGGGCGCACCTTTAATGCAACAAACCTCAGTAGTGCGCGAAGCAGGGATGTCGAAGCTGAAAACTGATAACGTGGACGGCGGGGACCAGCCGGCCGTGTCACAATTGTCAAATGAGAAACCTCTAAGACCATGCCCATGCTCTAAGACAAGTGAGCATAATTGTCACGGGAGGTGATAACGTCAACGATCCATAAATAGCCTGTATTGACAGGTGCTCTAGTGAGTGATCTGTGACGCAGATGAACAGCTGATCGTCTGATGTACGTCAGACGTATGTGTCATCCAGGACCTTGGACAGTTCCAGAGCGCTGTGCCTCGGGCACCGTCCGCATCTGAGAAATGACAGGCTTATGAATAAAGTGAATGGCCAGCCGTAAAAGCATGGTTCGCTGTTACCGCCGCCGTCCGCATCTGAGAGATGACAGGCTTGTGAATTAAATGAATGGTCGGTCGTAAAAGCGTGGTTCGCTGTTATCACGGCCACATAGATATAGGTAGGGGAGAGAGCCGCCGTGCCTCTGTAGTGAGGAGAAAAGTGTTCCACCCACGATTCGCGGGGGGTATTGACTTTCAAATGTCACTAGACAGAATGGATCAGACTTTGCATAAGGACGCCTCGTGAAAGGGGTCCTAGCAGCTTGTGTCAATGTGTCATAAGGCACGTAATGTAGGTCGTGTCCCACGGATGCCATCTCCGCACGCCCATCGTAATGGGTTAATATTGGTAGTTTAAGCATGAGATGCGTATCACTCTGATTGAACATAGCTTATAAAGCGATGCAATGAGTTTATAAAGGAGATGACTCGTCAGCTTGTTCAGGGGGCGAGATCTCAGTCTGGTTCGGTAAATAATGAAACCACCGTAGATTGCCCGACCGCATTATCACAATAACACGGTCGAGCGTGCTGCAGTGCTAAATCATCCTCTTAATGTACCGTATTCACAGTACAAGGTGATTTATATGAGACAAACGGCGTTCCACGCGCCGAAGGCTGATTGCCGTCGTAAAGCGTGTTCAATCCACAGCAAATGCTGGGCTAGCTCGTAATGACAGCACTTCATGCAGCAGTGTGTAACTTAAGCAAGCTTCCCGGCCGTCAGCTCGGGGCGGGACCTTTGCTTAGTCAAACTGAAGTGGACTTATGAACAGAATGCCACGATATTCAGCTTTCTGAGGCTCGTTAGAGGGGTACGTGTGCCCGTCTTAAACGAGATGCCGCGCGCGTCTGACTGTGCGCGCGCTTTGAGCTTTGAAACTTATTGTGGCGGGTAGCAAGCTCACTTGAGGTTGATATTACCCTTAATATCTCCGAGTATTGGAGCGGAGGTGTGAGCGTCTTCGGATCCGCTAATATAAATCAGCTATATGGCCGAAAAACGTCATAAACCGCTTGGCTGTAAGCCTTTGAGTGGCCGTCCGGAGAGGGCGCACTGTAACAAATTTCTGTAGTTTTCACAGCATTATTACTGTAAAATGAGCAAATGCTTACTGTAGAACTTGTATACAGCAAGTTGCTGTAGATCTGCAAAGCATCATGGTCTTTTTTCAACGGCGGGTAAATTCTACAGTAAAAATATTTTTTCTGTGAATCACAATACAGCAATTTCTAGAGGATTTTTTCTTCAGCCAAGGAAAGCTACGAAATTCCACACGTTCATCAGAATTTTTACTTCAGAAAGGTAAATTTGCTAATTTAATTCCAAAGTTTACTCTTGTAAAGTCACCTGTTTGTTCAACTTTAAGAGTGCACTGAGAGAGAGGAGTAATGAGCGGCACACTTCCTAGTAAACCTCTCGTGTGTGCATTTTGCAATTTTATTACCACAAATATATATTTCTGCATGATTTCGATATATTTTCTAGTCTGGCAACATTTTATAACGTTGTTAGTTTAGAGAAGGATAATAATTTAATAATAATAGTAATTGGCCGTGTCTCAATGCGAAGGCTGCAGCCTCCGGAGGTCGCATTTCTCGGCTGCATACGTCATCAAAACTGTCTTGTTTCAGAATATTAACAATTATAAAGTTGACTGTTATTCTAAGTTAATAGTAAATTGTTTAATATGCTTATGACTTCCGAATCTAATGGTCAGTTAACTTAAATAACCCAGGGTTGATGACGTATGGACCCTGCATATGCGAGTGCGACGACCTCCGCAGGCTGAAACCAGTCTCTCGAGCTGAAAGAAACGCAGCTGAGGAGATATGAGGTAAGACTTATCCGGCAACATTACATTTATAACGTCTTTAATTTAATTATAGCGTTAGCATTGTGAACCAAAATTAATTTAAAAGTGTGTATTTTTGTATTTATTGGCGCGATATTCGTTTAAATCTCTCGTTTTTTTCTCTTGCTCGCTTACGTTGCTGCCTGAGGAAACGGACATAAAGTTAAGCGGGCCGATTCGAAAGAAAACACAGTAACACACATTTTTCATAATTTCACGATTTTTCTGAACTTCATTGGAGGTCAAACTGCAGAAACTATAACGTTAGATTGTTAATAGCCTAATTTGAAGTGTTATACCCGACTTTGGGGAGCATATTGTATAAATATTTGTCTTATCTGGCGACATTACATTTATAACGTCTTTTATTTGATTAAAGAGTACCTAACGTTAGCATTGCTGAATTCAAAATAGTTTGAAATTGTGTATATATATTATACTATTATAATATTCTCGCACTGTATTAAGATATTTCGAGATCTTACTCGTTCTTTTATTCACCTCTTTTTTTTCCTTTCAGACTGCAGACAAGAGCCATCGACCATCGTTCCAGGTACATAAGTTACATGAACTGGCATGCATGATGATTTTCAAATGCAAGCAATGTTGTTTATTCTATGATTTATATATATATTAATATATCAAACATGTTAAAGTGCACAGAAACCATGCAACAGGAAGAAGCTGTTTTTCTCTTGGTTGATGCAAGTTATTTTTGTACAGTATTGACACACTTTTTCTCTTATGAATATTGTACTTGTGATTTCTAATCGTTTTTATTTGTTTGTTTATTTTGTGTTACAGGAAACTTCCACCTAAACAGATGCTGAGGCCCAGATTTCCCTGCCAAGCACTCCAAGGCTCATCATGCTCGGTAAGATCCCAGCACTCGACATACACAATAGATGTCAATTTTAAGGGTTACTTCATATATAAAGCATATTTGTATCGAGTCACTGTGTGGTGTGAACAAAGTTTTATGTCATCTTGCACATACATTCCAAAAATCTCTAGTGGTTATTGATCTAATAGGTAGTTATGTAGGGCTTGTAGTAGCTGTTCAAGAGATCAGCATTGGGTTTGCTTGTGGAGATACCCATAAAGCAATAAAATCCCCAGGTGGTGCTAATAACCAGGACTCAGGACTTCCTCTCCCAAATTCCAGTTCACTAAAGGTCTATTGAATCTATGTAATGGCATATTCATTCTATGTTGTGATGCTACAAAGGTTTCATCTTCATGTTTGGTTTCAATTTAAAGGTGATGGTGTAATGGTTAAAAAGGTCTAATTTCTATAATACTAAGAGAAAGTGTATCAAAGTTTAAAACTTAAAGACATAATCTGTACTCCTGCGAGGGGTGTCACATCATGAGAAGATCTAGATTACAGATGGTTAACAGTCCCATTTGGTGCTCCTTCAGGTCACGAGAACCGACCAACCAAATACTGATTTGAGATTTTATTATTCTTTGTCTCATTCTGTGTATATAAGGTGGCTTGGCAAGAGACTCTGGGAAGTATTCTTTAGCAAGAATCTTCCCCACACTTTGTGTGTGTGTATTCAAACATTATGGGAGAAATCTTTAACAAGAATCTTCCTACACCATTTTGGGTATATTATATTCATGATGGAAGTACTCTGTAGCCAGAGTGTCCATTGCCAGGTATGACTTTGTAACTGTTGATCATTTTAACGAATTGGATTTGAATCATATTCTGTATGATATTCTGTCATTTATGTTTGAAGCTGGAACCTGCCTGGTATAATAAATTGTTACATTTGTTTCATCTGAATTCTTCAGACATTGTATTGATTTATTTTAATTCTTTCAGAAATTATTATTTCCAGTAGATTAGAAGGAGTCTGGTATTACCGCAAAATAAGTATGTCAGGATATGATCACACTGGTTTTTTGATGTTGAATGGAGCAGGTAGCACATTCACCAGGATTCTCAGATTTATGTCTATCACCTGACTTAGCAAGTTGCATGATCGTGACTAAAGTAACTATTTTTATGATCGGAGCAAGCATGGGGCGGCCAGACATAAAAATATTAGTTTACCCGGCAACCTCTGACTAAGATCAGAACTGGCAATTTTGTGTCCGTGAGATGTACGCAAACGGCCGGCGTATATCCTGTGCGATATCGGGTCCCTAATGAACGAATAACTAAGACTATGGGAATTTATAAATAATCAAATATCTAAATTATGATCAACAGATAATTGGAATAATGCACTAAATTGTTACTTTATTAAATTGGAGTCAGATTATAATTTAAATACAGAGGTCAAAAGAATTTTAATTAATCCTGATATGGAATTATTCTTCTAGAAGCGCTGAGGAAGGAACGAATACGAGACCCCTTCACCCACTCCACTTGTATCTGTCGTTGGGCTTGTGGGTGGTACCTTACAGTTAGTGTTTTCAATAAATTTTGCTTATGTAAAATAGTAAACCATATCAGATTGAATACTGTCTAATGGCAACTTTTATTTAATATTTTTTAGGAGAGTCCATTCTGGGGGCAAAAAATGGATGCTTTCCATCGAGGGCAGAGTTCTCCTCCAATTGAGTGACCGTTGTGATTTCACTTCTGCTCTAGCCATGTATGATGCAGCCACTACATTGGAATTTATCCAGAGGTAAGAACTTATTTGTTTTTTATATAGTTTTGACTAGGAATGGGAACAAATATTTGAGTACTCATTCTTTAACCAACTACCCGATAAGTAAAATACTTTTTAAAGTGTTTATTTTTGTTTATCAACTGTTGTGCTATTGTTAAACATCAAACGTTTAATTTAACTCACCATGCAAATGGTAGAAAAGCAGCACAGCTAGTCTAATGCAGTGGCGGCCGGTGACTTCTTTTTTCGAGGGCGCACGATGCAAAGTTTGTCACAACATGTATGTAGCCCGTCATGTGTGTGGTTCGTCATTTCAAAATATGTGTTTGGCGCGTCGAGTGAAACAATACTTTTCCATTCACAAATCAACAAATATTTACCATAAATTTCACTGTTGTATCACAAACTGTAAACATGGTATTGTGGCAGAAATGTGGGATATTTATGTATAATTTTATAATAGTATTAAAGGCGGAGTGCACAATGTTTGAAAGCCATTGTTGATATTTGAAATCACCTAAACAAACACGCCCCTACCCCAATAGAATCTGGACCTTCTTTTAAAAGACCCGCCTCACACATACGCAACCCAGCAAGGATGTCGGTTAGTAGACACGCTCCTTACTGCTGATTGGCTTTAAGTGTGTTTTGGTAGTCGGCCCGTCTCCTTTTCCAAAGCGTTTTTCAAACATTATGCACTCCGCCTTTAATGTAGACAGTTATTAAATAATAAATATTAGATTTTACTCCACAAACCACCAACAGAGCATATAAAAAAATAAAAATTGTTTATTTAAAGGTGCAGTGTGTAAATTTTAGCGGCATCTAGTGGTGAAGTTGTGAATTGCAACCAACTGCTCAGTCCACTGCTCACCTCTTGCTTTTGAAACACATAGAGAAGCTACGGTAGCTGCCACCGGACAAACATGTCATAGTTGGAGACAACTTAGTAAAAAAGTTTGTCCGTTAAGGGCTTCTGTAGAAACATGGCTGCACGAAATGGCGGCTTCCATGTAAGGGGACCCTCTGTGTATGTAGTTAAAATGTCTCATTCTAAGGCAATAAACACATCACGGTTCATTATGAAAGGTCTTTATACACCCCTGATAATTAAGTTTTGTATATTATTTTGCATTTCTGTCAAGAGATCCTTCTTGAAATTACACACCGCACCTTTAAAACACTGTGAAGTAAACTTTTATGTATATGTCATCAACCCATCTGTCTTGCTTATAAACTTTTACATTAATAGTCAATTTCTTTCACTACAGGGTAGAGTCCAGCCCAGGAAGTCAACTAGTTCAGGTCCAGTTTTAAAAGAATAATAGTTCTGAAAAAAAAAACGTCTTGGAGAAAAACAATATTCAGGTTTGAAATCCTGCTGTAAATGTAAATCATTTAATTTTTATGCATTTGTAATTTACCAGAAACATTTTAATACATATTGATTGTTTTGTGTGTTCAGAAAAGTGTTTTTGTATGAAGTGTTGAAATTAAATGAAATATTCACAGAAAAATGTTAACATATTAAAAAAAATGTATGTGTTCAAAATAGTTTTGAGATGTTCACAGAAAAAATTTAACATGTTGAAAAAAATGTATGCTATGCTATTTTTAATTTATGAATTTTTGTAATTTAAAGTGAGAAAATAAATGGCATTTTTGTGACAAACAGTGTCTTCATTTTACAGTACACAAAATAAATGCAGTAATCCCTATTACAGTAGTAGTTATGAAATACAGTACTGTGATTATTACTGTAAAAGAGTTCACAGTAATTTTAATTTTACTGCAGTTACATTTACAGTAAGAATACTGTGAAATGAAATACAGCAACTTACTAGCTAATTGCTGCCAGCAAGTTACTGTATTTTTCACAGTATTCTTTTTACAGTGCGCGATTCAAACGCTTGGAGCCATGCAAAAGTCTGAGGCTGTCCTTCCTCTAGGAAGAGAGAGAATAACAGCCGTAAGACCGTGCTCGTTTGCGCCATCAGCATCGTAGCGGAGAAACTGAGGTGGGCTGCGAGCGAATTTGGCAGAAAGGTGTTAGAGACACCGTACAGTGGGGTGTCAATACACAGTATATGGCCAAACCGGGGTTTTTTCGGCTAGCGTCGATAGAATTATGGACAGCGGGCCGTGTGTGCGTATTACTGATTGCTTGTCAGTAAGGCGATAAAGTGTTTAGAGACACCGTACAACCGTGGATGTCAATACACAGTATAGTAAGCACGGAAATTACTCTTTTCAGAGGAATTAAATACCGTTCGCCACTATAGGGAGGTCGCATAGCCGACAGTATTACACAGTATGTTTGGATAAACAGCACACAGAAAACATTTCAGGGCAGTCCAGCCGAGGCGCGACATAACCCCTTTTTCCCAGACAGTTTCGTTCTCTGCTGATGCTGCGGAGACCAGAGCTCAGCCGTTCAGGTGCACAAGCCTCAGTAGTGACGGTGACCGAACGGCTCACGGAGCAGGGTAGTATGTCTAGGTAGTTTAATGTCAGACTGAACCCATCGCAGAGAGGAAGTCTGCCGCGAGGCCCGCGGTTTTGCCGTTTATTAAAGGGCAGAAAAACCGGGTATATATATATAAGAATGTACCAATATTCAGCGCACTGATATAGGACGGGACTGAATAAAGGGAGGTATTCGGGCCTCAGTATATTATAAACAAATTCGTTCTGCCTCTGATTCCGTCTAAACCAGAGAGAAATTACCAGGCAGACGAAAAATGAGCTATCTGAAGTGAGATCGGCTCAGGCCAGTAAAGCTCTATAATAAGTGTTTTAGCGCTCCAATAGAGGCGTGTCCGCCTTATCGAGCAGACGAATGAGATCGTGCCGCTCCAGGAGGGGAGGGGCATGAAGCTCTCTTATAATGAGTGTTCTTGGTGCTCCAATAGCGGCGAATCGGCCCTATCGAGCAGACGAATGAGATCGCGCCGCTCCATGAGGGGAGGGGCATGAAGCTCTGTAATCGTTGAACACTGGACAGCTGCATTTAGAGGCAGCGAGCCGTAATACCGCGTGCTAGCTAAGCCGTTAAGAGACCTCACCACTGTGGGGAAAGGAGCGAGGGACTCCGCGAGCGTGGAGCACGAGTGGCTGTGCTATGACAGAGACAGGGGCAGACCGCCCGTGTTTGCTTGTCGTATGCATCTATCCAGGTCTACGGTTCCCCGCTTGTTCATCTCAACAAGAGAGGAACGGCAGAGGGGAGCAGCAACACAGACAGAACAGCCATGCGTCGTGACGGTATCACCCGATGCACTCGGGGGATTCATATATGTGCCAGAGATCTCGCCACTGAATGTAAGAGGAGCGAAGGGACTCTGTAAGCATGAACGGTTGCGGTGTGACAGAACACAGGGGGGGTTAGTCCGTGTGTGCTTGTCTATGCATCCATCTAGTCTCATGGCTCGCCGTGTGTTCATCCCGGTGAGAGAGGAACAGCAGGGGGAGCACGAAACATGGATAAGACAACCAAAGCATAAGCGCGGTCCCGGCGTGGGAGGTGCCAGACCGGTAACGCGCTCGGAGGAAATTCATAGCAGAGAGGCTCACAGAGCCGCTGTGCTGGACGCTATTACAACAGCGCCTGCTCTTTTAGCTTATAGCCTTTATATTAAAAATATTGATCTTACCGGGCGGCCGCAGGGGAGACCTCGTCAGGCGTGTGTCCGCTGCACAGGGCTCAAACCACGGCAAGCGAAGGCTATCTTCGGTTCTCGGCCGGAAAGCGGCAGGGGAAGACGCTAGACCTGGACTCTGCTATCTTCGGTTCTCAGCCGGAAAACGGCAGGGGAAGACGCTAGGCCTGGACTCCGCTGCAGGGCTTTTGTCAACGGCGAGGTAAGGCTTCTTCTTTTTCTTCGGAGCAGCGAGAGGTTCGCGCTGAAGGAGAAAATAATGAGCTCCTGACGATTGAACCGCGCTTATATAAGGACGCGTTCCTCCCGCGCGCGGGTTCAAACGTCATTGGTCTGTACTTTGTACAGACGTTAACCAATAGGCTTCAGTCACGGAGTAAACAGGAGTTTCCCCCCCCATAGCGTCAGCTAACTGACGCAATGCGAAGTGAACCGTATTGAAAGGGAACTAGACTTATTTTCTTGGCAAAGCATCTTAATTTAAGAATTTTTAGATATTTTTACTGAAAAAAAAAAAAAAATACTAAGAAATTGTTTTCTTGAAAATATTTTTTTGCAGTGTAGCAGCCACATTTTCTTTAAAGTGGCAACAGTGTGAAGGTATTTGCAAATGTGTATTATAGGGACAAAACCTTATTTTTGGGGCCAAATTGCTGTCTGGATGTTTCTGTATCGCCCATGACTTGGCAACCAATGAATGTACGTCACTTAGTACATCACTTCAGAGTCCCGACTGGCAGTGGAATCGTAATCGGGAAAATGGTACGAGAGTATATTTAGTCCTCTGGAATACTCGTTGTGGTAATTAGTACCCGAACTACTGTAAGCAGTGCGAAAGCTCCTATTGGCACCTCAGCCTTTGCACCCTTCTCTGACACGACAAGTATAGCTTTTGACAGATTCCTCATCAGCATTTTTGGCTATTAAAGCCTTAAAAATATATTTTATAAGTATTTAAAACAGCACGTGAACTATTAGTGTAAATGGCATTCTTTCCAATTCACATTCATAGTCCTGTTTCTGTGTCTAATAGAAAGCATTCATTTCTGTTACCGCAAGCAGATATCTGTATTAACTTGGTCAAGCATTCCAATAAACATTCACATAAACAAACTCTGTTTTCTCTTCTATCATTTACTGTTGTCTTTTACGAGCCGAAGTGGGGGTGATATTTTAAGATTGCACCACAGGTGTGAGATAGTGTAATGTGTGTGCTGCAGGTGTTTTGAACAGCTGGGCGGCAGGGAGTCTGTCGTTTTGTTCCGTGTGAAGGACAGATAGAAAGAAATAAAGAGACTGAGAAGAAAAGCAGGAAGGAGAACTAAAACAAAACAAATGCACATGTTTACTTGAGACGTGGGACTTCGGGATAGTTCTGAAAGCAGGAAACTGTGCGTTTCGTCTTGAATCTCCCCACCAATAAGGAGTTTGTGCTCTGACCTTCATGCCTCCCTAAACACGTATAGATGCTATCCTCTTGGGATTATTTATTGTAGAGATGGATCAATAAAAGGATATGCTGATCTGCCATTCCAGAGTCAGGCCTTGGCCCCCATCTATTCATCATAGCCGATAAAGACAAGAGTCTCACACACAAACCAAATGGCCAAGGTTAGAATGACCTCTGTATCTGCACTGTGAACTTCAGCTGCACACACACAACCATATTTTATGTCACATGGGCTGCTTTTTACACCCTCAGCACAATACAGTGACCATACAGTATCAAAGACACCAGTAATTGGGTTTTTTCATTGCATAGTACCCCACGGTTTGTGTCGGGTCAGCTTACTTTTGGGAGATTTTTCACTGGGTGCAGTACGTAGAACCCGATACATTTTTTAGTACCACCTCGGTTGGGGTTCCAAGCGACCCGAGCTGATAGGAAAATGTGATGCGAAAACACTGAAAATCACTGATTGGTCTGAGAGAATCGTCACTACCAGCGTCATCGCTGTAATGTAAAAGATTAGCTTTACTTTTGTGCTAGCTTGCGCTGTCTCTAGTAAACATGTTGTCATCTGTGCTTTGCTGTAAGTTCCTAAACTCCCTTTTTAGTGATGAAAAACATCCACAGGTTGACAATTAGGAACACCATAACAGTTTCTTCCAGACTTGCAGTTTGTAGTGGCACATTCGCAACGTGGACGTCCGCATTTATGCTTATGCAACTTAAATGAGGCTCAGCGGAGTGCATTGACTGACGCCACGGGTGTTTGTACAGAAACTGTCATGTGAGACAGAGGTAGTGATAAACGCAATGTGCAAACATCTATTTGCGGTTCTCAATTTTAATTTTGTGGCGGACTGAGAAATAAATGAATGTATGGGGATGTATAGCATTCCAACAACGCTCTCACTTGTATGATGTCACAGCAGTAGGCAGCGCAAATATAACACAATCATTGGCAGTGTCCGAAATATCTCCCTATACCCTTAAAACGTGCACTACTTAAGGGGACAGACATTTTTAAGTGGTGTCCAAATTTATAATGGACATTATCAAGTGCACTTACTCAATCCCATAATTTACTGCAAAAATGGGTGTACAATGTTCCAGCAAAATGAACTCCCGCGTCCTGACACAAGATGGCACCCGCATCGCTTATGCCACTTAGTGTCCGAATTTACTTACTCGTTTTCATTCACTCAATCAAGTGGACTATATTAGTGAACTGGTGTAGGGAATAGTGATAGAGGGTATGGGGACACACTGATTGTTTTTTTTTTTTTGACCATCTTGCTCTCCTTTATATTTCTATGTTTGTGTTTTCCAAATCTGCTAATTCACAAACCCCAGGCGGTTTTCATCATTACCAACAGCACAGTTTGAGTTCTCCGTGTCAACACGCATTGTTTAGAAATATGATCATCTGAATTATGCAACATCTATGTTTTTAAAGCACCATGGGGTTTGAGAGTTTCTGAAGGTTATCCAATGACTAAAACCACACTGTTATGACAGAAAACATGATGATATACCTACAGACCTACAGTATTCTGTATATTACATAGACAGTGGATGATGGTAGATATAAAAAAACTAGATAGTAAACTAACAAAGATTTAAAAAAGCGCCCACTTTGACGCAGGAAACTTGTGGATACATTTTTACAAATAATATATCATTTGTTGTTGTTGTTGTTGTTGTTTACTTCCCATCTATACATTAATGCTGTGTTTTGAGAAGTACTTTTGTACATAAAACACTTACAGTTTAGGAATAAATCTTTTTGACCAGCAGAGGGCCATAGAGACACATTCATTTCACTGGATGTGGCCAACTGCTCACATCACTACTTTAGTGATACATTTTGTATAAAGGTTAATAATCATTTATTATAATTTAATATACTTTAGAAACTTAAAGCATTATGATATTGCATATTGTTAATAGCGCACTATTCAGCAAGTTATAACATTTTTCATTATTATTATGTACAATGGTATTTTTCATGTACCATGTAAATACAGAAACATGAATTTAAGAGAGTCTTGGTCTCGGTTTAGGTGGCCTCGACTACAACACTGACAAATTGTGCTGGAAATCAGCATCTATCATTTAAAATTTACATTTAATCCATTGCAAGCTTATTTCCAAGTCCATTGTTACCAAAAGCATGTTTGCAATCTGATTTATTGCTTGCAGTGTTCTTTCAAACACTGTTGTTATATTACAACATTATGGAAATGTTAAGAACATAAAGTCACCATAAATTTGCAAAAATCTTACTGAAAGGCAGCACAAGAGTGTGCCACACAAGCACACACACACACACACGTAACAATTTAGATGTATGTTAGTGCAAGTACCTCTTGACGTTGGTCGGCTCCTGGCTTCAGTATGAACCAGCGGATTTGGGCCTGCTGGGACTTAGAAACGCACTCAAGAAAAGAGGAGTTACTCTCTACTCCATACAACACCTTCTCCTCCATATTCCTCCCCAATACTGCCGTGAGAGAGAAGGGGAGATAAAGACAGAGAGTAGTCAGACGAGGTATTATTTAGGTCCATTAGGTGAAACCCAGAGGACAATGCATCATCTTAAAACAAAGCAGTGCTTTAAGTGCTTTTCTGCTTTACACACACGTGTATCCTTACCATCTTCAGTGTCCCAGCAATGGCTGGATGGGTCTCCGTGTTTGATGTCCTGTCTTCTGGCCCTCCTGTAAGTGCGCATAAAATAGTTAAGGATTAAGGACCTATTTTGGATCAATCAGACCCTAAACAGCGTGCCAAGGACTGCTGACCAAACTATACAAGTATGTGTTTATGTGGGAAACTCAGTTTTTTTTACAGAGACATAAATGACCACAAGCAGTCAGATATAGGTTTCAACCTGCTGACTCGAAAATCGTTTCACAGCACAAGATTTTTATGAATATTTAGATTTAGTCTGTTCCTTACACAAATATAACATATGACTTCAGTGGTTGTATGGACCACAGAAAGCTTTTATGTCCTTTTTAAAGGGACACTCCACTTTTTTAAAAATATGCTCATTTTCCAGCTCCCCTAGGGTTAAACATTTGATTTTTACCATTTTGGAATCCATTCAGCTGATCTCCGGATATGGCGGTACCACTTTTAGCATAGCTTAGCATAATCCATTGAATCTGATTAGACCATTAGCATTGCGCTAAAAAATAACCAAAGAGTTTTTTTCTATTTAAAACTTGACTCTTCTGTGGTTACATCGTGTACTAAGACAGTCGGAAAATTAAAAGTTGTGATTTTCTAGGCAGATATGGCGTAATAATCAAGGACTTTGCTGCTGTAACATGGCTGCAGAAGGCGCAATGATATCATGCAGCGCCTGAAAATAGTCCCTTGCTATTGAAAGTAATCAAGGGGACTATTTTCGAGCAGTGCGTAATATCTCTACGCCTGCTGCAGCCATGTTACAGCAGCAAAGTCTTTGATTATTACGCCAGAATGAGAGTATAGTTCCTTGCCATATCAGCCTAGAAAATCGCAACTTTTAATTTTCCGTCTGTCTTAGTACACAACTACAAAAGAGTCAAGTTTTAAATTGGAAAAATATAGAAACTCTTTGGTTATTTTTTAGCACGATGCTAATGGTCTAATCAGATTCAATGGATTATGCTAAGCTATGCTAAAAGTGGTAGCGCCAGAACCGGAGTTCAACTGAATGGATTCCAAAACAGTAAAAATCAAATGTTAAACTCTAGGGGAGCTGGAAAATAAGCATATTTTCAAAAAATATAGGAGTGTTCCTTTAAAGCTTGACAGCTTCATTGCAACTGCACGGATAAGTGCGACTGTAGAAAAGCAAAACACCCTCAGCTCTTTCTGTAGTATGACAAACAAACAATGATGAATGTGAAACTCTCACGGCCATCTGACAAATCCTAACAAATCCTCTCTCCCTCCGAGTGTCTCACTGTCCTCCTCTTTCCCTACCGTATCTCTCTCCCTCTCTCTCTGTTGGACTGACCTGGCCTCCTTGCGTCAGTGGCGAACCGGAAAGCCGGGAGAGAAAGGGCAAGAAAACTTCTCTGGCAGCTCACATACATCATCTCAACAACAAAGCAACTTTAATCAATTTGCCTGTCCAGTCCATTCCCACTACGCCCTATGGCAAAGGAAAATCAAATATTTATCATTTTCTCCTATGTGCTGAACTCCAGGAAACAACTCGCCCTGGAGAAGTAGGTCAGTAGGAGGGCATCGCAAAGCTCTCTCTCTCTTTTAACTTTTGGACACCTTGGAGCATGAAACTGCATGCTGAGCACATCTCAGAGATAGCAGGACATGTTTGTGTGTGAAGTAAACAAAAAGCAATGTGTATCGACTTCTTGGGACAATGGCTTTGTCGGTTTGTGTGTGCTTATTATTATTGTTTTACCTTTTGGAGGCTGGTATGTATCTGGAGCACTGGGTGCCGTCCCAAGCGCAGTATGGGTCTCTAGCCAAGCAGCATTCAGCACAACCCTGCCCGTAAATATGACACCTGTGCATGGCCACCTGCACCAACCCGTCGCTTCCTCCAACAAACAGCTGCTGCTGCACAAACACACATACACACAAAGTGCTAAACCAGACGCAATGACAAAAAACTGCTTACTGGAGCGAACTCTCTAATAGAGTTATCAGTAAATGTCGTTGGTTTGCAGTTTCTTTAGTAGTTTTTGTCCTCTAAAAACAGCATGTGTACATGTGACTGTATATAACAGAATAATAAAGGTATTGGAAATATTGCAGTGTTAGGTTTTGCATTATACTGTGCTAAATAAGATACAGCAGAATATTGACGTCCTGTCTCTACTCTAATTTCCTCGATTATTAAATATGTGAAAAAACATTTGTCCATAAAACACAGATGAGAAAATGCTAAAAGAATTGACCTTTTGGGTTGATTTACAGGGTTCACACACCTTAGTTAACTTCAAATTCAAGGACCTTTAAGGACTTTTTAGGTCCAATACCCTCAAATTCAAGGACTAAATGTGGGGACACATTTCAAGTAAGAGCAAGGTTACATCATGTTACCTTTTAAGATACATTGTTACAGTTACGTGTGCTTCAAAAGTCTAGAATGTTAATGATATTATCCTACAGGGAATAATATGGATTTTTTTTCCAGAAAACGTCTTGCATAAAATAGATTCAAGCACTTTTAATGACCTGTATCTATGTATTTATATTTTCAAAAACTTTCTAGGTCCTTGAATTTTTATCTATGGTTGTGAGTATGCAGTGAAAGGGAGAAAGACGGTTTTGGGTTAACTGCAATCTTAACGGTGACAATCAGAAAATAATTAGACAAATGGGAATGTGAAGGACAAATGAAAGGAATGGCACAAGAACAAAAGCAACATAGTTATCGTGAAGCTGATAATGAAAAGCTAAACAAAAGAACCCCTAACACATCAATCCTGAGACGGGTCTTGGGAACCTCCAGATATCCAGTTGCTAAAGCATGATAAATATTCCTGTGAAACCCCAGAAACAAAAACAGCTTGCTGATAAACGCTTGAGCGTTTCTTAAGTAATGGTGAATGCAAAATA
Source organism: Paramisgurnus dabryanus (assembly GCF_030506205.2). Taxonomy (NCBI): domain Eukaryota; kingdom Metazoa; phylum Chordata; class Actinopteri; order Cypriniformes; family Cobitidae; genus Paramisgurnus; species Paramisgurnus dabryanus. Next base: position 36,410,719 of record NC_133345.1, on the reverse strand, counting down.
GATGTGTTTCTTTGTATTTTCAGGTGACGAAACTTTGAAGCTCTTACCTGCTTTGAGGAGATTTCCATGTTGAGGATAGGCGTGGGGTTCTGAAAGCAAGAAATGAATGTGTGAATGAGTTAATTAATCTGTTTAAAGTTAGTTGTTGAATGATTCCTGTGTGTGTACATTGTTGACCTTTACCTTGAACACCTGAAGCTCTTCTAAGATGATCTCCTCCGTGGACCAGTTTTCCTGTGTGATGCTGACAACCTTTAAAATCGAACCAGTATCTGTACAAACAGATGCACACATTTGAGTCTCCATGTTTTTCTCTCAAACAAACAAGCTCTACTGCCCCCTGCTGGTTTTTAAACAAATTAAAACTTGATTGAGCCTTACTACATTTTATCGTACATTAATATGTTTCTTAAACTATTTGGCATGCTTCCCCTTGTGCATCCCTTGTGTGGCCCACCCAAAGAAAATTCATGACTTAAGACAATCTCAAACATACAATTTGCATTAAACAAAGCATATTAACCCTTGTACATTGTTCAAATTCACTACACTTTCGTGGTAGTAAAAATGTATCAGATTAATATATTTTTTTTTACACATTTTTTGCATGAATCTGTTAATAAACCTCAGTACTGATCAAAACTACTAAATGTTTACAAAAATTCCAGGATTTTAACTCTTTAATTGCCAAGTTCATAAATGATGTCATTGATTTTAGACACAAAATGACTTGATTTTCAATATAAAAAGTGATTATGGACTTAATTTTTTTTTACCTTTTTCACAATCTTGGGCATGTCAAAGATTAGTAAAAACTTTGGCTTTGATGCATTTTTAGTTTTTATGCCGCACCAGATTTATTTTTTTCTCCCTCATTTACTGTTAATGATCTTGTTTTGACACATTTACTTACATTATAATGACATTTGGTCACTTTTTATATTGAAAATCTGTCATTTTGTGTGTGTTTTCCCAAAAATCAGTGACATCACTTATGAACTTGGCAATTAAAGAGTAAAAAAGAATGGATTTTTTTTTGTAGACATTTGGTAGTTTTATTCGGGACTGATGTTTATTAACAGATTTATGCAAAAAATAATAAAAAATATTAATCTGATACATTTTTACAGCAGTTTAGTGGATGTTTCATACACAAACCAAACAAAAGGGTATTAAATTTGCCCACAGTGTTTGTTGAGTTTTTGAAAAATTTCAAAGCATTTTCCCCAAAAATGTGTCAATATAAGATTTGTCACCAAAAATCATTCCATTTGCCGAAACACAGAAAAAGTTGTGGCCAAAGTAAGACTAAAAAAAACCCATATTGGATGAAAACGTCCCCAACAACACATAAGGGTAAAATAATATAATGAACTGCTGTTGGTTAGTAACCTTATTTTTCTGAGGGTTCATTACACAGAATTTATGATAAATTTATGTATTTTATAAAATGTAAAAGCTGAGGCCCCCCGGCACCATCTCACACTCCCCAGGAGGGGCAAGCCCCCAAGTTTGAGAACCACTGCATTAATACATGTAAATAATATCACATAATATCAAAAAGTCTGATTTACTTCTCATCTAATAATAATAATTTTAAATAATAATCCAACATCTTTTTTTCTTCTTTGCATTTACCAGTGCCCAAGAACATAACAGCATACTGTCCATCCTCAGCAGGCACACGGTCCACAACGATCTGCGTGAGCCGATACTCTGTGTTGATACGGGTGAAGATGGGTTGGCCCGTCATCGGGTAGACGGAGCGGTACATGAGCGGATGCATTCGTATGAAACTTATGACATCATCTGGAAAGTCTTTAGTGGTTTTAATATGAGGATCATAGGTCCGACTTGGGCACTATGTTTAAAAAACAAAAACATACAAAATATATAAGTAAAGTTATTAACAAATACATATTGATACTAAAGAGACATCACATCATTGTAATATAGTGTTTGAATAAACAGCTCTTTGAAATATACAAGGTATATACAACATATATTGTCTTATGTCTCCCTCTAGTGGCAAAATATTACTCTTCACAGAGTCAGTGATGCTACAGGTCTTTAGGTGATGCTACATAGGTTTTGATCATTTTAAGAAAAAGTTAAAGACAGAAAGAAAGAGTCGGCGCTGATAGTCTCGTGGTTAGTGTGCTGATAAATAGCGTCAATGTGCTCACAACGATCCGAGTTCGTTTCTGGTCCTTGCGGTACTTTGCCAATCCTGCTCCCCTATCTCCCCCCAACACTTTCCTGTAAACTCTCTACTAAAATTATCCAAATAAAGGCATAAAGCCCCTAAAATATAAGTTTAAAAAAAGAAAGGAAGAGAGTTACATACAGTGCCTGGTCGTGGATAGGGGATTCGACCTTCATATTCCACCCAGCGATGGTCGGGACCCTCCTTATGAGCATATGGTCCATTAAACACGGCACGGATGTCCTCCATGTTATAAACACACACAGCTGATCCTTTAAAGATAGCACTGAGAGCACAACACACACACATTTAATTTGTTTAACAATTATAATAGTCAACAATCACCAAAAGTTTTACATTTGAAGCCTGATATAACCAAGACCTTTAATATTGATAAGAGCAGAAATTGACTTTTTACCTTGTGGTAGTGAACACTGCGTACACCATTGGACTTCTCTCATCCCTGCTAGGGAGCAGAAATATATCTTCTGCAAAACACACACAAATACATCTTTGTATTCTTTACAATGCCAAGAACCCTGATGAATTTCAAGTATTTGTTTGTGAGAGAGAACAGAAAAGGCACACAAGTGTAAGTGCAGACATACTTGTGAAATGTCCTCACAAATGAAAGTGAAACATCTCAAAAACCAACTTGAGATATATAAGCTTATAAATAGCTTATTTTAAAATACAATTAAGTCACTAGGTTTGTTTGCATGAGGGTTAGATTTATAAAATGAAAAATATAAAAAGCATTAGGGGTGACCCCGAATAGTCGAAGATTCGATGCATCGATAGGAGAAGCCTGATTCGAATCGTCGCAGATGTGTTATGAAATGAGGATCATTTAATTTTAGCCGTATATGGGTGCACACATTATCTGATTTCACATATAACAGCTTTCTCACAATATATTAATATACTGCATATTATGATAATGCTGCAAATAATATGTGAAGTAGCAGCTTTCAATAAATATTTTTAAAATGCGTTAATAAATCCAACAACCCCTGTGACCGGGCTTCACGTCCATAAGAGGTCTGTGTTAATAAAGCCTTGCCTCTTTGTTTCGACATTTAAAAGACAAAGCTGGCAAATTAAACTATGTCTTTCGTTCTTTTAATAATTTCTATATTTTATTTTATTATAAATCACTTTGGGTTATCTGATTTAACTATTTGGCTTGTGTTTTGTTTCCGTGCACTTGAGGCATTTTGCATATTTGTTCTGCACTTTGTTACTTCTGACCTTATTTTATAAAAAAAAAATGTATTTATTATAAACGTAAATTCCGATCTAATTTAAGTATGTAAATTTTGGATAGCTTTTCGTTGTATCGATGTTGCGCTATTGCGTGCTGGCCATGCTTGCGCATGTAATTTAGCCGAACAGGTTAGGTGCTCTGCGTCTCATATTTAGGAGTTCATCAAACTAAACATTAAAAAACGGATGTTTTTCGACGAGTATAAGTTTTTAAAATGTATTTAAAACATATATTGTCTATCTTAAAGTTAAACTACAAAACAGGTAAGCCGTTTTTTTTATTTCGGTGATGAAACGGAAACTAGTATCTGCACCGAACCTATTTCTGCCTGACACGAATGTCTTTCTTGTGATTTAATATTATGGTGGGTCGGTGTTCACTTTCAAATGATAGCAAAGAGATTCCTGAAATAAATAATATCATCCGGTCTTTCTGTATCTAAAGTGAATACAGAGATGATCAAAGTCAAAGCAAGCAAGCAGGTATTTCTGTGCTAAATAATAACGCGTAGTGTCTATATAATCATTAATTTCAGTGTTTTTCTTGTTATAAATTAAAGTTTAATGAATTGTATATAAAGATTAGTTTTTATCATTTACAGTCACAATCACAAATTATTTGTCATTTCTCATTTGTCGGGTTTTTTTGGTCATGACTGCTTTGACGCGCTATCTCCAAATTAAATAAAAACACTTAATTGTAGCCGGAGTTTCCAAGGCAGGATCACCTTTGTTATTTTTTTAAGTTTAGTTATCAAAATGTATTTTTGTGTGATGTTCTGTAGATCGTGGCTTTAAAATGTTATGAGGAATAATTAAACAAATGTTGCCTTACATTTTACCTTAAAAAATATATATATAAATGCATCGTCAGTTTTGTCTTCGTTTATTACTTGAAAGACAGTTTTGGTCACTTTATCAGACAGTTGTTTATGTGTGCTGCTTGTGAAAGAAAATAAAAGTTACCAATTTGTACCTGGTCTGGCCCCCTCCCAACCCATGCACACAAACATAGTTGATTCGACTATCGGTTGACTATGGAAAGATTCGAAAATTCTGATTCGAATATGTAAATCCTTAGTCGAGGACACCCCTAAAAAGCATGGTACGATATCACTACAAGTATATGAGGTGTAGTCGCTATTACAAAGAAACAAACCCGTGTGAGGGAAAAGAGAGAAAACACATAACACATCACTCACGGAGTTCATCAAAGTGCGTATCTACTCCATCTGGTCCAGGAATTGAACACACAAGTCTTGCTTTGAGGAACGTGGTCCATTTATTTGTAAGACTTCTTAAACCGCCAACATCATTCTGCACACACACAAACACACAAAGAGCACCTTTTAATCTGAAAGCTATCAATCTGACAGCACATATGTATTATGTTAGAAATTCATTACTTTTTTATTTTACAGACTTCATAAACAAACGCTCAATGGTGAGAGGTGTACACCTGCCTCCGATTAGCGTGACTTATTTACAGCAATTAAAAAAGTGCGACTACAGAAAACCACTAACTTCTCAGACCCAAGAGGCACACATAAGATGGACACACAAAGAGTAGAAGAGAACGATTTATAAAGAAAGATGGACGTGAGTTTATAACGTGAATATAACGACCGACCCTCTCCATTATTTCTCCGAAAACAGGCTTGCATATCTTTGAACACACAATAGAGCACCGAGAGGTCTTTGATGGAGAATTCATGCTGAGAACACTTAAATGAATCGCCTTGCCAAAAGGGTTTAATCAAAGGACTCCACCGATTTGATCCACACCCATTAAAGCAGCAAACATATTCTGCCTCCTCCTTTATACTTTTTGAATAACACAGACACTTGAGAAGAAGTAGAAAGAAAGAACTAAAAGGGGTTTAGGAGTGGAGTTTTCTAAATTCTCTAATCTTCAAAGTTGCCCTCTCCAGTGTTAGGCCAGTTATCCAGTGAAGAATCTGGCCTTAGATGGCTTTACAGCTCACTCCTAAAGCTATAAAAACCCACCCGCTTCAGACAAAGAATTTTGCAATAGAGCTTGGAATTTTTATAGCATACAGCCTGCGAGGATGAGTCTACAACATTAAGCAAACTGCTCCCAATCTTGGCAGGTTTTCAAAATTGCAGGCAGTCGGGTTAATTTTTGAAAAAAGAGTTTGGTTCCAAAACGCAATAAACGCCATTTTAAAAAAAATTAGTTACCGCCAAAATCAGTATTGTATTAGGTTAATTTTAAGCAAAATCCAATATCCGCCGTATTATTCTGTTATCTTGTCTCCCATTTTTCCAAAAACGCCATAAACGCCACTCCTCCTTCTCTGCAGAATGCAATAAATCCGCTCAACAAATCACAGCGCACCATTCCATGCACTGTAAACAACAATGGCGGCGCGTTGAATACACACCGAATCTTAGTTTTCCTCATCTACTTTGTACTTTGTGATCAACAAACAAACAAAAACAAAATAATACTTTTGATGGCCTGATAAACCTGTAGTGGTTTTCTGTGAAGTGGAAAAAAGTAAGCCGACAGCATCAAGCTTCTGTCATGCTAACACATTGACCCCAGGGGATCTTATAAAAAAACTTTCCATTATTTTACGCGAAGCCAACGAAAATCGAGCGAACCAAAACATTTTACAACTGATCGCTGTCAAAAAAGTTCAGCAACGACGTCCCAAGGATGACAGCAGCAATGACAGTGTTCTTAATATGACAAAGTAAGTGTTTTGATTAATCCCATTTAATGTTTATTTATTTTTAATCAGTGTATACTACTAGTCAACTAAATGAATATAACATGGCAAAGATAAATGCACATTTATATATTGATTCAATAAATTTATAGCATTTAAAAAAATTGTCATGCATTTATTGCATTTTGTGAAAAAATAATCAATATTAATATCAATCTTTGAAAATTAAATTGTAGAGTTTAATTTTTTATGTTTTTATAACCTAAAGATGCCATGTGACAGTTTGTAACAGAAAATAGTGGTTTTCATTTACACTTTCTTGGTATAGAAAACAAGTTTTTACCCAAATTAGTCGAAATAGATTTATTGCGTTTCGGAACCAAACTCTTCACATACACTGCTTAGCTTTTATATCTTTGATTGGTACACCCAACACAATGACATCCACTTACTTAAACGATAAAAGAAAAAATGCACATTAATGACTTTTATGAGTTTTCCCAATAAAACTTTGATTTAAACACTGCTTCTTTGTGTAAATGTAAGCGCCTACTGTCTATCCACATGGATTCTGTTTAAAACACATGGCATTTGCTCATACCCCACTGAACAAAGTACCGTACATAAGGCAAGTTTAGGAAATGAGTTAATTAAGGTTTTGGGAAGGTACCACATGTTAACACAAACATGTGGAAGGTAACACAAAATTTACTTAAAGTGATAGTTCACCCAAAAAATTATTCATCATTTACTCACTCTCATGTGATTTTAACCCTATATAAGAAGGTATTTTGATAATAAATGATGGTAAGCACAGAGCTGCTTTAACCATTGACTTCCATAGTAGGAAAACAAATATTATGGAAGTGTTGTGATAAATGATGAAGAATATATTTTGCTAAATGATGGTAAGCACACAGTTGACGGTACCCTTTGAATTCCATTGTGTTTGCTTTTCCTACTATGGAAGTCAATGGTTACAATCAGCTGTGTGCTTACCATCATTTAGCAAAATATCTTCTTTTGTGTTTAGAACTACATGAGAATTAAAAAATTATGACAGAATTTGCATTTTTGGGTGAACTATTTTTTTAAAGGGGACATTTTTAAAATGTAAAATAAATCTTTGGTGTCCCCAAAGTATGTATGTGACGTTCTAGCTCAAAATACCATATAGATATTTTATTATAACATGTTAAAATTGCCACTTTGTAGGTGTGCCGTTTTGGGTGTGTCCTTTAAAGTGCAAATTATCTGATAACTGCACTAAATGGCAGTGTCGTTGTTGGATAGTGCAGATTAAGGGGCTGTATTATCCCCTTCTGACATCACAAGGGGAGCCAAATTGCAATGACCCATTTTTCACATGCTTGCAGAGAATGGTTTACCAAAACTAAGTTACTGGGTTGATCTCTTTCACATTTTCTAGGTTGATCAAAGCACTTTGGACCCAATTATAGCACTTAAACATGGAAAAGTCTGATTTTCATTTTATGTCCCCTTTAAGATGTATCATTCACACACTCCATTAATGTGAAAAGGGCATTTGTGAAGGGATCTCATTGTTCAAATCTATGCAAAAATGACTCTTTCATTTCCTTCATAAAGTTTCCCATAAGGATGCTAAAATCTGGAATTTGTTTGGAAACTGGCTCCTAATATATTTGCACTGTAAACTATATAATATAACTTTATTTTGTTATGGGCAAACATATCTTCCTGTAGCTAAACTGGTAGAACATTGTGTTAGCACCGCAAAAGGTCATGGGTTCGATACCATGGAAGATAAATAGATAAAATGCAAACTGTAGCTTTGGATAAAAGGGTCTGCCAAATGCATAAATGTAATAAAATGCACAAAAAGACTAATGGGCGGTATTTGTCTAATGCCTCTAGGCTTCATGAACTGTGGTTAAACAACGGGAGGTACACAATGGAGTCAACAAAGCGCTGTTATTTGCCTGAAAGAGGGATTTCCAGTGTCGTTATGAACAATGATATGGGCAGCAACTACACAGCACGACCTCTGATGATTAACCCATCCTGACGGCAGTGGTTTGGTTCATTTCAGTAGATCACATCAAGAGGGAGTGAACAAGGAAACCTCCCTTCCCAGGAGGAGGGCATTTAATCTTATGAGATGGGGGGAAGTCAAAGATCAAAAAGATGAGGGCCGCTTACCCGGCAGACACGAGCGACACGAGACAGAACGCTTTTGTCTTTTGTGTTTCCATCACGGGACGCCTCTCGGAAAAAGAAGTAAATCTTGTCATCGTCAGGGTTGTAGGTGTCTGCGATGGGATGGGCAGCAATAAACTTGCCCTCTGTGGGAACAAGAGAGAGAAAAGCCGGTTAGCTCTAATTTATAACTGATACTAATCCACCAATCCCTTGATAAGATTTACAGAAATCTGGAAGCCTGTTAAGTTAAGCTAAGGCACTTATTTATACCCACTGCATGTGTGACCCACTGTATCCCTCTGTTTAGTAAAATAAGAGGCATTTAGTTTTTTTTTGGCTCGGAGCACACCTCTAATGGTTGTTTAATGTGGGGAGTTAGACAGGATGGGTTTGAACTCCATTAAATTGCATCAGCAACTGGAAAATCGCTTCCTTAAACCAAGCGTGGGCCCAAGACGGTCCATGACTAAATGAGTAAATAAAGAGTGCGCTCTATGTGGGACTCAGATAAATGCAGGAGAGGACTGAAAGGAGAAAAATGAAGAGGGCAGAAAATAAAACAAGAGGTGTGCCAGCAACTGGGTGGTATGTCTATGAAGGATTCAAGCATTATTATTCTCAGGGTCCAAAACAAGCAAAAAGATTCCTCTGTAGCAATGCCAATGCATCAGCAAAAGATATTGTATCGCATTAAGCTTTTTCATGACGGAAATAAAGAGGTGGAATCCAAAGGTAATATTTACGAGTTACATGACACTTTTTATGGGTAGCCTATAGATCTCAAAGCCTGGAGTTGAGTTAATAACAGCAATCGATCTTCTGTACAAACTGGCACAGGTCTGACCAGGCGATTTATCAGAGGAAATAAACCGGTCCATCAAACATTATGATTCAGGGATCATTTCTATTAATCTTGCAGGTTATATATCGCAATTGGTAATACACCTCAAAGATGGCACCCTGTAGTGCCATAATAACTTTTCATGAGACTATAAATATAAATAGAGAGTGTGGCAAATTAATGACCTTGTCTTTGCCATCGAAATATATTCTTTGACTTTGGTTTCGCCCATTCTGTGGCATAATCATAGGTAACACTGCTGTCCTAGGCCCGGTCTATAAACAAACAGTTCACTTAGCTGTAAAAAGGTTGTAAGAAGTTAAAATGAAACATCTAAAGAATCTAAACTTTGCCATATAGATAAGATGTATTTGAGTTTTGATATGAACCTGAAAACTGAACCTGTAAGCTATAAGTAACTTTGTGTAGAACTTCTCATGCTATTACTACCCTGAGACGAATCGCTCCATTGTTTGTGCCAGCTTTTTTAAGTTGCTTTCAATAAAAGTGTCTTCTATGTACAGCGGGGAAAATAAGTATTCGACACATCAGCATTTTTATCAGTAAGGGGATTTCTAAGTGGGCTATTGATACAAAATTTCCACCAGATGTAGCCATCAAGCCAACTATTGAAATAATACAAAGAAATCAGAACATTTAAGTATACAAGTTGAGTCATAATAAATAAAGTGAAATGACACAGCCATCAAGCCAACTATTGAATTGATACAAAGAAATCAGAACATTTAAGTATACAAGTTGAGTCATAATAAATAAAGTGAAATTACACAGGAAAGGAGTATAAAACATGAAGAGAACTAGGTGCAAAATGGCATAGAAAGCCAAGAGATCACCTGAAATCTGTATTGAGAGAGAAACCCTGCACCCTATAAGTACTAATTGATATCAGCTGCTTTAGTCCTAATTGATGTCCTATAAAGGCTTCTTATTACCCAAGAGGCACACAGGAAAGACTTCATGATGGGTAAAAGCAAAGAACTCTCTCAAGAAAACCATTTTGATAAGAATGGAGGTGCATTTTGATAAGAATGGAGGTGCATTTTCAGAATGCTGAATTCTGTTCTCTCTATGGAGAGAACTGATGATCAAAGTTCATAAAAGAGGCCAAAGGAACCTTCAAGATTTAAAATCCATTTGTGTGGAAGAATGGGCCAGAATCACTCCAGAGCAATGCAGACAACTGGTCTCTCCATCAAGATGCGTCTAGAATCTGTAATCACCAACAAATGCTTTTCTACAAAGTACTAAATAAAGTGGATTCAATACTTATTCCCTATGTCATTTCACTATTTATTATGCCTCAACTTGTATACTTAAGTATTCTGATTTCTTTGTATGACTTCAATATTTGGCTTGATGGCTACATCTGGTGGAAATTTTGTGTCAATAGCCCACTTAGAAATCCCCTTACTGATAAAAATGCTGATGTGTCAAATACTTATTTCCCCTGCTGTATTTCTAAATTCAATTTAATAAACGGGTGTTTAAGACTAACCGTTGATCCAGTAATCTTCAGAGATGTCCGTGCGGATGTACTGCTGGTCTGGGGTTGGGCCTAGAGAGCGGCTAAACGTGCTATCCTTCCCCAGGAAATCCGACGCTGTGCCAGTGTACAGATACTGATCTGAAAACAGAGAAAATGAGTAAACACAGCACCAGGGTCAGTATGACTGCAATAAAAGGCACGCTTACTACGGCTGACCGACAGCTGAAACAATAAAACTAAACTGAACTTAATTTTCTCTTATGTTCTCGCTATCTCACATTTGATATATACAAATCCAGCTGTCCTAAAAGGAAAAATCTGCATATCCATGTCAACTAAAATGGGTTTATAGATCATGCTTTTAGACTCACTCAGTGATTTTTATCTCGGTTATCATTTGCTGTTTGGACCTCCACCCTTTCTATGCTTGCGGTTTGGAGAAACTCTGAATAGCATTGAAGGGAATTTGCGATCTGTCCAGGTTGTTTCCTCAAAATGATGTATGTCAGTGTAACAAATACACCCAACTGTTTGAGGGATTGACCCAAAAATGAGTGAACTCGCTGACTTACCTCCAAAGGAAATACAATATTAATGTTTTTTTTTACCTTCTTTGGATCTTCATACCTGATCATGCTGTTGTCAAATAAATAAGATAATTTCTTGACAATAACTTTGAAATATGAATGAGTAAATGATGAACTTTGTAACCTAGTATTTTTAAATTTTATGGCCTTTCAACATTATAGCAATCCAACTTCTAGTAGGACGTCTATCTCTAATGACAAACTGCTATAATAAATCACATTTTGTTCAGCTGGAAAAATTGTGCTGTACAGGTACCTTAAAATACAAGCCATACAAAATGGGGAAAAAATTGGAAAACTGGAATGTTTACAGCTGGTAGATTTGACAGGGTGTGCCATTTCCCTACAGCACTCCACTGGAAACATAAAGGTCATTTTAACTTGAAACAAATGTCTTGCAAACAGAACACAGCAACCTGATTTTTCTTGGTTTAGAGCCCATCGCATGTTAAAGAGGTAAAATGCTTCACAGAAGTTTCTGTTTAGAGAACAAAAAAATATTTTGGATTCAGTCTCACCTGTCAGTACCGAGGCAAAAGGCTGTCGGGGATCAAAAGGACATTTCAGTCGACCAGATTCAACGCTGCCTCCGTGAAGATAAAGCCAGCTGTCCTGCAACCATACAGCATATAAAACACAACATTAAAGGATAAGACTTCTTACAGCTTCAAACTCCTTAATGTAACAGTTGACGTAAAATAAAAATATAGTCATGATTTACGGGGAATTATTTTAGGCAGATTCATCCCTGAAACCACAGTAAATTGTGACGACATCTATCAACCCCACCAAAGACAAAAACAGCAATTAAAAGGACCATTGCATTCGTAAGTTACTGCTGGATCAGATTTATGAACGAATCTTTCATATCAATTTGTGAACCAGATCAACCAATTCACACCTCAGAAATCATATGTTTTGTTTTATGAAACATTGACTTTATGGTGTTTTTCCTGAACCTACACAAATATGGGTCACTATTAAATGTTGCTGAAAATATGAAAGCATACAGGTTTGAACCAGCATTATGAAATGTTATCATCTGGCTATGAGGAAATAAGGTCAATAGCGTAAGCCCTTGCCTCTTTGTAGCCTTTGACCTCTAAGAAAGCACAGTTCGGGTGGAAAGCTCCGGTGCCACAGGCGTAGATGTGGGTTCGGTTAAAACTGTGCAACACTCGTATGAAATTGGCACATTCGGTCTGCGGAAGAGAGAAAATGAATGTGAGTATGTATAACACAAGAGTAACAGGACACATACCTGAGAAAAAATTATTTTATATAATGCATTTTTCACAAGAAAGGTGTGAATTTAAAAGAACAGACTGTTTGTTAAAATGTGCGTTATTCTGACTGATACTTACGTGAGGGTTTTTGCCGGCCAGTATACACATATCAACCCTGTCTCTCGGAGCGGGCCAACTCATCTACAAGAGAAACACAAACAATACAGGTAATATTAGGGTTTTGTATACTTTATTAATGTAGCTTTTATCATAATTGGCCGGGCTACAGTCTTCAAGGGGAAGTTCGGCCAAAAATGACAATTTACCTACCCTCAAGCCATCCTTGATGTATATAATTATCTATTTTCAGATTAACACAATTGCGGTTATATTACAAAAATGTCCTGACTGATCCAAGCTTTATAATGGTAGTAAATGAGGGTAATTATAGATTATGGGCCCTATTTTAATTATCTGAAACGCAAGTGCGAAGCGCAAAGCGCAAGTGACTTTGTGGGCGGATCTTGGGCGCTGTTGCTATTTTCCCAGCGGGAGAAATAACTCTTGCGCCAGGCGCAAATCAATAAGGGGTTGGTCTGAAGTAGGTTCATTATTCATAGGTGTGGTTTGGGCGTAACGTCAAATAAACCAATCAGAACGCTATCCAACATTCCCTTTAAAGGCGGAGTCCACGATGTTTGAAAAACGGTTTGGAAAAGGAGACGGGCCGACTACCAAAACACACTTATAGCCAATCAAATCAAATCAAATGCCGGGTTGCGTATGTGTGGGGCGGGTCTATCAACAGAAGGTCCAGATTCTATTGGGGTAGGGGCGTGTTTGTTTAGGCGATTTCAAATATCAACACTGGCTTTCAAACATCATGGACTCCGCCTTTAAACGCAAGGGCACAAGTTCCATGGTGGGTTGCTTTTATTATGACGGATTTACCAGGCGCACGCCAGGAGCGGTTCACAGCCGAGGAGACCGACGTTCTTGTAAGAGCAGTCAAAGACAGAGAAGTTGTTTTGTATGGGGATTGGAGAAACCCGCCCAAACCAGCGTAGGTTAAACAGGCGTGAGAGGAAATAGCCACAATTGTCTCATCAGCTGGCATCCCCATCGTTGCGCCAAGCGCTACAATGATGTCAGGAGACGGGGGAAATCCCAAGCTTGCCAGCATAAATCGGGCACGCCATGTAACGGGAGGTGGATCTGCCCCTACACAGATCTGCGTCCACCCTCACCGCTGAAAGGGTTTGGGGGCTTTGAAATCGGACCCAAGAAACGCAAGCAAGGTCCAACCCCAAAGTACACTTACAAATCAAGTTCATATACATTAAGGTTTCTTATGAAAACATTTTATTTATTATGTACATAAAATAAATGTAATACAGCCACATAACAAACGTATGAAAATATTTTAATCGTTATTTGCATGATAAATTTTTAACGCAGCCACACAAAATAAATAAAAACTATCACCACAATGCTCACCACAATGTTTTTCCTTATCTCATGTGTTAATATTTTTTATTGTAACAATTTATGATGTGCAAAAATAACTGTTGCATCTGTGTAGATTAGATAAGCAAAGTGTGTGCGCATTGTGCACGCTATACACTATGGTCAAGCATGCGCCCTTAAAAAAGCATAATGAACCACGCGCAACGCGCCACTAACTTTAGACTAGTTTTTTTTTGGTCAGTGGCGCAATTGTTTTTTGAAACTGCAAAATAGCATCAGGGATGGTTTGCGCCGCAACACACCTCCTTTTTTGCGCTGAACCGCCCAGGGAGCGCAAGTTCATTCCCTAGTTTGCTGACGCGCGTCTGTGGAGGGAAAAACCCGCTGTGCGCCGGTGCAAAATACGAATGATACATGCGTCACTGACAAAGTCAATTGTGCTGGGTGCAAGATAGGGCCCTATAACTTTAACTTATAACTTAAATAGTCAGTATAAGTGTTTACAATAACAACCTTCAAGGAATCATACCATAAAGATACTGTAATTAACCATCCTTTCATTTAGATTGAGATTATGCTGCGATTTAAAGAAGGTTTTTAAAGTCTTATCCTTGTGTATTTAACAGATAAAAGGCGATACAAATGAAACTGTTATAGTGTACAGTTCATACGTTCTGAGTTAAGGTTTAAAGACGAGGGTCCACATACAGATAAAAAGTGATGGAGGTCCTGTCTGTGCACAAATGTTATAAAAAGCTTAAGCGCTTAGCGTGCACAGGGCTGACCTTTGACCTTGACCTCCGAGAGCCGTCTCCAAGTGTAACACGCAATCTAACAAACCCCTCTGATTACATATCATTAAACAAGCTCGTGAGACGACTTTACACAATAGTGCTTTGAAGATTGGCTTAACATACCTTTACCATAATACAGACTAATATAACTTAATAGAAACACATGGATCATAAATAAACATATACACACTTGCCTAGCTGACGAACAACGTAAGGAACAACTAGCACGCTCTCAGCACAACAGATGTGGAGGGTTCAAAGCTTTGGCACTTTCATGCAGTTGGCACTCTGCCTCTATTTCTGTGTATACTGTTGTAAATCTTTGTTACAGATCTGTCAACCTTACAGCTTAATGTTTAAGTACTAGAGGTGTAAATATTAAAGATGGCTGTGAAAATGTCTACATTATGTCTATTTTGTCTATAGATGAAAATGTGTGTGTGATGGGAGAGATCACCGTAGGGACAGTGATTGACAGGTGTGATGGTGGTAGGGTCAGCTCAATGGCTCAATAGGTGATATCATGGGAATCCGTTCATGTGACAGTGAAAGGACTGTGTTGTAACGCTTATATGTTAGAAAGGTTTAAAGTGAGCAGAAACACACTTTTAAACACACACACCGTCACAAATGTATTCATAAGCTAAACAGAAACTTGTATGCTGTACTGTCAAGACATTTTTGGAGATTATAGTAGTATAAATATTTTTTGATTTGTGCTTTGTTTAATCTAGATTATGTTGTCAAACTACAAACTGGTAAAAAAATTTAAGAAGCAAGAAAAATGTAAGAATGAACACAAACCTGATTTGACCCCCTTGTTTTATGATTGATGGAGACTCATATGCGAGTGCCACATTATTTATGCGCAGCTAATTTGGCATACAGTGCTCAATATAAGTGCTCAATGAAACTATTTAAAACAAAGACATTAGTCTATAAAATTAAAATAAAATGGTAACTTAATGGATGTTTATATCAATAAAGTTGCTTTAAAAAAAGATGCTTAAGTTTTACCGTTTACAAAAGATCAACATGTACTAACTAGAAGTACCACAAAGATGCTGAAAGAGATGTTTTCAATATCTGTATTAGTTTGTAAAAAATAAATGTATACATTAAACATGTTTGCATGTAGTTTTTAGTGTTTCTTTCTTTCTTGCGACTTTCTTTCTTTCCCAACTCGCGACTCTGGAGCTACCTGGACAACAACCCTGGACAACAAAACCAGTAAGGGTGAATTTTTTGAAATTAAGATAAATACATCATCTGAAAACTGAATAAATAAGCTTTCCATTGATGTATGGTTTGTTAGGATGTGACAATATTTGGCCAAGATACAACTGATACAACCTTAAAAATGTGGAATGTGAGGGTGCAAAAAATTTTTTAGTTAAAGTTGTCCAAACGAAGTAGCAACACATATTACTAATCAGGGACGTCACTAGGATTGGAAGACAGGGGGGGCTCAGCCCACAGAGTATTTGTAACTTGTGTTTGCAAAATTTTTGCACTCACATCTGAGTTACAATTATGTCAACAACCAGTCAAGAAACCAAGATGTTAACAAGTAAAACATGACAGACATATCCTCCTCTTCCATTTCTACTCTGTTAAATAAAAGTTACTGTAATGTTAGCTTTTAGACACATCAAAGCTGCATGGGGGAATTTAGGCCAGACTTTGCTCCTGATTAGTTATTCTATAAGCAATGACTTAAATTCTATCTGCAAATTGGTCACATGAAACATCCAAAATGTCCATAAACAGAGGTCAGACAGCTAAAAAGTTGGTAAGTTAAACAAATGAGAAAAAGCAGTACAAGAAATAGAAAAAAATTGGCATCACTGCATACTTTACCAGGTAAGCTATTGACCAGGGCTCTCAAGTTTTGAAGACAGGCAAGAGTGACACCCCTCCAAATACCCCCCCCCACCACCCCAAATATTATTTAACTATTAGGTTGTATACTACTAACCTTATTGCAATCCACTATTCCATTGTATTCCCTGTGTGTCATATATGGGACTAGAAAATGTTCATTTGGGAATGGAGATTTTTTTACAATGAAGACTTCCTGATTCATTATTCACTGTGTAAATACACGTACACATTTCCAGTACAAACACATCATTTTACTGTTTGCATTTCTATGCTCACATAGAAACCTTAGCCAAGGATTTTTTTTGACAAAATAAACTTTTAACCAGAAAATAAGATAAATGTGTGTGTTCACATAAATGTAAACATAAACCGGATTTGCTAATCTTATAGGTTAATATTATTAGTTGATAGCCACTGTGTTAATCTGGAAATTATACAGATCTAAAATTTAGAAAAGGGGAATGACCAACAAGTGATCTACCTTAATACTGAGTTGTCAAGATGCATTATGATGTGGTTTTCAGGACAGGGTTTAGATTAAGCCAGGACAAGGCCTTAGTTATATTAGGATGTTTATGTAGTTTTTACAAGCACAAAAATATTACAGGTGTGCATCTTGAGACAAAACAACGTGACTGATGTATTTTAAGATATGTTAGTGCAAGCTACTTTTAGTTAAGAACTAAAACTCAAACAGGCATTTTAGTCTTGAACAAGACTTAAGCCCTGTTTGGGAAACAGCCCCTATGTCTATACTGTAGGTCAGGGGTCTCCAACCTTTTTATAAGCAAGGGCTACCACAATGGATAAAACAATCTGGATGGGTACTTACTACTTTCTGATATAGTTTAATCAAAACGTTTTTCTTTTACTTGTTGTTTTATTTTACTTTACTTGTTGATACGTTTTAGTATTGTTTAAAATGTTAAGATAGGTAAACCAAGCCAAGCTAATATTAAAAATACCATGTTGAACCCTCAAAAACTTACTAGGAATACACATTATACTATCATACCAAAGACAAATACACAGGTGCCTTACACTTTTTAAAAGGAAGGAGTTCAAATGTTAAAATATTAATATTTTAAATGAAATGAAACAAACATATTTAATAAGCTATAATTTAATTATATTATTAGATTTTAAAAAAGCTATTTTACTGCAAATATAAGGTGAAATGCCCATTAAAAGCTCAATTTGCACGTTTGATCCAGTTTTTCCACAAAAAAAAACTAGTTTTATAAAAGGATACACTTCACAATCACCTGGTGTTTCGCTGCATGAAATGATCTGCCTGATGCGTTCAGTACAACAACTGTACATAATGCAATGCATCACGCCAGCACATGACTTTAAAACCTGTTACGTTAATAAGCAATATATAGACGCGTGCTTTTACTGGTGACTGACCTGCTCCCTTCCTGGAGAATATTTCTGTGATTGATTTTGCAGCATCTCGCTGCGTCTGTCTCTCTCTCTCTTTCACATGTCAACCTGAGACGACTGCACGGCGGGTCAGAACAGCCGCCAGGTCAACATGGCCAGTCCGCCCTGCACACACCTTGTACTACTGATGTTCGCTCTGCTCGGCCCCCTGCGGATTGATAAACGCGCTAAATCCATGCTGCTGACTCAGATCAGGGGAGGAGACGAAACTTGACGCAGCATGACGCCTTTCATTGGTTGTTGCGTTAAATCTTACCCAGATACAATAGTGCTATTTTCTGATTGGCTATTGTGTAGCCTATTTCTTTTTTTTTGATTGGCTGATAAGTGGCAGGCTCTAGGGGATACGCGCTTGATTCCTGCCGGTTTCCATAGTGAGAGCGGCGCGACCAGATAACTTTTGTGCGCTGCGGGCCTGCGGCATATATTAAATATATTATAAATAGTTTTCTGCGTGAGAAATACAATGTGTGGCGGGAGTGCGTGACAAAAGACCGAAATGAGTGACTGTCACGCTCAATGCGTGACACTTGAGAGCCCTGTCATTTAGGGGGGCTTAGGAACATTTTGGGGTAGCTTCAGCCCCCCTAAAATAGGCCTAACGACGTCCCTGTTACTAATGATAAATAATTTTTTTATACATTTATGGTAGGAAATTAAAATATATATATATATATATATATATATATATATATATCTTCATGGAACAAGGATCTTTACTGGCATAAACAATTTATAATTTTGACCCATACAATGTATTTTTGGCTTAAATATATTCTTACACTGCAAAAAAATGACTTTCTTACTTAGTATTTTTGTCTTTTTTTCAGTAAAAATATCTAAAAATTCTTAAATTAAGATGTATTTTCTTAATGAGCAAAATGACCTAAGAAAAATAAGTCTAGTTTTTAGACAAAAAAAAAAAAAAAATATATATATATATATATATATATATAATTTAAGCAAAATAGTGCTTAAAACAAGCAAAAAAATATATATATATAATGCCAATGGAATAAATTTTTTTTTCTTTAAATAACTTTACTTTTTTCATAAACACTTAATT
Organism: Paramisgurnus dabryanus; assembly: GCF_030506205.2. Taxonomy (NCBI): domain Eukaryota; kingdom Metazoa; phylum Chordata; class Actinopteri; order Cypriniformes; family Cobitidae; genus Paramisgurnus; species Paramisgurnus dabryanus. The sequence goes on along the minus strand of NC_133345.1, from coordinate 36,391,552 downwards.
CAATAATTTTTTTCTTATTCCATTGGCAGATTTGATTTGCTTGTTTTAAGCACTAATTTGCTTAAATTTTATATTTTTTGTCTAAAAACTTGACTAAATCTGACTTATTTTTGTAGGTCATTTTTAATTTAAGATTTTTTTATATTTTTACTGAAAACGAGATAAAAATACTACGTAAAAAGTCATTTTTTTGCAGTGTATGACTAGTTTTGTGGTCCAAGGTCAAATATTTTCCTAAAAGCAAAGCTTATTTTACATTTACTGTAGGACCATACAGTACATACAAAGTATACATTTAATAAAAATGTTATTATATGAATCCATAGTGATGGAAAGAGAACAAGAAGCCCATTTTATTAAAAATTCCTTCCAAAAGTTATTAAAAAACACTGCAAATGTTAAAAGCAATATTAAAACACTTCCTCGTGTAATTCTGAGATTTTCTCATTAGCCACAACAGTTTCAAGCACAAAGGCCTTCTGTTGTGCCAGGCACTGGGTCCAAATTGGTCTCAAAGCTCCAAAATATATAAAAAAATATAATGTTTTATTGGCTGCAACTGACTACTATGTAAAGCCTTTACCTCATGCCTTAAATAAACGAAGGAGAAAAGCACAGTTATAAAAATGAACAAGCCGGCTAATTAACATTGACTGTGAAGAGACAAGAAATGACAGCAAGCTTCCCCAAAAACAACACTTCAGTCCATTAGGCTTTATTTTCTCTCTTAGATGTAATGAAAACACTACACTATTCAAAACTGACCTAAAGACTCCTGCCTTGCAGGCTATCTGTCAACCCGTCTGAGGGCAAATGAATATGCTTGCAAATATTTCTATGGAAAAATCTGCACCCAGACCACACAGAGAGAAAAAGTGTCAAACGTGCCTTTCACATAGGCCTGATTCTGCATGTCTGCAGGTGTGAGCTCTTTAAGGTGCGTGTTTACCTTTTTGGGGTGTTTATTCATGTTGTCTGGGTCCAGAAGGTAGATGTGGTCTTTGACACCCAACACTAATCTGCCTCTCTCCTCGTCCAGTAGGATTGTTTGAAATCGTTGTCCCTCACCCATAAACGGCACGATACTTCGAGAATGGATCAGCTCTGAAAAGTCAAGTGGTGGGTTAGATATAAACACACTGCATTTTTTTGAAAAAAATACTCAACATATAAACTCAACATGGCAGACAAAAAACTGACTTTATATTGAATTTATTTTTTTTAGAGGCGGGGTTAAGCTCTCTATTTTCTAAAACAATTAAGTCTCTCTTTACTAAATTACAGCACTATAAGTGAGGAAAATTTCATCTTAAGTGGGTATTATAAAAATAATTTGTACATCTAAAAATAAATGAGGAGCTCAGATGCAAAAGGCGGTGAAATCAAATAATTCCCTTTAAATATGTTTAATCCTGCTCTCGAGCAATTCAGCAAATCTTTCCCCGCCATTGACGAGTTAACTCATCAAATAAGGAAAAACGCTTCCCTGCCAATGACGAGTTTTTACGGCAATCCATATTTCCGCACCAGGTGGCGCTCTTATCCGACTTAAAAAAGCCGGAAGTATTCCCTTAAGGCAGGGGTGGGGAACCCTGGTCCTGGAAGGCCACTGTCCTGCAGAGTTTAGTTCCAACCCTAATTAAACACACCTAAAAAATCAAATTCTTGTCTTCAGGATTACTTGGAAATGAAATTCAGGTGTGTTTGTTTAGGGTTGGAACTAAACTCTGCAGGACAGTGGACCTCCAGGACCCAGGGTTCCCGACTCCTGCCTTAAGGCAAACCATTCAAACTCCATGTGTGTTTTGAGGATAGCTTTGAATGTGATCTCTATCAAAAGTCCTGCACAAAAATTGAATTATCTCAGCTTTTTGTTCAAAATTTGGTATTTTTGAAGAAACCTACCCATTTTATTTATTTATTTATTATTTTTTTAAGCATAGGGTCTCTTCTTTCATTTGATATAGCCTATTGTATGTTTATATATTTAAAGAATATCTGGCATTAAGGCCTTAAACATTTGTGAAAAATCATAAGAAATGCTGGCGCTGGCTGGCAACTTTTAACTCTTTCTCTCTTTCAAGAGAAAACGCTTCCCTGCCAATGACGAGATTTTCCGTCTTTCCGCAATACCGCTATCATCCACCAGGTGGCACCCTTCCGCAACTTTTTAAACCCGGAAGTATTGCCCTATGGTAAGCGGCTGCATGTCCGTGTCTGTTTTAAAGATCGCTCTAAATGGGATCTCTATGAAGTCCTTCACAAAAACCCAATTATCTCTGCTTTTTGCTCAAAATGTGGTGTTTTTGCAGAAACCTACCCATATTCAAAAGCTGATTACAAAAGAACCACTGAAGGGTAGGATGAAAGGTTTTTTTTTTTGTTTGAAAGCAGAGGGTCTGTTCTTTCATTTGGTATATTGTATGTTTATATATTTAAAGAACATTTTCTGGAATGCATTAAACTTTGGTGAAAATCATGAAAAATGCTGGCACTGGCTGGCAACTTTTTTTTTAAACGCTGGCGGTAAAAGAGTTAAAAAAATTGCTGGCGGGGAAAGAGTTAAAAGTCTGATAAAAAATGCTAATTTACAAGAAAATATGTCAAAAAAGTTGCCAGCGCCAGCATTTTTCATGATTTTCACAAAAGTTGAATGCCTTACAGAAAATGTTCTTCTTTAAATATATAAACATACAATATATCAAATTGTATGAAAGAATAGACCCTCTGCTTTTAAATAAAACAAAAAACATTTCATCCTTCCTTTACTAGTTCACTGTAAACACCAAATTTTGAGCAAAAAGCTGAGATAATTGGGTTTTTGTGAAGGACTTTTGATAGAAATCAGATTTAGAGCGATCCTCAAAAACATACAAAGAGTTCTTACTCTTTCACATGAGCCGTTACTTCAGGGTTGGATAAATTGCGGAAGACCTGTTGGATAACAGCGGTATTGCGGAAAGCCGGAAATTCTTGTCATTGGCAGGGAAGCGTTTTCTCATAATTGTCAAATTAACTCATCAATGGCGTTGAAAGAGTTAAAAGTAGAAGTCATTGAGATCCGTCAACAATAAATGACGACAGAATTTTCATTTTTGTGTGAAAGCAGCTGTGTCATGTTTTTCCTCTCACTCTCTAATATACTGAAATGCACAACATTACCGTTTCTCCAATACGATCTACCAAAACCTCTAAGCTTTTTTGTCATCTACAGCATGTGTTTAAATTCCAAGATTTTATCTTCTCTAATCCACAAACCCTCTATCCTCAAACCCTCACTTCTGCAGTCTAATATAAACTGAGTGTGTCTGAACTATATGTGAGAAATCACCTGGATCTAATCTTTCCTATCAGTTAAAACAGACATGAGCACAGCGGCAGATTAGTTGTAATGACACTTTCTATTATTCTTATTGTAAGCAGCCGGTAAGCAGCGTAGACAGCTGAGATATGGCTCACTCAGATTACCATTGCATGCATGCACGTTTTTACGATAATGTAAACAAGCTTAAAGCCTGCAGACTATCTTCAATTTAAAAGAGGTGAAAAATCTGTAAACGTGATTCTCTGTTCTCTACTCTGCAACCTACTTAATCTCTTTAGATACGCACTTCTTTGAATATTTTTAAAAACACGTCATGATGCATAGTCTTGGATGAAGAAATAATTCTCCACCCAATGCTCTGCATGTGCACAAAACACAACCATCTGCCAGCAGCCTGAAAACAAAACAAATGTATGTTTGCACCCAAACACCTCTGAAACCTCTCTGTGTATTTTTCATCAACACAAGCACAATTCTTCTTTCTTGTATTCGGTTTCATCAACCTGTCTTCAGCTGCTGTCTTCCATAGGCAAACATCTTGTGTAAACATCCGTGTTATGGTCGGGTCATAGGGCGTCAGGCTTCTGAGCTCTAAGCGTCAAGAAGCTGAATCAATCCTAGTATATAACTATAATTCTCTGGGGTGCAGGGTTTAAGACAGGTCACCTCTGATCAATATTTACAAAAAATAATCCTCTCTAAAATAAAACCCCATTCATGCTAACGTTGGACGAGCTGACGCTAATCTACTATGCAAACAGTATTAGGTCAGAGCCCCCTGTTGAAAGATCTCTGTTTGGCAATGAGGTCTACAGAGCTTTATCTGGGGCTATGAAGTATAATCTGGTTCTCTCAAAGGAATCAATCCTACGCTTCTCCTTGAAAGCTTATTAGCACTTGTGTAGAAGCTAATCTCTATATTTACAGAAGATAGCATAACATTGGCGCTAGTCTATGAAGAACAGCTAGACATTGTTTATCAAAGCATTATAATTATTTAAACTGTGCATTAAAATCTGTCTCTAATAAAGGCCATAATATTAAAAAAAGTATAGTGACTGTTTAAGAAAGTAAAGATGGACCACTCTTTCCAATATTAAAATAAAACATTGCTTACCGATGCAAGAGAATAAGCTGAAACAACTAAAACGATTTTTTGTTAGATTTGAGAAAAAAGATTAAATGTATGACAATTAAGTTGAATATAAGTGTGTCTAACAGTTTTGGAGTCCTCATTTAGGTACTTTAGATTGTAACTGTACTTGCATTATTAAAAAGTATGCAACCAAGGGACCTGACTCGCTTCAATAAGATCAGTAGGCATATCTAACCTTATAAGTTTGTATTGCAATACTAGACATTTGCATGTTTTGGTTTGCAGTGTCATAAAAATTACCAGCCTCGTGAGAGCTCATACAGTCAATAAAAAAAAATACAAACCCCACCCCTAACCCCAACATCATATCATAGGAGCGAAAGCAAATTATACAAAAAAACGCGCGTGTAGTCGTACAAATTAATATGAATTACCTTTCTCGTAAAATACATACGGGTGATTCTCGCGAAATTTGACTTATGAGGTGTCATGAAACATTTTCATAAAAAAGTAAATGCAAAGTAAGAGTATCAAAATAAGAAGCATACAGTTACAAACATCTCTTCATGTACTATTTTGCAAATGATTTCAAATGGAAACATACAAACCAATTTTGTGTGTTTTTTTTTTCACATTTAAGGGGAACATTTTCATTACCGCAACGTGTCCATGATTGGATTTGGGTTCTTTGACATGGAAATATTTATAATAAAAAAATCTAAAAAACAAAAAGCTTCAGTGCATGTTATACTATAAACATTTACAGTAAAGAAACATGTGGTGTTTGGTGATCACTGGTAAATGTAGAGACAATAATAAGGAATATAAATGTGTCCAAGACCAATTTTATCATCTTCCGCAACAATTTTCAATCATTGTTTAAGCCCTCAAGGAACTAACATTAAAAAAAAATGTTGGAAGGGACATAATTGACTGTGACACTCAAGATGGCTACCAGGTCAGCAGTTCTTATTTTTTCTCTACAGATAAAAGTACAAATTTTGTTTGTCATAGTACGTAGACAACTTTTTAATTCTCATTACCAAAACATGAGTTTGTAAAAGCATATATTTAATGTAATATCACGTTGCGGTAATGATAAAAATTTAAAAATGTAAATAATTCTATAGGAAATATTTTTTAAATCCTCTAAAAATAATGGTTATAGTAAGTTCAGACCTTAATCTTATACAGTATGTGCAAAAAAATAGGCTTCAAGGGCTCTTTAAAAAATCTGATCCTGGACACCTAAAGGGCGATTTATAGTCGTGCGTAGGTCCTATGGCGTAGCCGCGGCGGCGTAGGTTCTGCGTCGGTTTTCATTTATACTTTTGCGTCGCCGTCCGCGTCGACGTGCAAACACACGCGAAACCGCTGGTTGGCAGTAATCACGTGTGTAACCACAGTAGCAGCAGAAGTCGTCACAAAAGAAGAAGCTAAGCAAGTTAACCCACAAACGAAGAAGAAATAGCAACTTGTTGTGTATAATTTGAGAAGACCAGCAATGATGGAAGTAAATAAACAGCGACTTATGTTGCACTTTGAGTTAAATCACTCCTCAACTTGACTCATGTTTGTTTTCACCGTCTCAAACGGAAATACCTATGACGCAGTTTTTTTTACCTGACGGGAGGGGTTCTGGTGGACCAATCACAGCGTTTGCGGTCCGTGTAGAGCCGACGCGCTGTTAGAAATTTTGTGAGGTGCGCGTCAGGCTACGCAGAGCTACGCACAGGCTACGGCGTAGGACCTACGCACGATTATAAATCGCCCATAAGTCTGGATTTCGTGAGAATCACCCATACGAATTGCCAGAGACTGCGTTGAATTTTTTCAGTGAATAACTCTAATGTGGCGTACACACCAAACGTGAATTCAACAATTTGTATATAATATACTCACGCAAAGACGTGGGGCGATGCGAATGATGCAAAATTGCCGGGGTGATTGTCACCAATATGCGCTATTCGCCTCAAACGCGTCTTTCGTGCAAGTTAAAAAATACAACTAGACTGAAGGATTTGCCTGACCCAATGTTAAATCCAACGAGTAATATTGAGCGAGGAATGTGATGCGAATAAATAAAAAACCCAAATCAAGTCCCCTCCAGCTATTCACCAGAAACCAGGGTACACATGGAAGCTAATGCCACATTGTGGGACTTCTTTTAAAATTTCTCATGGGGTACTTTAAAAGATTATACACTTATTTGTAATCAATATCCTTGCTGAGGTTTAGGCAGAGAGCCAAACTTGAGGAACGCTGCGAACAGCACACATTAGGATGACACATGATCATATATATGACCTGCTTGTTTTACATCTGCTTAGAGAACCACAGCCAACTGGGAGCCATCTAGCAATAAATTCATTAAATCCTGTACCATGGGCTATTTAAAAGGCTGCTTTTCTATTGCAAAACAAAGCTTTGAGTTTATATGTGAGTTTGCAGGCGGGTGACTGTGACATGCGTATCTATACCCGTCATACATGTGCTCTATGTCAAACACAGGAAAATATACCACACTCATAAAACAATCAATAACCCCCACTGAAGACCCCTGTGTAGAGGCAGCCGGTCTTTACCAGAAATATTTACACAACCTGAGGATAATATTTTGATGTTTCACTGACTCCACTGCACATTGTCAAGAAGTGATGTCGGCGATAGAAAAGACACTGGTTAGCTGACTCAAGAGAACATTGCGAGATGTATCTAATGCAGATCAGATGTTCCCCTAAGCCTTCGTTTGGGGGAAAACAGGCAAGGATAAGAGGAGACTGCTGCTCACAGGCCCTGAGGTGTGCACATTTACTCTTCAGAAAAATAATACTGAGTATATAACTACAGAAAAGGTACAGATATGTTTTTATAAGAACTTTGCTCAGATAATGGACAGTGAATTCCTTCTCTAAACCCTCAGACTCCTCTTCAACAGAACAAGAACAGAAAAATGAAAAGATAATACTGAACACTGCAGTTGCATGCAGTCTTAGTGCACAGAAAAGAATAAGACAAATGATGTGTGTTTGAGTGTTTATATGTCGATTAAGAATATGTCACTGGCAAAAGAAAACTTTGCCAACCAAACGTTTGCCAAAAATCATGCATGTATATGACATTAAAGTATTGCCAGAGCACTGAAAATTCCGTTGGTGTCATGTTACTTTAATATCATACAGTATGCGCAGTCGATCACACGTATTGTCGTCAGTACAGCCAACATGAAACAAGACTGCCATCTACAGGTTTGGTATTTCCTGCACCCGAGAGTTATTCCCCATTCTGGAGAATCCCGGAAAATGCCGGAAGTGATTCTTCTCCATGTGACGTGCATTTTTAAAGGCCACTTCTGTATATATATTAGAAAGAGATTTAACCATAGACCGTAAAAAAAGATGGACATAGTGTCCATGAGGTCACCTATAGGATTCTGAAGTAGGGTTGTGCCGATAGACGATAGTTTTGTGTATCGACGATCGTCAGACATATCGCTAATGGTGGGCTTGCATGACGATAGTTGGGGATAGTTATTATTATTATCATCATAGTTTCACAATACCATGCGAATTGCATGCTTTTCCTCGCATGAGAGGGTTTGTGGGCTTTACTTTGCGCGAGAGAGCTTGTAATGCTCGCGGATTTCTTCTCACATGCACGTGGACTCAAAGTGCGCGTCTTGGACTCTTGCTCGGACCTGAGTGCGCGTGTCTTGGATTCTTGCTCGGACCTGAGTGGGCGCGTCTCAGATTCTTGTTCGGACCTGAATGTGCGCGTCTTGGACTCTTGCTCGGACCTGAGTGCGCGTGTCTTGGATTCTTGCTCGGACCTGAGTTGGTGCGTCTCAGTTTCTTGTTCAGACCTGAATGTGCACGTCTTGGACTCTTGCTCGGACCTGAATCTGCGCATCTTGGACTCTTGCTAGGACCTGAATGCGCACGTCTTGGACTCTTGCTCGGACCTGAGTGCGCGTGTCTTGGATTCTTGCTCGGTCCTGAGTGCGCGTGTCTTGGACTTTTGCTCGGACCTGATTGCGCGCGTCTTGGACTCTTGCTCGGACCTGAATGTGCGCATCTTGGACTCTTGCTCGGACCTGAGTGCGCGTGTCTTGGATTCTTGCTCGGACCTGAATGTCACGTCTTGGACTATTGCTCGGACCTGACTGTGCGTGTCTTGGACTCTTGCTCGGAACTGAATGCGCAGGTCTTGGACTCTTGCTCGGACCTGATTGCGCGCGTCTTGGAATCTTGCTCGGACCTGAATGTGCGCATCTTGGACTCTTGCTCGGACCTGACTGTGCGTGTCTTGGACTCTTGCTCGGACCTGAATGTGCGCATCTTGGACTATTGCTTGGACCTGAATGCGCACGTTCAGACTCTTGCTCGGACCTGAATGTGCGCATCTTGGACTCTTGCTGGGACCTGAATGTGCGTGTCTTGGATTCTTGCTCGGACCTGAATGTGTGGGTCTTGGACTCTTGCTCGGACCTGAATGTGATTGTCTTGGACTCTTGCTCGGACATGAATGTGCGCATCTTGGACTCTTGCTCTGACCTGAAAGCGCACGTCTTGGACTCTTGCTCGGACCTGAATGTGATTGTCTTGGACTCTTGCTCGGACCTGAATGTGCGCATCTTGGACTCTTGCTTGGACCTGAATGTGCACGTCTTGGACTCTTGCTCGGACCTGAATGCGCGCGTCTTGAACTCTTGCTCGGACCTGAATGCGTACGGCATGGACTCATTTTAGCACCTGAACTAATATGCACGGCTCTGAGATTTACTTGCACTAGAGAGGTTGTTAGGTGCGCAGAGGGTTAAAACCAGTGAGTGTGTTGTTCCCGCTCCTTGGCACGTAGAAAATTTTAGACTTAATGATGCGGATGGATTAATGACAACAGTTTTAAGAAGGTTGCGGTCATGACGTGACTTGTCATAAGTAAAGCAGAGGGGCAGTAATTTAATAAATGAGTAAACTACTGCCCCGGCCCCCGATACTATCATGTATCGGCGATCTCACGGGCTGACGATAGGACGATCTCAAAATGGAGCATATCGCCCAACACTATTCTGAACGCCATCTTGGCCGCGGGTCACCGCGCATCACTCGCGGATATCCAAAAATGGGTAAAGAGGCGGAATGTGGGTGAAGCTGAGGTGGCTGGTTGCTGAAACCACGCCCCTAGCTCGACTCTAGTGACAGCAGTGGCAGTTCACCCCTCACTCAAGTGGCCACGCCCTTAATAGGCTTAATATAATTTAAACGGATGAGTTACAAAAAAAATTACCCCCCTCACAATTGTCATGAAGGGCAAAATTAGCTATATAGACCAAAAATTATTTTTGTACCAGGCTATAAACATATTATTTTCTACTGTAAAGTTGTACATTTTAACATGGAGGTCTATGGGAATTGACTCCATTTTAGAGAATTGCAGTTTAAATCACTTCCGTATTGACTTCATCAGAGAGATCGAAAGGTTGCCTCTCGGATTTAACGCATAAAGAAGGCAAAAAAATTATTCAATGCTAGATCATAAACTTCATAAATCATTCACATTTCACTGACAGAAAAAAAAGTACAAAACTGTAACTTTTTTGTCGCTGGGGTGGTACCCCAAGGTACCATTTTGTACCTTTACAGGTATATAAACATAATACAATGTTGTACCTTTTGGGGTACGTTACTGTTCCTTAAGGATCTATTTCGTACCCTTAAAGGTACAGTTAACTGTTTTGTACCCCTAAAATTTAACTGGTACAAAATTGTTCCTTAAGGTACACAATAGGTCCTTAAAGTATAATATTGTACCCCATAAGGTACAACATTTCAATGTGTTTTATACCCATAAAGGTACAAAAAGGTACCTTTTAGGGTACCACCCCAACGACAGAAAAAGGAACAACTTTGTACCTTTTTTTCTGACAGTGTTTAACTGATCTAAAGCTAAGTTCAAAAGATATTCTATATAATAAACTAATGCTGATCCTGGACGTTGATTTTTATTAAAATGTTTTCTGTAATGCTGCTTTACACCAATGCAAATTGGGAAAAGCATTATGAAAATAAAACTGAACTGAAATACAGCACAGTGCTCCAGTCCAGTAAATACACAACATATTAACAGCCATGACCCAAAAATCCAGCCTAATATACAAAATAGGGGTTCAAAACATTTAATAATGGTGTTAAATATAATGCCTGTTATTTATCTTAGTCTCTAAAAAATGCTGGGTTATTTTCAACCCAGCATAGGGTCAAAAATGGCAGACCTAACCCATAGGTTTTTATTCAACATTATAAAAAAGTGCTATACAAATACATTTGAATTTAACTTATTTAAAACTTCACAAAGATCACTAGTCAGACACCACACTAGGCATCATCCATTCTCTCCGCTCACTTGAGTCTCATACTTGCCAACACAGACTAAAATGTGGCAATCTGATGCACAGCTTCCATATGCTGAGGGTTTTTTATGCTGAAAATAAACAGAGCGCTCACCACAGTCAGTCATATTTATATTGGCCTCGGTTTCCTGATTTGGATGAGGTCTGTTTCAGTAGTGCTGGCATGCTGCGGGTCAGACTGAGAGAGCTTTTAGGGAGCAATAACTGTAATTCCCCTCAGTGCCATAAAATAAATTCAGCATTCACTTCAATTGAGGCAGGGATTGAATGTGGGAGAAAAAGGAAAGCAAAAGAAAAACATATAAATAACTTTTAGCACTTCCTGCTAGTTAGGAAAAATTAACGTCTAAAGCAATAGTTTAGCACTTGTCAAAACTATAAAAAAAAAAAAAGTTCTGAGGATGCAGGTTAACAATTTATTAATGCTACTGGTGTTGTGGCGCTCAGATAGTGTAGATTTATAATGTGTTTATTATTAGTATTCTTATACAACCCATAGCATGTGTCCGTGCACTTAAAAGAATAGGGACATGCTATTACTTTTCACAGTTGTTTCTTTTACACTTCACTCAGTTTATAACATCACATGTTTATCTGGCCTTAAACTCTTACTGGCACTACACACTGTGTGTGCTTGAACTCCTAGCACTGCTATGAGGTTGCAAGTGTACAGTAACTCCAGTATAAGCCTAACTCGCTGTGTTTGTGGCATCAATGCTGAAATCTGAGCATTAACACCCTGCTGACTTAAAGGGACACTCCACTTTTTTTTGAAAATATGCTCATTTTCTAGCTCGTCTAGAGTTAAACATTTGATTTTTAACGTTTTGGAATCCATTCAGCTGATCTCCGGGTCTGGTGGTACCACTTTTAGCATAGCTTAGCATAATCCATTGAATCTGATTAGACCATTAGCATCGCGCTAAAAATAACCTAAGAGTTTCAATATTTTTCCTATTTAAAACTTGACTCTTCTGTAGTTACATCGTGTACTAAGACCGACGAAAAATTAAAAGTTGCGTTTTTCTAGGCAGATATGGCTAGGAACTATACTCTCATTCTGGCGTAATAATCAAGGAGTTTGCTGCCGTAACATGGCTGCAGGCGGTGCAATGATATAATGTAATGCCCTGAAAATACTCCCCTGCTATTGAAAGTTACCAAGGGGACTATTTTCGGGCAGTGCATAATATCATTGCGCCTCCTTCAGCCATGTTACGGCAGCAAAGTCCTTGATTATTTCGCCATAATGCGAGTATAGTTCCTAGCCATATCAGCCTAGAACCTTTTAATTTTCCGTCGGTCTTAGTACACGATGTAACTACAGAAAAGTCAAGTTTAAATAGGAAAAAATATCAAAACTCTTATTATTATTTTTGAATGCGATGTAATGGTCTAATCATATTCAATGGATTATGCTAAGCTATGCTAAAAGTGGGACCGCCAGACCCGGAGATCAGCTGAATGGATTGCAAAACAGTAAAAATCAAATGTTTAACTCTAGGAGAGCTGAAAAATGAGCATTTTTTTTTTTTTAAAGTGGAGTGTCCCTTTTAACAAAAGTCCCAGTAGCAGTTGAACGATCAAACACTACAGCTGAAATATCCAAGTATGCAGTGGTGGTTAGCAATATTATCAGAAAAAGCAGAGCAGTTCTGTGGTCATGACCTTGGTTCACCTATAATTATAAAATGATCGTTTGTCTTCTACTGTGGAAAAACACACAGGTAACAATTTTCTTGAAAGTTTGGTTTTGAATTCATTTGGGTTTGAATTCATTTTCCCCTAAAATGAATAAAGTTAGGATGTGTGTTACAGTCAGTAAGTATACTGTAGCAATAACTAGCTTTGTATAAAACAATAAACATCTGTGTTATGACATATTTTTTAAAACTTCAAAAGAACATCAAAAACTTGTCTGCGTCTGTGATATGTGGCACATCCCTTATGTACACTCAGTCAGTCACATCTGCAGTCTAAATACTGACTTTTTACAAGTGAGTTATAAACCTGTCATCACACTTGTACTTCAAAATGCTTCTTATAAATGGCAAACATTCACACAGACGTTCAAAATAAATCTACCTGTATGTCAATTTTTCAAACACCAATAATCCTTCAACTTAGCTCATATAGTACAGATTTAATGCATAACTTTACACAAAACATGTGCATGTCTTTTTAGATTAAACAAAAAGTATAACAGTAAGAAAAGTACACTTTACCTTTGTAGCTAAGCTTAACTCTCGGTACACTTTCCTTCATGCAGTTTATCTCAGGCAGACAGAGAAAGAGAATCGCCAGCACGGAGCACCAGACAGGAGAGATCCGCTCCGTCCCGACCCTTCCATTCCAGCCGAGCATCCTGCCCTGTGGTAGACACTGGTGTCTGCTCCTCTGTTCATCTCTGTCTGGATCTCCAACCGTCTCCATGATGGGAGGGGAAAGCTTTGCTGTGGACCTGTAATGGATTGAGTGGATTTGAGTTATCTAAAGGAGTGGCTGGGAGTTGTTAGCATGAAAGTGTGTGCGTGTGTGCATGTGTAAAATCTTGTTAAATCCCAAGCGAATGTTCAGCTGCTTTGCTGCGGTTTCTTTCAGGCATCCGAGCTGCCCTGCATCAGCTGCTGCTCTATTCAGATCCTCCCTTTTGTCCACCAACACGCATACTTTCTCTGTCTCTTTTTCTCTTTCTAAATCTGTTTGTCTCTAAACAAAAGGTCAGCCTGATGAGCGCAACCACTTTCAGCCCTTCTTTCAAACGCCTTTCTTTTCTCACACCCATCTCTCTTCTGCCCTGTCCCTTTCTCGCCAATACAACAGACAGTATTATAAACCCTTGGGCTGGGGTCGAGGTGAAGATCATGTCTGAATTTGCTTCATTAGTCAACAGGGTGGCATGAAATTGTGGGAGAGAGCGAGAAAACTGTAGCAGTTTGTCTTCATTAGGAGATTTTCTTCAGCGGGGAATCATTAAGAACAAGGATTTTTCCATCCACCCGCTCTCCAGAGTGTAGGCTCTCGAAAAAGACCCATTATTTTAAATGAGCAAATGAATGACCGAACAAATTCATGAATAAATAAAAGAAAGAATGAAAGAATGTGTAAATGCACGCAGCCCTAAACAGACACTGTTTTCAAACAAAAAGATGGGTCACTTGACATCCAACAACTGACTGATTGGTTTAGTGACGTCAACTATTGCATTTATATATATTCAATAGACTTTGGTGATCCTTTCAATATGTTGTTGCTCTAAGGAATGTTTTTCTGTACCTTAACACACACATATTTCTAACACTAACATAAAGATAAGTCAGATTTGTATGTTTATTTTAAGAATAAGGTGATACCAGAGATAGCTTTGATTTTGATTGATCATATGGTGGGTTTAAAGGGGCAAAGGGATGATATCTCAAAGAGCAAATGTCATAAGGATATCAGCGCAGGGATTATTGGCAAATGCCTCAGTCTCATATATCAATACATTACTGAATGTTTTTTGGGGTTTTTTTTTTCATTTTATGAATATCTCTCAACAAGCTTCGTACACCTACCACACAGTCCATGCATTATTTTACTCCGCAGCTCCTCAAAAGGGTCACCCCAAGTTCATTATTTGGAGCTCGGGTTACTTTTTTGTTATTCTTGGCAGGGGTCAATTACATTGCTATGGTTGTGGTTGGGTCTAGGGGTTATCCATGTGTAAATAATCTTCATTTTAACACACATGGACACCAAGTTAGGCATTGTGTTATGTTTTCATAACATACTAATGGCAACATGCAATGAAAATTTGTCTTGGTTACATCACAAGTAATTCCTGTCATTCTGTCAAGTGGTGGCACGATTCTGTAAATCCACATTGGATTGTGTAGGGGAAATACGATCATACTAACATTACTCCTATCCTTTTCCATGGGTTTATATGATTACATTTCAATTATTCTGGGATGACTAATGCCTTCAATATTTTATACAATTAGCTTATGTTATTTCACTTCTTAGCTCCCATGGCTGCCTGCGGTACAGCTACCGTTTTATTCATTAAAGTCGCCATGAAATCTAAAGGAAAAACGGTCATTTGTTTTGGAACATTGTGGCATTTTTTACAAATGACTTATCTTCATTATTTTTTTAAATCATGTGCCCTCATAATCTCCTCCTCTCCTCAAAACGATCTCGCTTTACTTTCGATCATATGGTATGGCAGGTTGGCGGGGTCCAGAAAAAAGATTGCAGCAACACGAACCAACTTCAAACGATCCAGTCAAATCTCAATGGACAAATTTAAATCCAGCCCTGCCTTATTTCATTTCAGTAGCTGGTTTCATTCAGATATACATCACCACGGGGAATAAAACCGTACATTCACACGGGACAGAAGTGTTAACACTTACTGTGCATTCAAACCGCCACCGGCGAGAGCGTCAAAGTGGCCGGTAGTCATTCATTTTCAATGAGAGCCGGCGGCGAGCTCCGGCGAGCAGCGGTGCGTCATGTACAGCCTGAGCGTCGAGGAGAGTTGAAATCAGCTCAACTTTATGGTAATGAGATTGAGATTGAGATGAGAACCAATCGGAAGGCGGAACTGTTCACCGGCAACCAATCGGAAGGCGGAACTGTTCACCGGCAACCAATCGGAAGGCGGAAACCTCCGCCTGAGAGGAGTTCAGAGAATGCATTCGAGCGTCAGAGCGTCCACTACAACTTTTCTTTAGCGTCGTTGTCAGGGCAGCCAGAGCTTTTATTGACGCTCTCGCCGGTGGCGGTCTGAATGCACAGTTAATGGAAGGCATGTCTGAAGCTAACAGCCAATCACAGTGGTCGGCCGCAACACATGCTCCAGTCTTCCATAAACGTAATTGGCTGGCTCTGCCTAGGTTATTTGCATAAGACGATCTGATTGGCTGATGCACGCGTTGCCGCTTAAAAAGTTTAGAAATGTTCAACTTCTGCCACGAGCAACGGCATTGAGCAGTGCCGACTGATCCACAATTCAGTTCGACAACGTATGACGTCACCCATTAAAAGTGAATGGAAAGCGTTAACGCTTACAGCACCGTGTGAAGACAATGGCTACTTCCGTTTCATGGCGACTTTAAAGATAAAACTTGAAGGCTAAACCAAGATTAAAAACTAAATTATGGTTTTACTGTCAGATATGATGGCTAAAAAAATTATGAATTGTTCTAAATTTTCTTATAGCATATTCATTATGATGATCGATTAAAATTTACATTGTAAAAATTTGGTTTACACAGACTGCATCCTAAACTTCCAAAAAGTATGCTCACACAAGGGGAGAATAAATACAGTACATTTTAAATAAATAATATGTCAAGTAGTGTCAATGTGTAAAAAACTTAGGCCGAAAGGAATTTCCAATGTATGCACACACACACAGTCAGGATGACAAGTTTTGTGTACAAAAACGAAATTTATTCCAGTTAAAATTCCACTTGTGCGACCAACATGTGTATATATGATCTTCTGTACCCTGATAATACGTATACAACCCAACTCACTACCAATAATGCAAACATTTGTGAAATCATATTTCCCTCATTTGTTATGAATATAAATTAAATTACACTTGCCTCAGGAAACTGTTGAATGACAGACAGCTTATACATATGGAAAGAATGGATAAAGAAACCTTTACTTGAACTCATTGAATCGCATTTTGGAAACTCCTTTGGCTTTGAAAGCACATGCATAGCCTATGTCATAATGGCTCAATCTCAAATTTCATTTAAAAATCCTCAACAACTGTTTCCTACAGGCTTTAAGTCTGATTTAAGGTAATTTTCTATTTCCACAGCTGTTATCATCATCCACCACAGACCAGCGCTCTGAAGTTTGCCTGTTATGGCAAAGGCAACGGAGAAAAGATATTAAATGACAAGGAAAAGTAAAAAAAGCTTTCCATTGTGTCGCGCAAACATTAACAGGAATGAAACTCGCTCTTAAGTCGTGTTTGTTTGTGCCAAGTCCATGTTTAACGATACGTTTTTAATCCCCTCTCTCATCTTCAAAGAAAGAAAAGTTTCAGTTCTCATACCTGCACTTAGCTTAGAGAAGGTCAGGTGCATATCTAATGACAAAGAGCAGATGGAGAGGAAGACAGACAGCAGTGAATAAAATCCCTCCAGCCAACATTCTCAAACCTGAATACCTGACACTCTGTCTGTCTGCGAGTGACAGGTTTAGGGAATTATGGGTAATTCTATACATCCTGAGATAAACCACCGTAGACATAATGGAGAGGGGACAAAGTGCTCAGATAATGTCTCTTCTCGATTCTCTGTGTTTGGAGGGGGCTGCTTGAAAATGTTACTGTTATCCACACAGGTGAACAGATGGTGTTAGGGTTAGACCGTGTGAAAAAAGGACGGGGTGTCTGACATTGTTTAGTGTTTTTATCATGGGTGTTCAGGCGAGTAAGGCTGCTGACAGGAGTCCACTGAAGGAGACAAAGCTGAAACAATCAGTCATGTAACGTACTCATGAGAGAAAACACACTGACAGTACACTAAAACAGTATTGGTAAAAAAAAGGTAGTCAGATAAAACGATGTTACACTGAAAACACTAATAAGTTGAACTGAACTCATTTTAATAAGTAAACTTCAATTAAATTAAGTAATGGGTCTCCCAAAAACTTATGTATTTAAGTTCACTTAAAGGTATTCCATGCAGTTTGACATTTTTGTCAAACAGCGACCCCTAGAGTCACTGGGGAAAACTTGCAACTGTCGTAATTTTGCACCTCCATTCTGTACGTACCTGTAAGGATAGTGTTGGGCGTGAATATGCAGAGATGGACTCCGAAGATAATGACCAGGGAATGTTTCACAATTTCATACAAATATTAGGCTACTGCATGTCTACTAAACTACAGATGATGGTAATAGGATAATAAGAAGTTTATGCCAAGTGTAGAGTAGGCATATAATAATAAAGTAGCCTACCGCGTTTGCTGGCTTATTACGTTTTTACAAGATTGCAGCTTAATCACAAGTCTATAGTCTAACGTTATGTCTTCTGTATAATTTCATTTGTTATTTAATTGTAAACATTACAAAATGCATTGACAAAGTTAATTGTAATGTATACGTTGCATATTTCATAACATTGGCTGTTATTCGTTGGCCATAAGAAATCGAAATTAGACAAATGACTACGTACACATCACAACACAACACTTGAGTTTAGATGGCAAAAAAAAACACAAACACAAAAAGAAACGATTGTTTGTTAGCAAGTCTGCTAAATGCTCTTATGATCGTAAGCTAGCTAGACCCATGTTGAAGTTATTTTACTGGTCTAATTATCAACACTGGATGAATGAACAGCATAGTAAAAAAATACACAAGCAAGCGCAACCACATACAACATAGACCGCAAACAAATTTACAAATAAGAGATTTACTTACTTGTCCATCAACAAGATCGCCAGATCAGCATCCCTTTTGTATCCAGTGCTGTCTATTAGCTCACGCCAACGAGTAAAAACCTGACCGAGTGGGACTCTTGTCCGGTTCCTAACTCGGTCAGATTCTCTTTTTCGCTTTCTACTCTCTTCCGAATGGGTTTTCTTAGCTGTTTCCCTCATCGAGCATCACGTCTCAAATTCGCGCGTGCAGTTGTTGTGATAGGCTTGTTTGACTTCATGCAGCGCTGCAGGAACCGACAGCCGGATGACGTCAAAATGCCGTCTCGGATCATTCTCGCGGTACTTTTACGTCATCCGACTGCCGGTTCTTGCAGCGCTGCACGAAGTCGAACAAGCCTAACGTGTGTGACGTCGTTGCCGTAAAGCAAGTCGTGATTCTCGCGAGATTTGTCAGGGGCGGTTCTCTCAAGCTTGCATTGGTGGTTTTGCTAGCGGCGTCCTCCCCGAGCTTCAACAGGAGGATGATTCGCCATACTATGACTTCGTTTACCATCGAAATGACTTTGAAGCTGTTATATTAAGGTAAAATAACTGCATAGTGTGTCTTTAACTTGGTGGCCACAAAGACTTCACCAAACCTGAAGTTTGTACAGTAAACTTAAACAATTAAGTTCACTTGGTGTTCATAAAGACTGAAATTAAATTGTCATTTAACTTTATTGACCAAAGGGGACATATGTTACCTTGCCTGTGAAAAACCAGCTAAATTCGTTTTTTTGTGTGTGGGGGGGGGGGGGTTGTTTGTTTTCTACATACAATAATTCCAAATAAAGAAAATCCTATGAAAAAATAACCTTGTTATCTAATATTATTTACTGATAAGATCATTTTAAAAGATTGAACTCAAGGTGAAATCAAACTTTGACTATCCTAATCTCATGATTAGTTTATGAGACTTTAGCCTGGGTTTGAGAGGCAGGGTTACATATTTGTGACATACTGTACGGTGTGGGGATCAGTGATGCGCAGGTTGATCCAAAATGAGCTGGTGCCTGCGGTCACCCGAGGTGACCCGCGGTTACGAATCATCCAAAAAAAAATTTCATGATATACGGGTCGCGGTCAGTCGTTAGAAATAAGATGCTAATTAACTATTTTAAACAATTACTACTTTAAAAAAAATGCGGGCCAAGAAGCCGGTCGGGTACAATATGTATATATATTTTTTTTGCGGTCCGAGTTGCGGGTGGGTTAGTTGAAAACGTCGGTCGGATGCAGGTTGTTTACACATTGACCCGCGCATCACTGGTGGGGACACTAAATATTACTACTTGAGGTAAAGGTTTAAAAAAATTATTAAAGAGTAAATACCCCAAAGTTAACGATGACGTGAGTGATCGTCTCCAACGTAAATCTCTTTTCTTGGACTATAACAAACACATGAATTGTAGGCAACAGTTTACTTTCTGGGATTGGTGATGTAGACAAGACCGACATTATCATAATTCCTCCCGCTTTGACTCACAGCTTGTAAGTTAACTCCTGTTAGCATTGCATTATGACCAAATCTTTCAAACATGGTAAGGAGCATCACATTTCCGGCTGACGTCAGAAGTATTCAGGCCAATCACAACGTACAGATTAGCTGGCCAATCAGGGACACAGAGCTACAGAAATGTACGGTATGTAGAAAATAATGTATTTTTTTAACCATAAACCATTCAAACACATTGAATTATACCAAATACACAAAATAACGTTGTTTTAGCAATGAAATAGGTGCTCTTTAAAGCCATCAGACGATTTTTATCTGGTGAGTTATTTAAAGGTGGTTACATTTCTGCAGACTTTAAAATGGGACCCGGAGTCTCATTATCACTGAGACGGTAAATAACATTTTAGCAGCCATCCACAACACCCTAACAACCTTAAAGCAACACTTTGGCAACCACCCATAATGCCCTAGCACTATACTCACTTTTACTTTTAAAAAAATTTGCAGAAATCTTATTTTTTAGAGCGCTTAACCAGAAAGTCCTTCAATAACACACTGCTTTATGCATCCTAAATGAGTCAAGGGTAAAGAAATGAAGGACAGCTGGTCTTTCTGGATCATTTGCTGTTTATGTAGTGAAAAGAGATGGCAAGGAGAGAAAAACTGAAAAAAAAAAGGTACCAGCGAAAGAGAGAGACAGAAGTCTGAAAGACCAATGGCACTTCTGTGCTAGAACCTTTTAACACCATGATGGCAATATGCTCCAAAGACAAACAGGCGTACAGTAAACACACTTAAGCACGGACAGACACACAACAGCCGAAATCCATCACTATTTCACTTAGTGCTGTACCTCGTACACAGAGAAAACACAGTCCCTCTTTTCTATAGCATGTGTTTCTCTCCAAATATACTGTACAGTGTGTCACACATCTATCTTGCTAAATGAGCACGCAAAACATTATATTTTGGACATATATGAGTATCCTGTAGGACGTGTGCCTGTGCATTCAAATCGAAAAAATTATTTTTCATCAGCGCAATGTCATGACTGGGGTTGGTATCCATGAACTGATAATATTTACTTTAATCAGCCTATACCTAAACCCTGGACACTTATCAAAAAGTCTGTCTCTCTTTTGACACACATACTCTGTGTGCGTGCACTACAGCTGTGGCTTATGACTGAAACGTTTTCTTGGACTCACCCCATAAAACCGCGGGGTGTGTGAGCGAGAGTTTCCATAAAGTCTGCGTGCATCACAGAGATGTATTATCCGGCCCGTTAACACAGGGCAAATGCTGCCGGGAGGAAGAAAAAGCCCCTTCTCACTCGCTCAAGTGTGGCGTCCTGGCATGCTTTAGTCCCCCAAGCTGGCTTCTGGAGAACTGCAGAGTCAACTATAAATGCCTATCATAGTTTGTGCTGTTGGCACATAAGTGTAAGGAGGACCAGAGACAGACTGGGAATCTCCCATCATTCATTGCTTTGACAGACACACTTTACTCCCATTAAACATTCCTCACCTGTCAGCCCTGAAAAATAATCTGTTTTCATAACATTGTTAATCTTTCTTTAATTCGTTTAGTTTTATCAGCTTGACATACAGTAGACTGCATCTGTATTTATTAACAGAGTAAACAGGGATGAAGCATACTTTATTGCATTAACATAATGCTTACAAAATATGAAGATTTACAACCGCATGGACAATTGTTTAATTTGTGTGCTTTTGTAAAGCTGCCTTTTTGTGTCATCCAATAACTTTATGCACTTGTTGCACACATATTTGCTCGGGTGGGCTTGCCACAACAATGTTTAATAAGACACAGCTGGGTTTTAAATGTTCTGAAATGAAATGAATGTCTCTTCACATCTAAGAGTAAGAGACGGGAAAGCACATTGTTTGTTTATCTCTCTAAAAAAACATGCCACTGTTTGAAATGCTGTTGCTCATCCAATGATCTTACAAATAGGCAATAAAGTAACAAAATATGAGATTCTTTCCAATATCTATCTATCTATCTATCTATCTATCTATCTATCTATCTATCTATCTATCTATCTATCTATCTATCTATCTATCTATCTATCAAGATAGAGGGGAAGATATATACACAGACAAACAGACAGATTGTTATGCTTATCAATGTTGCGCTATTGATGCTGTGATGCACACTCAAACTTAAAAAAAAAAATGTTTGCAATTGCAACCTTATCTGCCCCAAGTTGAACTTTAACAAGTTGTCATCTAATAAATTATCGAAATATTAAATAAACAGGTACCTGTGCGCGCGTGCGTCCGCCGATGTTTACTGTAACCCGATGCGCAGTTTAACACTTCAAGATCCGTTATTATCCAGTCATGCTTAAATTTCTTCACTACGTGTCCTATGTTCCCTAAACTAGGCTCTTTTGCCTTTACTAAAGAAGACACTTAAAATAAAAACTATTTAGACGCCAAAAGTTATCCCTATGTTTGACTGGACTCCGCTTTGACTGAGGTATCCGCGTCTCTGGAGCTCGTGTCTGCTTGCCTCGCGCCCAGTGCGCGAATTACTGCCGCGTGCAGGGAGGGGGGACGGGGCTAGCGCGCGCCTTAGCTTCAACTCAGAGACGCGCATTACCTCAGCTCAGTTGACGATTTAATCTTTATATATTATATTTGATTGTAAACAAATTACCTGAGTGAAATATAAAGTGAATTTATTGTTAATTTAGTAGATGCTTTTATTACAAATGACGTAACCACTGTTTCTCAAAGATCCTGTAAATCATATTAAACAAACACTGGATTTCATTCAAACAGTAAAATAAACAATTGTTTAGCTTTGGTAACCCAGGTTTTTAGTTTTATTTGTAGTAAAATCATAACAACCACACCTATTAAAGGGATAGTTCACTGTAAAATGAAAATTCTGTCATCATTTACTCATCCTCATGTTGTTCTGAACCTTGTATGATTTTTTTCTGATGAACACAAAAGAAGATATTTTGTGAAATGATGGTTAACACACAGCAGAGAGTGACCATAGACTTCCATAGTAGGAATAAAAAATATGATGGAATTAATGGGTACATCAACTGTGTACTTACCATCATTTATCACAATAATTCCAAAATATTTTATTCCTTCTATGGAAGTCTATGGTGAGGATGAGTAAATGATGACAGAGTTTTTATTTTAAAGTGAACTATCCCTTTAAGCCATATATAGTTTAACTCTGATGTAGGCTATGTAATGAAAATATATACAAATGGTAAGTAACCCATCCATTAAAAATCTATGGTTTCTACACTTTTACTATAATAAAAAAACAGTTAATTATCCTAAAAGAAGGATCCTATACAGCCTTGAAGTAAATCTGTCTAATTTCTGTACCCCTGTCTTTAGTTGTAACTCAGTTAACCATTTTGAATGAATCTAAGGGATTCAAGAGAAACACCCTCATCTTACATCATCTATTAGTGATGATGATGATGATAATGATTACATCTGTGATGCATCTCTCAGGTTTGTTCGAGTTATTTCTCTTCTGCTGTAACTGATTAACTGCTGCCAATGTTATTAGCTGGTATCGTACAAGTGACTTTTATTAAAGCTGACACATACAATAAATCCAGAAGGCCGTTACTGTAGGGCACAATTCAGTCATTGTGCTTTCTTTCTCTGGCAGTTCTTTGGGCCAAACCCTCACACAAAGAAATAACATCATTCATACAGCAGAGCTGATGTGATTACTGTATATAGTGTTCCACATGTGGAGTACCATAAACTGGAATGTGATGTGCAATGTATGTGATGTCACTCTGCGCTGGTGCACTTTCCTCTAAATTTTTTTTATGACCACAAAGGCAATGCACAGTACAATGCACAGTAGAACTTCGAAAAATTCATCTTGACTAAGTGCTGGCCTCCTGGGGATATTAATTTCCAGCTTATAAAGTCATTCCATAGTGGATTATACAGTAGATTATGATTAATTTACAAAATGTTATAAACATTAGGGAGAGGAAAACTTCATAAAAGCTTTGAACACTTTAGAAGTGGCCATTGGGCAATACCGTATGCTTACTGACCTTTGTGGGGTGCATTTGACATAAATTGATTCAAGACTGTCTCTGTGTAAACCATGGTGATCTCCTTCTGGGTGTTGCTTTGAAAAGTGACTAGATCAGACTTTCCAGTGGACCACTGCCTGGAATAAATGTTTCTCTATAATCTCTTTCAAACAGCGCATTGATCCCAGAAAATTGACAACAAATTGCCAGTACCTTTGGTGTGAAAACAAACTCGTGCTGGAATTGATCCTGGGATCCCTCCCAGGAAGGGGACACATTGCCGTAACATTTCCGGAATGCCCACTGTGTGAACAAAAAAAAGGAAGGGCTGTGACGTAGTAATGACGCGTTCGTCATCAAAATAATAGTTATCATTCAGCTCTTTGACACAGGTGTTTTAAAGAAACGCTGCACTTTTTTTGATAAATTCCTCATTTTCCAGCTCCCCTAGAGTTAAACATTTGATTTTTACCGTTTTGGAATCCATTCAGCTGATCTATGGATCTGGCGCTACCAATTTTAGCATAGCTTAGCACAATGCATTAAATCTGATTAGAACATTAGCATCGCGCTAAAAAATAACCAAAAAGTTTCGATATTTTTCCTATTTAAACTTGAGTCTTTTGTAGTTACATCGTGTACTAAGACCGACGGAAAATTAAAAGTTACATGGCTAGGAAAATATTACCCAAAAATAGTCCCCTGCTATAAAAAGTAACCAAGTGGACTATTTACGGGCAATGCGTAATATCACTACGCCTGCTGCAGCCATGTTACGGCAGCAAAGTTCTTGATTATTACGCCAGAATGAGAGTTTAGTTCCTAGCCATATCTGCCTAGAAAATCGCAACTTTTAATTTTCCGTCATTCTTAGTACACGACGTAACTACAGAAGAGTCAAGTTTTAAATAGGAAAAATATTGAAACTCTTTTGTTATTTTTAAGCGCGAAGCTAATGGTCTAAACAGATTCAATGGATTATGCTAAGCTATGCTAAAAGTGGTACCACCAGACCCAAAGATCAGCTGAATGGATTCCAAAACGGAAAAAAATCAAATGCTTAACTCTAAAGGAGCTAAAAAAATGAGCATATTTTCAAAAAATGTGGAGTGTCCCTTTAAATACAGATCAACATTTACGTAATGTCTGCAAACTGGAATGAAGCAAAGATTTGGGAGCTCGTCACTATCCGCACCAAAGCTGAGATTGATTGCCAGCATAATAGAACAGCACGGAGTGTGCTAGTTTATGATCTAATCAGAAAAAAATGCATACTTGAGAGCAAACTTCAGACACTGCGGAAAAATCCAACAAGTACATCATTACAAACACATTACATGGCACGTGTCTTTAAGGCAGTGGTTCTCAAACTTTTTGGCATGAAAGTTTGTAGGGTGCATCACTTCGTGGCTCCCCAAAGAAAATCAATGACATAAAACAATGTCAAACATAGAATTTGAATTAAACAAAACATATTAAATGATACAATGTACTGCTGTTAGACAAATTTATAATAAATAAATATATATATTTTTAAATGTCATAGGGGGGGGCATCCCCAGTTTGACAGCCACTGCTGCACGCACGCACAGATTACAGAACATCATCCGAGGATAAATCCTGAACACATTTTCGGTGTAAATATTCTGTAATCTTTCTGTGAAAAGGGCTTACGAGTACATTCATATATATAAAAGGAAGCGCAGTAACATCTCACAATGACTCAAAAACACTTCATTTCCCCATTCCATGTAATGCTGATATGATGCAGGCCTCAATTATCTCCAGCGAGCCAATTCAGCTTCTATCTACCCATGTATATCCGGATCTTCTGTCTCGGCTAAGCCGGAATACTAAAAGAAATCTGTGAGTAATTTCTCCACTAATCTGGTGTACAGATCTACTGAGCCGAGGGCTCAGAGCCAACCCACTACACCAGGGGACCTTTAAGCCCCCATTCCCCACACAGAACAACTTATTAGTGCTAAAAGAGAGAGAAAGAATGATTAGCCAATCATGCTATTAGTGCGGTCTATATATGGGAGGGTTTTGGCTGAGCACTCCCACAATGCAACAGGCCATGTCATCCAGGCTTATCAATGATTAGGATAAGGATCAATAATGAAATCACACCCATTCAACTACTTGTGGAATTGTGGGGTCTTTATCAAACACAAAGATCTTTTGGAATGGGTGACGAAACAAGCCACACATGGATATCCCGTCGATGACTCAGCCAACCACACGCATACTCCAAAAACGGGAATGTTATTTGTTAAACAAAGCCATTATAGTTATGAAACAAATTTAATCATGCAAGATATAAACATACTTTGCAGATAGGATATAGTAGACATTAACTAAAGGTCTTCTGCTCTATCTACAAATTTTGCACCTTACGCAACTGTGAACGTTGATCAAGTGTCAACTTATGATGACTTGAGATTGTTATGTCATGATTTTACAATAAAATTACTTACAATAAATATAAGCTTGTTATTTTGACCTAAAATGCTGTACTTGGAAAACAATCCCTCACTATTTCGCACACTTTTACAAATGCACCGCCACAGGTTACTAAATGCATCTCTCCATGGGATTAAAAAGAAAGAACTTTATAACAAATTAGTGCATTTTTCACGACTGGACCGTTTAAAGTACTCCATTCATCCCAAATGCAAAATTTATGCCCTGCACTAATTCTCACCGACAAGCATCAGAACAATTTCACATCTAGATTAGAACATTAAGGTTTCTTTGTTTAATTTTGCCGGTTCAGGTCCTTCAACAGTCGCCCCCTCGGCTGCAACGGTGCATTTTAAACAAACCGTGTTTTGATATAAGGGAAGCTGAACGATAGCTCGATATTAAGAAACTGAACAAACAACATATTTGTGTTTTTTCAAACGCAAGGAATAGAACCCAGGTCATTCACCAAAAATCCTCGAGTGAATTAACTGTAAATAAACAATGTGGTTGTCTACATAGTCTCACTCTGCCGTAGGTAAACACTTAACGGGAAAAATCCATTTAGTCACAATTGCACTGAAAACATCCAATCAGCCGCGCAAAGTTTTCTTTCAGTTTGTAATGTGTTTATTTACCCCTCGCTTTTCACTTTTGGCAAGCGTCCGTGCATGGAGTTATTTATTATTTGTGCCCGAGAACAAACATCTGGACTCTTTGATTTGGGAGAGGTGTTTCAATGCCCTGAGATTTTAAATATAGGAGTTAAACATACACATATTGCACACATGTGTATACGTACTGTCTAAGAGGATCAAAGTGCCAATCGGACATGTGTCAGCTCGGGTGGACATCAAGTTAGAACAGATAAACAACCTAAATACCTCTACACATGTGTTTGCCTTTACATTACTTCTGTACGTTATGTGCATGCAAAGCATGTGAGGTTTGACAGCATCTTAAACACAAATCCGACAGCCACATGCTGAATTTGTTTATCTGTGTTTATAACGTTGCTGATATCTTTCAAGAAAGCCGATTCATCTTGGTGGCAATTTCTTTCGAGAGAGTCATCTAAATTCCAGATAGAAATATTTGCCTTTGTGTGTTTGTTTGTTTTGTTTGTTTCTGGGAGATTACATGCGGGATTGATTTATTTGCTTCTTTTATGCGAGAAAAAAACAAAAGAGATTATTTTAATAACTCAGTTGCATCTCCAAGAAGACACAAACAAGATTAAACAGAGCAAAGAGAGATTTGCACTTAGGTCTCCAGACATTTTTTCTGAGAAGATTCTTCTGATCTGTATTTTCAAATAAAGATCTGAGCAATGTTTAAACTGTTTACTTGGATTTGCAAAGATAACGCAGTTTTTAAGGCTTAGTATACAACCCTGTATCACAAAATTATGTACCTATAGTCACGTAAATTTTTCACGTCTTTTTCATGACACTGACACATTTTTCCGCCTTTTTGCGTGAACATGTCACACATTTCTGTTTATGTGTCATTGTCACCTATTTGTTACTCAACTGTTTTATCCTATTTTGCATTATGCATTGACGCTTCAGTTTAGGGTTAGATTTGGTGTTTGCATTAGGATGTCACTTTAAGTATTGGTTTATACCTTTTTTCATGATTTATTTGTTTATATTTTATTATTTTTAAACCATTGTCGCCTGGCATTAGGGTTAGAGTTGGGTAAGGATGTCAGTTTATGTAAATCTAACCCTAAACCGAAGTGACAATGGTAAGAAAATAGGACAAAACAGTTGAGTAACAAATATGCGACATGTTCCCGCAAAAAGGTAGAAAAACGTGTCAGTGTCACGGAAAAAACTAATGCACATCAACAAGTAACCCTTTCTTCATTTTTTCTAGCTGTTAAGATCAATCAAACACTTCAATGAGTGAAAAAAAATTCAGAGAAGTATGTCATTGTTGTTGAGTTTGTATAGACTCCTGTGTGTGATATCTGAGCACATGTGGAGCTAATATATAGAGAGGAAATAGTGAGAGAAGAGGAGAACGGAGGAAAACGAAATTGAGAAAGGAGGGACAGGAGGGAGATTATATGGTTCTGACCTGCAGGGAATATTTGGGAAATAGTTTCAGAGAAAATTTGTTTAAAGTGTAACGTCAGACAGCTGGTGGACACACTCTTACCTTTCTCTCTAGTAGAAAAGCATATGTGTGTGTATGTGTGTGCGTGCATGCGTGTGTGTGTTTGTGAGTGCAACACTGCAAGACAGCCTCTCCAGAAAAACGCGATTATGCGATCGCATAATTCAACGCATAATCAGCCAAAGTCCACATATTTGCGCGGGAATCACATTTTTTCAAATACGCCGCACTTTCGCAGCTTAAATTGCAGATTTTCATGGGCAAAATATGCGGGGCTTTCATGATTTCATAATCCCTGCATTTTCGTAGCAAAAATCACATACAGTATATCTTAGCAGAAAGTTGAACAATTTTGCATTTACTTCACACAAGTGCAGACATGTCCCCTGTTGCCATGGAAACGTTATGAAGTGACGTGATTATGTGACCTGAACATCATGGAACGCTGCAAAAGCTGCAAAAAGTTTTTGCAAGTTCCCGCATTTTTTGCAAGTTCCTGCAATTTTTGCAAGTTCTCGCAATTTTTGCAAGTTCCCGCAATTTCATAGCATAAAATTGCATAAATATCCCGCATATAGTCTCACAGAGTTGCGTATAAATAGCACGAAGTGTGAAAATTGTGCAATACATACGCATATGATACGCCAGTACCATTCACTTAAACGGCACATCTTTTTTGTCATTCTTTTATTGGTTTCTCAATTTATTCGCTTTTTTACCATCTTCGCTTGGGTTTAGGGTTAGAACAATTTTTTGTTATATAAAAAACACCCTAACCCCAACTCCAAGCGAGCATGTCTTAAATATAGACAAAAACATGGAGAAACCTGTATATTAAAGGACAAGTTCGGTATTTTAGACTTAAAGCCCTGTTTTCAGATTGTTTATGGTGAAATAGAATGGTTTTGACTGAAATTTCGACATTTTCGGCTGTCCTGAGAATTTTCGCGTGTTTGTGTTTCAGCTCAAACCTCTACAATGGGTTTAATGGTGCACTGGAACAATCCTTCCTAAAATGCATTAAACTTTCGTTTACAAAGACGTGAAACTCACAGAGTGGTCAGGGGTGTTCACTGATATACTCACACAAAAATCGCTGCAAAAGATGCTTTCCAACAGCTGTTTTAGCATTCGTTGTTAACTTGTGGACCTATTTTTCCAAACGCCTCACACCCGTACATTCTTCCGTTGAGAGCTTGAATAATGAACACTCCAGCCCAGGTGGTGGCGCTAATCCGCCTTTGCCAATTGCAAGAATAGAAACAAAGTTCCCGGCGCGGAGTAATACCGTACCTCACAGGACATCTAATACAAGTCCATGGAGCTGGTAAAAACTACGATAAAACCTGTTGGAATGCGTCTTTTGCAGCGATTTTTGTGTGAGCATATCAGTGAACACCCCTGACCACTCGGTGAGTTTCACGTCTTTGTAAACGAAAGTTTAATGCATTTTAGGAAGGATTGCTCCAGTGCACCATTAAACCCATTGTAGAGGTCTGAGCTGAAACACAAACACGCGAAAATTCTCAGGACAGCCGAAAATGTCGAAATTTCAGTCAAAACCATTCTATTTCACCATAAACAATCTGAAAACAGGGCTTTAAGTCTAAAATACCGAACTTGTCCTTTAAATAACCTCCTTAAGCAAATCTGAAATCTAACCCTAAACCCAAGGGAAAATGGTTTAAAAAGAGGAAAAAATTGAGAAACCAATAAATAAAACGACAAAAAAAGATGCACCGATTAATTGAATGGGAAGGACTGGTGTATCATATGGAATTTGATGTATGTATTGCACGATTTTCACACTTTGTGCTTTTTATACTACATGAGACTATATCCGATCGCATTTTTTAAGAAACCTTGCTGCAAGATCAAGGATTTTTGCCCGCAACAATCACAAAAAAACTCACATTTTTCTGGAAGGACTGACAAGATGTGATTAAAAGCCATAAGACGAAGATACTGTAAGTAAGGGTGCAGGTGTTAAAAAATGTGTTTTGCTTAACATCACTACTGCCAAACCTTAGATCAACAACAAGTGTTCTTGCTTTACTAGACTTATCTGTACAAGCACAAAATTAACAGTGTTACATTAATAACAAGATTGACTGCACACTTGAGCTCCACAAAATACACAATATATGCTTCACATGGGAAAGATTAACCGCATGAGTACAGTGTTGGCTATGGTAGATGTGCTTCGGGTGATTACAAAGAACAGTAAAAGATTTGACAGGATCTGTTCACTGGTTCGGGCACGCAGCCTTCTTTCATTAGGGCTTAAAGCTAAAATTTTTGACAAAAGAAGTAGGATTTTCAAGTATTTCAAAAATGTGTGAGTTTTTGCCTAAAGATCTCAGCCAGACAAACACCTCTAATGAACGTCTGCCCCAAGACACTGGGTGTTCACCAAAGCTGTCTGGCTTATCAAAATAAAAATGTCTACAACCACACACGCATGTGGTAATGCAGAACTTACGGTCTTCTTATGGACATAAGCCAACATATTTTTCGAGATGCAATATAGTTTATAAATATTTGTTAATGTTAGTTAATCCCAAAACAATTGTTAATAATTGTGTATTAACTAATTTCAAAAATGTATTAGTAAATGCTGAAATGAACATTAACTAAGATTAATATGTGCTGTAGAAGTATTGTCAATTGTTAGTTCATGTTAGCTAATGCATAAACTAATGTAAACAAAAACAACCTTATTGTGTTACCAATTTAATAAATCATTAAGCTAAACTATCTCACCACACAGAACCGTTCAGACACAAATATGCCAGTCCCTGCCCTCACATACCCACAAATATGGTCAGGTTATCTGTGCTCAATGTCAGTCTACAGTAGCTCAGGCAGTTCACATTTCCTTCTAATTCATCACTCATTCTCTAACCCTGAATCCACCCATGCCCTGAGCATCACATCCTCTCTGAACACTGATTTACACTTTGGCATAAAACCCCTTGGACAATTTTCATGAGTTATACGAAAAACCTGTATGAAGGACTGATTGCATTAGTTTGCTGCGAGTATCCGTTTACATTAGCACACAACCCCAGATGATCTGTCATCAATGGTATTTTATTGAAAACAAGACATTTAACCTTAGTTTAATATGTGTGTAGTGTACGTCCTTCTTCTGACAATCTTTACTCGTTTTAGTTTGTTTGAATGTCAGCAGCCTCTTCAAATCAGAATAATGAGATGACCTCAAGCACATTCCTGTTACGCAGTACCTTCTGAACCCATAATAACTTGAAAAATGAAATTGCTTGTGCTGTATTTTAATGACATATCGCTATGAGAGATATACCAGCTTTCAAAAACATGTTCGAGGCAACATAAGTTATGAAAATGTAGTTTTTTTTAATTGCTATTTTGATGCAATCCAGCATAAAAAATAAAGATCTAAGTTGACTTCAAGAATGAGGAGTTAACTATTGTTTGCAAGAGGGTGTAAAACTTCATGCAGTACACATCAGAAGTAGTGAAATTATTTAAAATGAACTATTCTAATCTTTGTTTTAAAGTCACCCTGTGATGAAAATCAAATTTTAATTATTTTAATGTTAATTACGTCTATATGTCAATATGCTTTAAGACAAAAAATGTGCTAGTTTATCAGTCAACACATTGCAACAGTCAACTCATTTGCATTGTTTTTGCACGAATACGCTGTCCAGCCCAGTCTCACGAAATTACGTACCTATAGTCACGTAATGTTTTGATTCTTTTTCGTGTCATGAACTTCTGCATTTTTCGTGATCGTATCACAAATTTCTGTTTATGTGTCAGTAGGTACGTTTACATGCAACCAAATAATCCGTTTGTAATCCTGTTGATGGCTCAATCGCATTGAAAATTCTTCATGTAAACACCTTAATCAATACGATTGAGGATGCAAATTTGGATCGTATCGAAGGGGGTGGTGTAATCCGATCTGTGATCCGATCAGCAGGAAAAAAGTATGCATGTAAACGCGTGAATCGTAGTATTATACGATATATACAGAACATTTGTGCTCCAAGTTCAAGTATTATATTTACCTCTTATATCACATGATTCTCGTCACAGAAACACGCAATTGCAAGGCAATAGCATCACGCATTATTAAGGTAACGTTAAAGGCTCTCTAAGCGAATCTGCGAGACGTTAGTTATTGTTGACGTTTGAAACTGTTTTCAAACAGACGGAGCGTAGCTAACTCCTCCCCCTCCCCCTCCCTTCCGTGCTTTCATGAACGCGCCCAGCCCCCACCCCCAAATCCTTTTTGTCGTTTATTGGCTGGAATACTTTGTTTTGTTTTGTGATGCTAGGTTTGGCCACTTGTTGATATTGCCGTTTGTGAAGCCTGGGCTGTCTACAGAGATCGCGTTTTTTTACAGTTTGATCAGCGGACAGGCAGCAAGCAGATAGTGAGGAGATGTTTCCGGTATGTAACAAAAAATGTTTTATGGTCTAAAACGCTTCAATTCGCTTAGAGCGCCTTTAATGGGGTCACACAATGTAGTAAATTCTGCAGCGTTTATGTATACTTTTAAAACATTAGGCTACTTAAAGTAATTAAATAGCATTGTGCCTGATGTCGAAAAGTGTGTTTTCATTACCAATATCTGAAAACTTCTTAAGAACAACTTTCTCCACTTCAGTTTTGACTTTTATTCAGAGATAAAGCGTGAACTCAACAATGCTGTCCGCAGCGTAGCACTGCCAAGTCCTCTGCTTTTTTCGAGTTTAGGTTTGGGCTACTGTTTAAACTGTTTCCACCAGATGTTTTTTTTCTGCGGGTTAAAAATTTAATGATTTCGTTGCTAAGTTATTGGTATTTGGGCTGTGAATAGTCATTGGGATGCTTTTGTGCTAGTTTTGAATGCCCATTTAGATGGTTTTGATACACGAATCTGGCAACCCTGGCTTTGCGCTTGCGCAGATTTTCGGTTCGGATTCTATATTATGTACATGTAAACGAACATTTAAAAATTTTGTGCCAGTGTCACATATTGGTTACTCAACTGTTTTGTCCTATTTTCTTACTATTGTTGCTTCGGTTTAGGGTTAGATTTACTTAAAATTACATCCTTTTCCCAAAACCCAACTCTAACCCTAACGCCAGGCGACAATGGTTTAAAAATCAGAAATATAAAAAAAAATAATCAGAATAAACAGTTTAAATCAATACTCGAAGTGACATCCTAAAGCAAACACCAAATCTAACCCTAAACCGAAGCGACAATGTTTTGAAATAGGAAAAAGCAGTTGAGTAACCAATACGTGACAATGACACATAAACAGAAATTCGTGATACGATCACAAAAAGAACACGGAAATTTGTGACAGTATCACGAAAAAAAAAAAAATTACGTACATAATTTCGTGAGACTGGGTAGCAGCCGTCAGAACAATTGTCAAAAACGGTCCAAAGCTGTCATTGGGGCAGTAACCATTAAAAGGTCCTATTTTTCAACATTTAGGTATAGATATATATACATTTGGAACCAACATACCTTTGAGGTACCAGTATTAACTATTTAGGTTCAAATGTGTACTTTTTCAAAGGGCACCACCCCAGTAGGAACCATTTTTTGACAATTCTTTCTGATTGAGCAAGTGATAATTAAGCATGATTACCGATTACGGGGGGCTTTGAAAAACTAAAAGTAATACTTTATCCAGTATATTAGGACATATCTAATGGAGACATGAACGGCATGGAAGTAATGACCCATCTCCTTCCTGTTCTCTCTCTCTTTTTCTCATTGAGGCACTGAGGTCACTTAGGCAGTGGGTTAAAGTCCCACAGCTTGTGACAGAGAGGAAACGAGGGTGAGAAATGTGGGATTGGCACTTCCTGTTTTACTAGTGACACTTTGGGCTTTAGTGTGCTCCCACTGGTGCTTGCTGTCTGCTGTCCCTTCTGTGGCCTGGGCGTTGCTATGTTAGATGGATAGGCATTTCAGTTCAAAATGGGGGTGCAAAGATTTTTGTTTGTTTAGCATTATGTTAGGATAGCATAATGGGATAGCTTGATGGGATAGCATTATGTTATATTAAAAAAAAACATCTTATTACTCTCATACTTTGCAGGAAAGTGCACACAATTACTAATAAGTGGCAATTACCAGAAGAGTCAGAAAATGGGATGCTAGACTGCAGGTGGCAAGACGTATACTTATAAGAAGAATATACAAGTACCAAAGTGAGCCGTTAAAGATGTCTCCAGGGCAAATATGTGGAGGAAAAGGAGGAATGGTTAAAATGTTTATTTTTTTCTTAACTATCTGCAAACAATTCAAATATTTATTTAAAGTACTGTAGATGACAATGATTTGATTGAAAGGCCTTCCTGACATAAATCTTTCATCATCTGAAGGGCCAAATCCTGTGCACCTTTTCAAGGCATCATGGCAAGAATTTGAAATTACAATATTTATCTCAAAAGCTGTTTTTACTTTTCTAGCTGGATGCAAGCTGTCATTGGAGAGGATATTGTGAAGTGATCTTAGCACTGAAACTTCATAATGAAGTCAACTCTACTAAAACCTCAATATGATAAGAACATTCTTACCCCCACCCCTTTCTTAAAATATGTCTCTTTATTACTGTACTCTTCCGTCCACAGAGATTGGCATCACTGAGCGAGAGAGAGAGAGAGAGAGAGAGAGAGACATGGAGAGAAAGGAACAACACAATATACTCATGGTTTGCAATGCCTGTGGTCTGATTTAACTTCTGTATGATTCTCTCCTCTTATCAGGCATCTGTGCATGAAAACTGCTGTACTCAGGACCCCACAGGCCGTTCGTGCAGCTGCCTGCCAGTTAAACACATTCAAATACTTATTAGGCCCCAGGTGGAGTCCCGACCGGTAACCAGATCTGTGATATGTTAAGTGTGATAACCAATTCTGTGTGTTTCACTATCTTAAAATAATAATATCAAGAACATCTTGATCCCACAGGTATAACTCAAGAGTTTATTTGTGTAAGATATTGTGATTCTGTTTCAGAAAGTTTTGGTACTGTTGAAAGCACCACTTTTAAATAACTCACACTCAATATAACATAATCCTGCCCAATGACTATGGAAGGTTTTTTTGGTCTTTTTTAAATTAATTAATTAAATTATAAAATAATTAATTAAATTATAAAATAAAAAATAAAATCGCAAAATATGTCCCAAATTTGAAAATTAAATGCTAAAATAAAAATTAAAACATTATATTAAATTATTTCATTTTCATTTTTAATGTGATGAAGCATCATTCCGGCCAAATTAAAAAAGAAAATAAAATTGATGATTTGACATTTCATTTTCAATATAATCTTGAGTCAAGACTGACAATATTAAAATAAAAAATCAAGCTTGAAAAGGAATCTGTAAATAAATTTTAAAAAGGGTTTTTATTCATACCCAAGCAATAATTGGGACAAAATTAAAATGTAAAGTTCAGTTTTAATTTTATGTTCTCTTTAAATTATTTGTTTTCATTTTCTTTTTCGTTTTCATTTTCATTTTCATTTTCAACTTGTATGCAAATTTAATGTTAATCAGTGGGTGGCGTTTATTTACTTGCTCAAAAAAGGGGATTGGCTAACGCTGCTTTGCCAACTCAGCGACTGTGTTGCTAAAATAGCGACTTTATTGCTACATCTAGCGACTTTTAGGCCCATTTAGACAAACTTAGCGAATGTTTGGATGAATCTTAGCATCACATCTGTACAGATAGGCTACTGTGTCGCTTGTACTGGCCCACGAGTGCCGGGTGGCGCTGTCCCGGTAAAATGTGCGTCTGGTGTCTCTGTGCATGAAGCTGGGCAGTGTAGGAGCTGACGCGTGGATGAGATTCGCGTACATTGTTTACATTTCAAAGGAGGAACAAACAATAAAAAGTGGCTGGTCCGCTGTTATATATGTGCGTATTTTCACACATCTGGTCCGGTGAGGCGTCAGTTTAACGAGCTGATACACCGACCAGTCACTTACTTTTAAATGAACATTATCTGTTTATTTAGCCTATGTGTTGTCTGTACAAGTATCAGAACTTGCGTCCTCTGTGAAATGCGAGTCTCTCGGAGTCTTCTGTGTACACTGCACTGGACACAACATACAGTTCTTCTGACCATAGCTGAAGCGTGGAAGACGAGCTACGCACATAAGGGCTGTGACGATATCACAGTAATACTGCATCACTGCTGTAATAAGATGCCAGCTGCGGTGATGTCACGGCCGCAACCTTATAAAGCGCGTCATGCCCAAGTGCTCTGATTTCTTGAACTGTACCAACTCACTCCCTGGTTTTAAACCCCTGCGCGAATAACAACATCTCTGCAAGAAAATGTCAGAGCCATGCCCATGAAATTTCATGTGCAAGGAGTCCGAGCCACGCGCATATTAAGCTTTCTCATTCAAGGAGAAGCACTGTGCTGGTGATGATAATGATAAGTATAATAATTATAGTATAATAATAATTTAAAACTATAATGGGCAAACATGACAACTATCGTTATGAAGGCAGGAGCGCGTATACTGACAGCACAACTCGTTATTTGGTTGAATGCTGTGCTTATATCTGGAGCTACTGTAAGCGAATGATTGGAGTATCCATAAGTTTTGCGCAGTTATTTACGTAATGATGCAATTGTCGATTTCGTTTTGTATCCACTTTGAGAAAATCTAATTAAACATAGGCCTACTAACAATAATAACATTAAATAATCTTTATTTTCTATATCTTTTGAGTTTAAACTCAATTATGGAAAAGTTTTTGTCATTGTTTGTAACCCATTTTTTGTACAATAAATTATTAAAAGTTGCAACATGTTTAGAGAAGTGTGTTTCTATTCACGGAGAGTTTACCGAAAATGAATGTCTAAAGAAATAGGAATCAGGTTTTGCACAACTCATCAGAAACAATCTTAAACTCTGCATGTTCTTTCTGCAGGTTTTCAGGTTGTTATTCTATGAAATGTATTGTATAAAATGGGTTATAAACGATGACATAAAAGGTCTATAAATCATTGTATATTCAAAAGATATAAAAAACAGAAGTTAACATATAGAAATACATATTATTTCACATTGTTATTGCTAATATAATTTGTTGTTTTAATAATATGGGGTGGGTTGTTGTGCTAACAGTCTAACCGCGTGATTCTGTTGCTTCTTCACCACGGTAAAATAAAATCCCGTACGGTCACAGCCCTACTCACAAATCAGCGTTACAAATGAGGACCGCTTACAAATATGCCACAAAGGCTGAAGGTCTGCTCTGCCAGTGTGCCCGCTGCAAAAGTAAGTGACTGGTCACTCATGTCCATTTTCATGAAATGCATACAAATAACACGCAGTGTGATTATAGTGCTATATATACGCCAATTTTGCGAGCATATGATACTCCAGTCCTAAACGGATTTTGGCATAATTATGTATTGCACAATAATCACACTGTGCTATGTGTATGCATTTGATGAGAGTGGCTGACGCCTCACCGGATCAGATGTGTGAAAATACGCATATATAACAGCGGACCAGCCACTTTTTATTGTTTGTTCCTCCTTTCAAATGTAAACAATGAACGCGAATCTCATCCACGCGTCAGCTCCTACAGTACACTGCCCAGCTTCATGCACAGAGACACCAGACGCACATTTCACCGGGACAGCGCCACCCGGCACTCGTTGGCCAGTACAAGCGACACAGTAGCCTATCTGTACAGATGTGATGCTAAGATTCATCCAAACATTCGCTAAGTTTGTCTAAATGGGCCTAAAAGTCGCTAGATGTAGCAATAAAGTCTCTATTTTAGCAACACAGTCGCTGAGTTGGCAAAGCAGCGTTAGCCAATCCCCTTTTTTGAGCAAGTAAATAAACGCCACCCACTGATTAACATTAAATTTGCATACAAGTTGAAAATGAAAATGAAAATGAAAACGAAAAAGAAAAAGAAAATGAAAACAAATAATTTAAAGAGAACATAAAATTAAAACTGAACTTTACATTTTAATTTTGTCCCAATTATTGCTTGGGTATGAATAAAAACCCTTTTTAAAATTTATTTACAGATTCCTTTTCAAGCTTGATTTTTTATTTTAATATTGTCAGTCTTGACTCAAGATTATATTGAAAATGAAATGTCAAATCATCAATTTAATTTTCTTTTTTAATTTGGCCGGAATGATGCTTCATCACATTAAAAATGAAAATGAAATAATTTAATATAATGTTTTAATTTTTATTTTAGCATTTAATTTTCAAATTTGGGACATATTTTGCGATTTTATTTTTTATTTTATAATTTAATTAATTATTTTATAATTTAATTAATTAATTTAAAAAAGACCAAAAAAACCTTCCATAAATGACAGCTCGCCTCAGGCTAAGAAAGGATAAACAGTATTTGAAATGAATAGCTAATGTAATGTGTATTTTAAATCTTTGCCTGCCTTACAATAAATAAAACAGAATGAAAAATAAAAATCCTACTGGACTATATACAGAATTCCTGCAAAATTTCTGATATACAATCCTCCAGGTTTTTGTGTTAAAAGAGATTTTGGCTTCAAAAAGATTTTTGAATTTACTGAATTTTGAATTGTTTAATTTCAGCATTATTTAAAGAGCACCTATTTCATTGGTAAAAACAACATTATTTTGTGTATTTGGTATAATACAATTTGTTCGTGCGGTTTATGGTTAAAAAACACATTATTTTCCACATACCATACATATCTCCAGATTTCACTCTCTTCCTGAAACGCATGTATTTAAAAAGCTCTGTGTCCCTGATTGGCCAGCTAAACTGTATGTTGTGACTGGTCTGAATACATCTGATGTGAGCAGGAAACGTGACGCTCCTTACCATGTTTGAAAGATTCGGTTGCTAACAGGAGTTAACTTACAGGCTGTATGTCCGAAGCGGGTCAAAGGCGGACACTACTTTAGTATTTTTACTTTCTACATAAAAGTAAATTTTTAAGTATTCGTATTTTATCAGTGTTTTTCTTTAAGAAAACATACATTCCAAAGCATATTATCATAATTTTTACTCCATTACATTTCATTATTTCAAGTTTTTGGTTTATATTTAACATTTACGTACATTAAAGGTGCAGTGTGTAACTTTTAGAAAAATCCCTTGACCGAAATGCTATATAATATACATAACTATATTATCAGTGGTGTATGAAGACCTTTCCTAATGAACCATTATGTTTTTATTACCTTAAAATTAGCAGTTTTTATCTATATACACCGAGGGTCCCCTTCCATGGAAGTCGCCATTTTGTGCCACCATGTTTCTACAGAAGCCCTTAACGGACAAACTTTGTTTACCAATGATGAAGTGTTTGTCCTATGGCGGCTAGCATAGCTTCTCTATGCGTTTCAAAAGTGAGGGATGAGCCGTGGACTGAGCCGTAGGGTGCCATTTGAAACCTCACCACTAGATGCCGCTAAAATTTACACACTGCACCTTTAAACATCTAGTATTTTTTACTTTTACTTAAGAAAAAAGTACTTTTGTACTTTTACTCAAAAAAAGTGAAAGTACACAATTTTTATGTAATTAGGTATAAAATTTTAATGTGCAATATAAAAGGAATACACAATATGATTCTATGCTTTAGAATGTAATAACATTTTTAGTAAAGTAAAGTACATTTTTTTTCCCAAGAAAAGCACAGATGCTTGGAAAATTTCCTTAAAATACTCAAGTAGTGTCCGCCTTTGATTATGATAATGTCGGTCTTGTCTACATCACCAATCCCAGAAAGTAAACTGTTGCCTACAATCCATGTGTTTGTTGTAGTCCAAAAAAAGAGATTTAAGTTGGAGACAATAACTCGCATCAGCTTTTGCATATTGTTAACATGTACTAATACACACTTACACACCAAAGGAAATGTTAAAACGTGAATCGGACAATAGGTACTCTTTAACCAAATTTAGTTGTTCTTAAGAAAAAGCTATCCTACAAAATAAACTTAAAGAAATAATATTTGTTATTCAAAACACATGCTCTGAAAAAATATTGTATTGCGTTGCGTCTAACGTAAATTTATCGTAATTTAAAAATGTTTACTCAAAAAGCCATCTTAACCCAATCTAAGAAGGTCCTGGCTGATTCTAGATTGCCTCACAGTCTAAATAGCTGAAAAGTGCCCAAATCTCTTGTAAAACCAGCCAACAAACTAGCCAAGACCAGCAAACCACCTTTATTTTCATCAGGGTAGAAGTTTTTACAAGACAAGCCAGAAATGTTGATTATAAGATATTTTTTCTTCAGTAGAAAGCATAATAATAAATAATATGATATGCACGAAAAATGACTTTGTCCCGCACATTTGTGTTTGTGAATGGTTAATAATACACAGAATTGTGTGTTTGTGTGTGTGTGTGTGTGTTCCACATTCCTCATATGAATCAGTTAGACTTGTAGCTGTATCCTGTGAGAGGCTCTAATGGCGGTAGTTTGCAATTGTGCTCAGTGAAGTGGGGAGAACTGTTCAGCGATAAACTGTCTGTCCGTGGTTAAGTAAACTCAACAGGTCACCGGGGAATAAATCTAGAGATGACCCTTCTAATTCTGTCTGAACTAGTTCAAACCTTAATGACATTTTCTGGTCAATGTGTGCGCCCGTCTATATGTGGACGTGTACAGTATGTTTACTATACGTGTGTTTGATGGTGTGTACTGTATGCATGTGCCTCCTATACAGTATTTTCCCAACCAAATGCAACATAGCGAGAGCCAAATAACCTTTGCTGAGCTTTAGACCTTCAGTTCGTCATTCAGCGATGTAACAGAATTTGTCAACATTAACTGCAAATTACTAGTAAAATTGTGTTTAACACTACACTCACTACACACTGAAGGAAATGGTACATTAATAATAACGCTGTCAAACCTTGCTCGACCTTCTGTTTTTGTTATTTTACCCTGTTCACACTTCATTTAATAACAAAATTAAAGCACTAGGCAAAAGCATGTCATAGTCTTTATGCATGTCTTTATAAGGCTTTCTAGCTAGAGCAAGAACAAACAATTCAAAACGAAGTCTTGGCCATGTTCTCAGAGACACGGTCAGCTGCGTTACAGGAGAAATCATGTAGACTGGCACCATTCATAGAGTTTCTTTACATAACTAAGAAGCAAGTTTCTGTCAGCAGAGACTTAAGTACCTGATCTGATTACCGCTAATGGTACAGTGCTCTGCCCTTACTAAACTTAATCTGCTCGGGTGTTCTGTGAAACGATCAAACAAAATCATGCATGCATGCCACAAATGTATTATCTCTGTTACAGAAACATACTTTCATAGTTACTGAAGATATTTAACAGCAACTTGTGTCGAGTTTTACCACTTATTATGTCAATTAAACATTCAAATACATGCTATGTAATGTACCCTGTAAGATATATATGTTTAGCAGCAGTTCCATTTATGCATTTGGCATGCACTTTTATCCAAAGCTATTTACAGTCCATTCAAATTTTTATCAGTATGTGACCCTGGAAATATATTGAATGGGTCAAAAGTAGCGATTTTTTTATGCCAGAAATTATTAGGATATTAACTCATTCCCCACCAGCCATTTTATAAAAAGTTGCACGCCAGAATTGTTTGTGATTTTCACAAAAGTTTCACAAAATGCCTTCCAGGAAATGTTCTTCTAAAAATATATAATATCAAATGAAAGAACAGAACCTCTGCTTTCAAACAAACAATAATCAAACAAACAAACAACACAGAAAAAAAAA
This sequence comes from Paramisgurnus dabryanus, assembly GCF_030506205.2. NCBI lineage: Eukaryota > Metazoa > Chordata > Actinopteri > Cypriniformes > Cobitidae > Paramisgurnus > Paramisgurnus dabryanus. The sequence goes on along the minus strand of NC_133345.1, from coordinate 36,349,405 downwards.
CGTTTCATCCTATCTATATTTTTTTTTCTAATTATAAATATGGGATTTTTTTTCTTTAAAAATATTTTTTAGCAAAAAGTTGAAATATTTACATTTTTGTGAAGGATTTTTGTTAAAGATCAGATTCAGAACGATTATTAAAACATACACAGAGTTTAAAATTAGTATATAACGTTTTGGCTTCAGTTTTTTTTTCATAAATTGGGAAATTTAGTGGATAATCGCAGTATTGCAGATTAACATTAGAATTCACCAAGAACACGTTTTTTATGCAAATGTTTTCTCTTAATTGACGAGATAACTTGTCAATGGCAGCGAAAGAGTTAAGTAAAGATCATGTTCTAAGATATTTAGTAAATTTGCAATTGTAAATATATAAAAAATTATTTATTATTTGTAATACTGTGTGTGTTGCTAACAGTGATGGGCAGTAACGCGTTACTGTAATCCGATTACTTTTTTCAAGTAACGAGTAAAGTAAGGGATTACAATTGCAAAAATAGTAATTAGATTACTGTTACTTCCCTGTAAGCAGGCTGCATTACGCCGCATTCACACGGTCCGTCAGCGTTAACGCTTAACGGAAGGCTTGTCTGAAGCGTGTCCAACAGCCAATCACTGTGGCCGCAACACAAGCTCCGGTCTTCCATAAACGTAATTGGCTGGCTCTGCCTAGGTTATTTGCATAAGGTGATATGATTGGCTGACGCACGCGTTGCCGCTTGAAAAGTTGAGAAATGTTCAACTTCTGCCGCGAGCAACGGCACTGACGCGGCGCCGACGGATCCACAATTCAGTTCGCCAACGCTTGACGTCACCCATTAAAAGTGAATGGGAAGCGTCAACGCTTACGCCCCGTGTGAATGCGGCATTACTGCGTTATTTAACCTTGATTTGTTTCATGACACTGTCTCGTGTCATGACCATTGAGTGACAATGACGTATGTGCACCGCACGGTCGGTCAGTCAGTGTAGTGTTGAACATGAAGAGACAACATGGAGCACAGAAGAGAACAAGACTATGCAGCGTTTAATGCTTGGAAGTACCGAAATTGAGTTTAACTCAGTTAAAGGTGACAAAAACATCAGCGTCCGCTTTACACTCTGCTTGGAAATAAAACTTTTATCTACAGCAAAAAAATCCACCTCAAATCTGAGCAAACACCTAGCAAGTCGGTACAGGAATGTGAAACTTCCTGAACCCCCAGCTGATATGGCTCCGTAAATAGTCCTCAGATTGTATATTATATTCTATTACAAGACGTTCATGCGAAATCTGATGTAAACAACAGACTATATATCTATATTTCATGGATTATACGCATTTGTGGATGAAAATGGTCATTGGATGTATTTTATTAGACGGTTTAACGGGTTATACACACATCTGAAACAGACTGGATTCGACTCGCAATTATTGTATTAACACAAAGTTAAGAAGTCCTGTCTATATTTTGCATGTTGTCATCTGGACTTCTGTCACAAAATACTACATTTATGATGCTAGAGCATCTGTATCTCAAAACAGAGGCCATACACTGATGCTAAACCCGTAGACCTTTTAAACGATGTATAGTAATGTTAATATTATTAATCTTTGTAGACAGTAGGCTATATAGATTTTGTAAGCAGCGTGAAAAAATGACGTCATCACGCCCACGAATTAGTGCACGTAGTGAGTTAAAAAAAGAGAATGTTTCATTGATTCAATTTTAGATGATAAAATATGCAGAAAGAATAGAATTGGGCTGAAAGGTGTGTTGCTTTATAGCATATTCAGGTCGTGCATCATGTTTTTGAAAAGTAACTTAGTAAAGTAACTAGTTAAGTAACTAATTACTTTTGAAAATAAGTAATCAGTAAAGTAACTTGATTACTTTCTTGGATAAGTAATCAGTAATCAGTAACTAATTCCTATTACCAAGTAACTTGACCAACACTGGTTGCTAAGGACTTTATTTGGACAACTTTAAAAGTGGTTTTCTCAATATTTTGCACACTCAGATTCCAGATTTTCAAATAGTTTTATCTCGGCCAAACATCGAATGGAAAAACTTATTCAGTTTTCAGATGATATATAAATCTCAATTTTAAAAAGCAGACCCATGACTGGTTTTGTGGTCGAGGGTAACATATTTGTTTTACTCTGTGTATGGGAACCACAATCTTTGTGTTACTAGCGCTATGCTCTATCAACAGAGCTTCTGAAACACAGGATGAGGTACATTTATGTATTTGGGAGACACTGTTATCAAGAGTGACTTACAGTACAATCTATATCATTTTAAACTGTACACTAATAAAAAATAAAGGTGCCTAAAAGGTTATTCACAGCAATGCCATAGAAGAACAATAAAAAAGTAAGTTAAAGGTTTTTAAAGAACCATGAAAGATCCTTCTAAGAACTTTTGACTAATTTGAGAAACCAAAAATGGTTGATTTTTCTGGTGATCAAACCCATAAGGGCATATAGGCATTAACACAATGCTTTATCAACAAAGTTATATGTAAAGATATCATTTCCAGAACAACATTTAAAGGCCTTCCTTTTATAAACCTTGCATTTTAGGCTTTTGGCCTAATTTGAGCAGTACCATAAAAATAATTTCATCAATCACATAACTGCTTTGCTGGAATAATCATAGAGGATGCAGTCGTCTGAAAAATAAACTTTAAATGGAAAAACAATTATGAACAATTCAAAGTCATTAGCAGCGTGGGAGCAGACAGAGTGAATGTGTGTGTGTGCGTCTCTGCGTCTCTAAGGAGTTCATTAGGGCAGTTTTAGTAAAAGGTGCACATTAACACTTAAAAGTTTGAGTACTGGTGCATTACGACTGTTACGGGCAAGAAATGGTTTTGCATGGTACTGACTGTTGCTACGGCCAGTGAAGCCATAAAACACTTTCACACTTTTCAATTAGGACAATATACGCTTTGATGCTGGCACAGCACTTTTACAACGGCATCCTTGTAAAAAACAATTGCAAAAAAATTGCCAGATAATAGCGTTCCCAGCAAAGTAAAATTAAATGGGGGCACAAATACATCCTGTGGTTTTAAATGGGTGCCACATTTTGTCTTGTTAAAGTCACAGTGAATGTATTGCCAGAACTCTGGTACAAATGTAGACTTGTGATCGGACTCATTACAGAAAGATATTGCCAACGTTAAAGTTTCCTCTACACGTGCCTGTCTCTAATCATCACAAACACAACCGTTCAGTTCATGTGTCGACTGCCATGCCTTTGAGTTTAATGTGTGTGTTCTGCTGAGTGAGTGATTGACAGGTATTACTATTAAATGGATAAATAAAAGACATCTTAGATTTAATGTGTCTTACTTTTCATATTGGAATAAGAAATAATTTTTTAGACAAACCACTTAAAAGCAATTTATAAAAAAAATGCAAGTGCCAAACGCAAAAAGATCGATAATTGGAATAAATGGTGCAAATAGCATCTTATTTATTTATGTCTTAGCAACAGAGATTTGATTCAAATTATGTTTTTGCAGAATAATATAAAATGCATTAACTTAAAAGTGTTGCCCATTACAACATCTTGTGTGAAATCTGATATCCAATTATCATTAATGGCTTCTCTCTTAACTTTTCTATTCACGTTTAAAACCTCTGTGCCGGGCCGTCACCTTTCTGACCCACTGTTACTGATGCCATAGTTGGCAAGAAAACATATAAATTGTTTAAGTTTGTGTGACATATAGAAGGAAAGAATATAAAAGATACAAAACAGCCTTCACGTATCCGTGCTCATTAGAAAGGGGAAACATTATTAACGCTGCGCACCCAAAGGCACCCTGGGAAGAAAAGGCCAACTGGTCACACAACTTACTGACACCAATAACAGCACAAGCAGTCCCACAGTAAATCTCCACAAACCAATCAGACCGGTATCCTTAACCAAATAACATGTCTCGATGTCCGTGTACTCAGTCATGCAATGAATAAGTGCACTGAATCGTTTTTAATAAAAAGTGAAAAGTCTCTCTCTCTCTCTCTCTCTCTCTCTCTCTCTCTCTCTCTCTCTCTCTCTCTCTCTCTCTCTCTCTCTCTCTCTCTCTCTCTCTCTCTCTCTCTCTCTCTCTCTCTCTCTCTCTCTCTCTCTCTCTCTCTCTCTCTCATTTATTGAATCATCTTGCAAGTTTTAGTCTGTTTAAATCAGGGTTCCCACACCTTAGTTAACTTCAAATTCAAGAACCTTTTAAGGACTTTTCAGGTCCAATAACCTCAAATTCAAGGACTAAATGTGGGGACACATTTCAAGTGAGAGCAAGGTTACATCGTGTTACCTTTTAAGATAAATTTTTACAGTTCACTTTTGAAGGAACTCGCGCTGCGTCACTGCGATGACACTTTGGGGACGCCTTCAGGGTTAAGTGCGTCTGAATGTGTATATCAAATTCAACCAATGGTGAGGCTTAACGACAAAGATAGGGTGACGCGGGATCCAGCAACTTTATCAGCAACGCTATCTGAAATATTGCCAAAGACGGCGTTACAAGGACGCAGGATGTATGGCGGGGAGACGCAACGTCTCGTTCCCTTCTCAGGAACAACAGTTACATACGTAACCCGAGACGTTTTCATGTGTCAAACACAACTATGCAAAAAGCATTTTGGAATGAATCAACATTCGCATACACAAGATATAAGCATTTAAAGCAAACAGTTTAGCATGTGTGCTTAAAATGTCTAAAATTTTTATAATATTATCCTACACTACACAGGGAATAATATAGATTTTTTTCCCAGCAACTTCTTGCTTAAAATAGATTCAAGCACTTTCAATGACCTGTATGTATATTTTCAAAAACTTCCCAGGGCCTTGAATCCCCCCCCCCGATACAAAAACTTTCAATGGTTTCAAGAACCCATGGGAACCCTATTAAATGTTTTGTTTTGATAAGAAAATGCATCAACACAACTAATAAAACTATGCTTGTCAAATCATTGGGTTTTTAAAAGTGCATTCAAAATTTCATTCACAAAGAGTCGACCCACCCCCAAAAAACGAAAACATTACTAAGTACAACTTAGACAGTTAATGATTTAGAAGTTTCCTCTGGGTTCGATTTTCATGAATTGCATGCGCTGATGAAACACATAGCCTAAATACACTGTCAGCCACTTTGAAGGCAGCATCTGTTAAGTGAATAAATGTAAATAAATGCAAATGTAATGAATCTCAATCAAAACTTCCATGTACTCTTTTAATGCCTCTATATGGGAAGATTACAACTACTTCCTGTCCTGCTGTTTTTAAGTTATTGTGTCCTGAAGGCTCGTCATGCTAATGTCCACTGTGTGTGTGTGTGTGTGTGTGTGTGTGTGTGTGTGTGTGTGTGTGTGTGTGTGTGTGTGTGTGTTTGTAGTGAGGTTATAGTGAGAGTTCAGAGGTCACAGGAAGCCCTAGAGTGCTTCATTAAGAGGGGTCAGTGTGGGTTAGGCTCAATGCACCTGTGAAGGGTGAACAAGGGGAGCGAGAGATCAGTGAAGACACACTGCTCTGGTCAAACACACATTTATTACTGCAAACACTGGGTCCAGAGTATCCTGAAGCAGTACACACCAATTATACTAGAATTATAATTAAAGCCTTTGAGCTTATATTACATGTGTGTATAGAGTGGTGGAAATGACCAAGATTCACTGGGGGGCACTAGAAGGGGATTTTTTTAAACCACAAATTTAGAAAATCCAATTATATTTATGTATAAAATTTCCATAGCGTTTGGAGGCTATAAATTGGATAAAATATGGAAAACCGCATGGCTCCATTTAGGGGGATGCTAGGTCGCCATCCCCCCTGTTAAAAAAAAGATGACACATTGCAAAAAAAAAACTACTTTCTTACTTACTATTTTTGTCTTGTTTTCAGTAAAAATATCTAAAAATTCTTAAACTAAAATTTAGTTTCTTGATGAGCCAAATGACCTAAATAAGTCTATATTTTAGACAAAAATATAAAAATTTATAAATTTAATTTGTGCTTAAAACAAGCAAAAAAATTGCCAATGGAATAAGAAAAATTTTCTTGAATTAAGTGTTTATGAAAAAAGTAATAAACTTATTTCAAGAAAATCTTTCTTATTCCATTGGCAGATTGTTTTGCTTGTTGTAAGCACTACTTTACTTAAAGTTTATATTTTTTGTCTAAAAATTAGACTTATTTCTTATCAAGAAAATACATCTTAATTTAAGAATTTTTAGATATTTTTACCGAAAACAATACAAAAATACGAGAAAGTAAGAAAGTCTAGATTTAGACCAAAAATATCAAATTTAAGTGATTTTGTAAATAAAACAAACACAAAAAATCTGCCAATAGGGTAAGCTTGAATTTTTTTGAATTTAGTGTTTAAGAAAATGTTCAAGATTTTTTGCTTACCCCGTTGGCGGATTTTTTTTTTTTAATGCGCAAAATCACTTAAATTTGATATTTTTGGTCTAAAAACTAGACTTTTTTTCTTGGGGTGTTTTGATCATCAAGAAAAAGCATCTTAATTTAAGATTTTTTTTATATTTTTACTGAAAACAAGACAAAAATACTTATTGACAAGAAAATATTTTATTGAAAATAATTATTAAAATAATTAAATAATTATTGTGTTTAAGATTCTCAGGCATTTTCCTTTAAAACATTTTTGTGTTAGGCCAATTTTTTTTTTCAGACTAAAATTAGATGTTGAAAATAGATATCCTATTGGACCCCATCGTATATTCATTTCTCTCTATATCCAACCAAACTGAATCTTATGAAACCCATTAAGGCAAAACATGAGACTCGGTGACCCAGACTGATATTAATATACTAATCTGTTTCGTGGAATGACCTCTCGTTGCCATGGGTTCCCCCGAGGGCATTCACCGATTACCTTCCAGGCAATATCTGACAGGTCAACATTTTAATTGTTCAATATTTCTTCCACGCCAAGTTAAAACAACCATCAGCTGCCCGGAGCAGTACAGAGGACACTGTCATTCTGACTTCATCACAGCTGTATGGAGCTCGAATAAATTACATTTTGTATTCTCAAAGGGCCACCATCACACTACAAAGGAAAAGTGAAAAAAGTGAAGAGAAAGAATGAAAAAGCTAGCAAATTAGGGAGATAAAGTACCTTTCAGAACAAATGCGGCTGGCAACAGCAATGTTATGTGTTAAATTTTCAGAGAATGCATGCGTTTATGAAATGTAAAAAAGCCTGAATGAAAGTTGCTTTATGAGTGTCTGCCAAATGCATAAATGTGGACATAATATGAGAAATGAAACTATATTGGGATGCTTCGGTGTGGATATATAAATTAACGAAAATCAGAAGTTTGCGTGCCTGGGGGTTAGATGGATAATTTTTTCACCAGTGAAAAATCAGCATGAAAAATAATCAAGGACTTTGCTGCCGTAACATGGCTACAGGAAGTGCAATGATATTACGTAGTGTCGAAAAATAGTCCCCTGCTATTGAAAGATACTAAGGGGACTATTTTCAGCTTTCTTTGGATTTACAAATCCTAACTTTTGGGTAGCTTAATGTAAACTGGATTCAATATATCACACAGTGCAAGTGGTTTTGGATATTTTATTACAAATATCTTACATATTGTGGCTTTAAGCAGATTTGAAGTGAAAGTATTTGATGAAATTATGTGCTGAGAGCATTCAATTAATATCATTATCTCGTTTTGATGGAGCTGGTGTTTTGCATCTGATTCCTTCAACTTGAAAACCTAACATTTACAAAGAGTAATACATGCTATAAACATATTCAGCTTATTGTTAATTTGTGTTGCTAATGCTTAGAGTATGTTTAAGAATATAACCTTAATATAAATTCTGAAACGTCAAGTAACTTTGGTAAAGGAACAGTCATAAAAATAAAACTATTTCTTTAAAAATGCCTATGTGATTGTAAAATTATAGATGATTATGTAATTATATGATTCATTTTGTGTCCATGAGCTAATGTCTGCACTTCTGTTTGAAACTGCCGGCAAGCATATATCACTGTACCGCAAGGATACCTTACACCCAATCATATGTCTTTCTCAAGGGAAAGCCCTCTGCCCTTCAACCCCCAGACAACATCAGAAGGAAACACTGTCACTGCCCAAAACGACAAATGTGTTCAGTTCAACGACTGACGGGAAACATCCGGTGAAGCAATTCAATTTCACTGGAGAGAGCGGTCCTGCTGGTGGTGAGGCTCTATAATCAATCATATATGGATGATCTTTTCTTTTCCATCTGATTAGCTTCCTGTGAGCATTGCAGTGGGTTCTGGAACTGATTAGAATAATAATGCATATGCAGAGAAGCCGAGTGTGATACATCACACCTGTCTACAAGACAACATGATGGTTTTTATTCTCAAAGTGATGGATGTCTGCCTGAGCTGTACATTTGTTAGTCATGGGTAAAACAGTGCATGTTGTAATCTTTTATAAAACATGATACAAAACTAAAATAAGCCATTAAGGTGAATTGGATCTGGAACGTGTCTGGATCATATTTCACCTCAAAATAAAAATGCTGTACAAAGAAAACCAAGCATATTTCAGTGTTATTTCATGGGAATCAAGCATGTTTTCCACACTGGCATCATTTCCAAAGCATTGTACTCATGATGAAAAAATAAATAAATAAATAAATAAATAAATAAATAAATAAATATATATATATATATATATATATATATATATATATATATATATATATATATATATATATATATATATATATATATATATATATATATATATATATGGGTCAATACACAATACTGGTTTAATCCTGTTAGGAACATGGATAATTTATATCACAGACAGAACAAAAGTAATATCTGCAAGTTAAACTACTAAAGTAAAAACTTTCATATTAGTTCTTCAGATTCACAACTCTCTGCTTTTTGCAAATGGTCATACTTTAGTTTTCACTGTGATGGTGCAATTGCAACCCTAAATAGGGCTGTCAATGATTAAATAATCGTCTCATCACGATTGTTTGACCTCATTGCAAATGATTTAAGATCACCGCAATGATTGCACATCTCTCTAAAAACACAAGGGGGAGCTGCAGTGCTTGTATAAATGAGACATCAGATTACTTTTAAATATGTGTTATGTGTATTAATATTTACTGCCAGGAAAACCTTGCAAAATATTTAATGAAATAATCACAACAATGTGTGAAAATTATTTAATTAACAAACAAAATAATGTATGAGAATTAAATGTCAAAGCACTAAAACAGGCAATTAATTGTCATAATTGTCAATTTCATCAATTTATTAGACAATTAAACATCAGCCAAATTTCATAACCGTGACAGCACCAACCCTAAATGGGTAATAACTCCTTGGTTCCTCTAATAAGGGCCCAGATTTAGCTTTGCATTTTAATATTTCTGTCTGTCTGTCACTAACATGGCAATAGTAAATAATAAACAACATGATCTCACGGAAAGTCGTGTTATAGTCACGCAAAATTTGATACATTTATTTGTGTCCATGGCAAAAAAATCAGCTTTTTTACGTGCCTTGAGCACGAATGTCTTTTTCGTGACACTCGCACAAATTTCTATAAATAGTTTCTTCTGTCTGTGGCACGACTTTCTTTTTTCGTTTCATTTTATGTATTGTGTTTATCTTTTCTTTTTTTTCTATTTTATATCATTGTCACTTGGGGTTGTGGTTAGATTTGGGGTTGGGGTTGGATGTTCTTTTATGTATTGGTTTCTACATGTTTTTCTTCCGCTTTTAAAACTATTCTCACCTGGAGTTGGGGTTTGGGTTAGGATATCTTAACATGTAACAGAAAGTGATTCTAACCTCAACCCCAAGCGACAGTTGTAAGGAAATAGGAAAAAACATTGAGAAAACAATCGTGCAACGCACACAAAAACAAAACAGAAAGTGTCACGAAAAGACATTTTGTGTGACTGAAACACGACTTTCCATGATATCATCAGACTGATAATAAAATATTCATGCACAGAATCCGTACAAACAAGCCTGTATTTGCCTTCTTTCCTTGGCATTACATTGACAAATGCAAGTTAGGATGTTTTAGGAATTATTTTACACAAGAAAATATTTTAACTACCTTATTTTGGCATTGTAAGCATATGATTTTTTAAAAACTTTTACAAATATTTTTAATTTAATTAATAATTGAACATTTTGCATATCAAATCCAGAGGGACTCCTAAGGGGGGCCCAGGCCCCAGGTTGGGAACCACTGACCTACAGTATACCACTGGCTGTACATCTGTGATACTTTGTTTAAAATCTTGCCACAGAAGAAGACAGAAGCCAAATGCCAACCACTTAGATGAAAGATGGGAGGAACAGATGGAGAAAGATGAGAGAGAGGGCACTCTTGGCTTTTAAAGTGCTGATGTAGTTGTTACATCTCTGGTGGTCTTAGACTGTTCGGCTAAACAGTTTGACAGATAAACACACCTTTTGAGGTTCCGTTCACTGTCTGGGAAGTGAGTGAATACTTTCCACTCAGCAGGCCTGGGCTGTTTATTTTATGCCTTTTACTCTTTTGATGTCTAGGTGGCGATTTTTCAGCGTACTGAATGTCTGTGATACCTAACAAACTTTTAGCATGTCCTTTGACTAACTGTAAAAAATTATATCATATCAATATATTTTGTTAAGCTAAAGTAACATAACTATATAAGTTATACAAAGTTATGTCAACTTATCACAAGTCAAAACTATAAAATGTAGGTTAAATTGACTTGCAGACATTTTTTGCAGTGTACAGATACTGTATGACCCAAAATTTAAGATGACCAAACATAGATGACCAACAGACACTTAATTAATTTAAACTTATATTTACAAATTAAAATATGCTTAATTTCTAAATAGCTGTGCTTTGATGCCTTATAAGAACCATTTTTGATTTCCCAAAGAACCATAAAACCCAACAAAGAACCTAACAAAGCAAATTAAAATAAAAACTAGACAAGCTTATAAGCAATATCGGTGTAAGATCACACACTTTTGATCTGAGTTTTTGAATATACAGCCACAGAAAAAATTAAGAGACTACTTTATTTTCAGATTTTCTAATTAACTATTTATAGGTATGTGTTTAAGTAAAATTGTCATTTTTGTCACCGAAAACAACACTTCTGCCAAATCCCTAATAAAAATAATGTTTTTATTTGCAGAAAACTGAAACTGTACAAACTAACAAAACCATACAATGTTTTCAGATCTTAAATACTGCAAAGTAATCAAGTTCATCTTAATTTTATACTACACAATATTAATGTTTTACATGTACTTTAGAAATAGTTTAACTCTTTTCCCGCCACTGACAAACTATCTATTCATTATCAATTAAGACAAAACGTGCCAATGACGAGTTTTACGGCAATCCATATTTATTATCCACTAGATGGCACTCTAACCCAACTTATAAAACACTGAAGCATCTACTGATCAAAAAACAGTAAATACTTTGTCTATGTTATGATCATCATTTTGAATCTGGGGCATATCCACAGGTACAGAGTCATCATATACAATAAATCCGTAAAATAGCATTTAAAAAACATTTAAAAATAGATGCATTTGTTTAAAGCAAAGCATTTATTTACTTACCAGGCTACAGGTGAAGCAGCTCTTTATGCCTTCTAACGTCTCAGTCATAATCGGTCCTCATCTATGTCCAAGAGACTCAATAATAATCTTTTACATTTCAATCCTTTAATCTTTCATATTTTAAAGCGTTTTTGTGCTGCTGCGCATTCATGTATGTGATAAGCAAACCCGCGTTGTCGTCCCGTTTATAGGCACATATTACTAATGCGCTCTTTAAATAACAAAAAACATATTGCGCCATTGACTTTAGACTTTAGAGCAGGTTTTTGTTGGTCAATGGCGTAGTCTATTTTAGTTGCCTCAAAATAGCAACGCGCCAACAATGCGCCTGAACACACCTCGTTTTTAGATCAGAACGCCCATGGGCGCAACATTGGGCGCAAATGCATTTGCTATTTAAACAACGTGGAGCTAAACGTGAAAATGATCATTGCGCCGGGTTAAAACTAGCCAAGGACACCTGCGTCGCGGATTGCGCTGCATTGCGCCGGGTGTATCATAGAGCCCATAAAGGAAACATGGCTTGCTGGTGTGCGTATGCATGGTTTTATAAATTGGAATTTTTTTGGCGTACACCATTTTTGGATTTTGGGCACACATAAACCTTTAGTAGGGATCCTACACACATTTTAAAAATGAGAAATCTATCAAAGTGTGATCCTTTACAAAAATGCAATTATCTTAGCTTTTTGTTCAAAATTATTTCTTTTTGTACCCATATCTGAGAGGTTATAAAAAGAAAACAAATGAAGATGTTTTTTTTTAAAGAAGAGGGTCTGTTCTTTCATTTGATATGTTTATATATTCAAAAAAGAAATTTTTTTGGAAGGGAAGTTAATTTTTGATGAAAAAACCTTGATTTTTAAACATGTCTCATGTATCTTGGCATGCTCTCAATCTCTTTCATTGCTGATTGGTGATGTTACGTCACTCTGAGATTTGCTTTTGTTGGAATACAACAGACACTGGACTCAAATAGTCAAAATCCATGTAGAAATGATTATTAAACAGAAAACTGGAGTTTTCACTTAAATTTTTTCTGTATTAACTACACAACAGAAACTGCCACTAATTCAGAAATCTGACTTTATATGGCAGACAACTGAGTAGCCTACATTACAAGAAAATCACCTACGAGGAAACTGAGATGAAATGGAGAATGTCAGACAGCTTATGTTAGCTACTGCTTTTGTGTGACACACGCTGATGCATTATGGGTATGTTTGTATGGACACCAATGATACACGAGGAGATGCTAGCAAGGTCACAGAGTCATTTTCAGTCTGTTTCCTGTCTAACAGTTGACAACGCTGTTCTCTTACTCCCTGTCCAACGTACACACACATTCGGTGGGCGTTCTAATGTTTCTTTTCTCATAGTTTGTCCTGTTGGATGGCACGGTTCATTTAGATGACACGTCGTGGCTCCAGAGGTCGTGCTGATTGGACGCAAACTATCGCCAGACTAAACATGGTATATTTTCTCTCCTTATTTCTCCAACTCGCTTCCACACACACAATAACATTGTCCGTAGGGAAACGTGTCCAGTTTCAGTGTGACATTTGTTTTCATATGCGAGCGATGACAAGATGATAAAACATCGACGGTGGAAATCAAACACTGACATGTCTTTCGTAAATAAGATTAAACATGAATAGCACACTGTGATTGTCTGCCAGTTTCTGAGCGGCTAAGGCAGAGATGTGGACCCTCGGCCTAATCTAAAATACAACAGTCTCGACTTTCCTGACACTTACTTGAACCAATTCAAATCTTTCTGATAGCTTCAGTTTGAAATGACCTACACGCCATTTTTTTCGTTTAGGTCAAGTATGAAGACTTTATGATTTGTTTAAAAGCATTTTTAACTCACAAATGCATATGTGCAATTATATTATTTGGTATTTCAAATGGGTATACTTTCCCTGTTCAATGAGAAATAAAATGTCAAAACATAATGATATATGCTATATTTTATCAGTGTTATACTAAGGTAGTTTATAGATCGGTGTTAGATATAAAGATCGGTGTTAGATATACAGTACATTCCCAGACGCTGAAGATGAAATAATGACTAGTGAAACATTCATGAATTATTATTCATAATTTCAAAGCATACATGTAAAAAAAAAACTAAACATTTAAAGATGAACATTTTAAGTGGTGCACACTACTGGCATTATGCCCCAGTTTGGCAGCTGGTTGGCATGCCATTGCTATCCAATTACATATATCAATGTGCTCATACGGCATGAGCTATCTGCTAAAAAAATATATACCCCACAATTCCTAATACCCACTTATGCAATAGTGCCTTGATCAATTTAATTTCCTATTCGAATCTATTAAATAAATAAATGGATATACCCGCTTTAAAGGTGCAGTGTGTACATTTTAGTGGCATCTAGTGGTGAGGTTGCGAATTGCAACCAATGGCTCAGTTAACTGCTCACCCATCGCTTTTAAAACGGATAGAGAAGCTACCGTAGCCACCACCAGACAAACATGTCATCTTCAGAGACAGCTTCTTAAAAAAAGTTTGTCCGTTAAGAGCTTCTGTAGAAACATGGCAGCACAAAATGGCAGCTTCCATGTAAGGGGTTGTGTACACCAAAACTTTTATGCCCGCGGCCGGCGCATGTTTTCAATTGTTTCCAATGGAAGCTCGGCGTTTTTCAAATAAGCCAGCAGCTAGCGGGTTTTTCCGCGCTGAAAACCGGCGCTCTGCGGTTTTTCCGCGCTCGGCGCTGAGCGTCGAGAGTTGAAAGAGATTCAACTTTAGGAGAAAAGCTCCGCTCGTCAATGTCAGTTCTCACACGGCCGCCCAATCACAGTGGAGGAGGGGCGGGACATTACCACAGCAACCAACCGGCTCGCAGCTGAAGTATCACAGCTACCAAAGCGCTCAGCTGAAGAAAGCTGGCACTCAGCTGAAAAACAGCTGGCATTCGGCGTCCTCAAGGCGTTTTCAGCCGCGTTTAAAAGTTTTGGTGTGTCCAGCCCCTAAGGGGACCCTCGGTATGTAAATAAAAACTTCTCATTCTAAGGTAATAAAAACCTAAGGGTTCTTTATGAAAGGTCTTTATACACCCCTGATTATATAGTTTTTTATAATATTTTTCATTTCTGTCAAGAGATCCTTCTAAAAATTACACACTGCACCTTTAACCTCAGTTCTTGATCTCTAATTTAAGATTTCTTAGTCATATAGTCCAGTTGTTTAAAGTTTACAACCATACTTTGCTTATTACGATTAAAGACAAAAGTTTTTAAGGTGCCATTAAAAACCGCAGATGTGTATATAAAACAACTATGTTTTCGGCATTAAGCCTATGAAAAGCAAGAAGCCTTTGACAGTAAAGCAGCAGGGGTCTGCACCAGTAACACAGCAAAGTCCCGATTACTCAAACACACTCGCCAAACCATCTCCACATCTCAAAACATCCACATTAGAACATCATTACAGAGTAAATATTACTTCACTGTATCATCAACATTCAAAGATTTCATTTTCTATTTAATCAGCCAATGATCAACTATCAACAATGTCCACAGGTTATGACGAATTACATTGATAATAACAGCAATGTTTATGTTTTCATACCTACAGAGATTTAATCAGTAACTCATAATGAAGGACTAGAGTTGCACGTCCATACTGTATATTCCTCATTGGGAACGCTTTTGCATCTAGATCTTTACTGATAATTTGCACTCGAGCCAATATAAACTAAAATTCTTCAAAGGATAAAGAGTCATTTTAGGAGCCATTGACCCATCCAAGCAACAAAATATAATGAACTAGAATATGTTGGCTTTAAATCTTTCACTATTAACCAAAAACAGGTGTGCTTGCCAAGCACAGCCTGAGAAATTGGCAAAAGTTTAAAAGGAAAGGAAAGAATGGCAGATTATTAAATCCCAAGGTTTTAAAATGTATAGTTTTTATTATTTATAGAAGTTTAAACAACCATTTAATTATTATCCGAGTGAGTTGAAAGTATTTGTGCATGCATTGCTTGTGTGCACTAAATAAACCCTAGGTTTGTGTGTTACTGAAATTTATATTTTAAGAAATGCAAAAATCTTCTTACTGTATGTACTACCAACCCATATGGACAGATATAAAATGATCCTAAAATATCTAACATATAGAAAAGTAATGAATGTCATTGCATTAAATCAAACTAATGGTAACCTGCAGACAACTAAAGCTAGACTTCATCTTTATAATAATAATAATAAAAATAATAATAAGTAATTTTAAGCACTGTACAGGAAAGATCAGCTATAACTTAAGTAAGTGTTCATCAGTTGCGGCCGGTGACTTTTTTTTCAAGGGCGCACGATGTGAAGCCCGTCATGTGTGTGGCTCGTCATTTCAAAATATGTGTTCGACACATCATGTAAATTTACATTCACCCAAAGGATTATTAGGAACACCATACTAATACTGTGTTTGACCCCCTTTCGCCTTCAAAACTGCCTTAATTCTGCGTGCCATTGATTCAACAAGGTGCTGAAAGCATTCTTTAGAAATGTTGGCCCATATTGATAGGATAGCATCTTGCAGTTGATGGAGATTTGGGGGATGCACATCTAGGGCACGAAGCTCCTGTTCCACCACATCCCAAAGATGCTCTATTGGGTCAAGATCTGGTGACTGTGGGGGCCATTTTAGTACAGTGAACTCATTGTCATGTTCAAGAAACCAATTTGAAATGATTCGAGTAACACGGTGCTTTATCCTGCTGGAAGTAGCCATCAGAGGATGGATACATGGTTGTCATAAAGGGATGGACATTGTCAGAAACAATGCTCAGGTAGGCCGTGGCATTTAAATGATGCCCAATTGGCACTAAGGGCCCTAAAGTGTGCCAAGAAAACATCCCCCACACCATTACAGCATTGCATTAAAGGGGCGGTGAATTTGTCGATTTTATTGTTTTATACTGTTGTCTGAGGGCTACTTATGATGTTCGCATGGTTTTTACATTCAAAAACATAAAGTTCAAAAACATTCAAAAACAATAAGTAATAGGCTATTTTGTAACATGGATTAGTGGCTCTCTGGAGAAAAGCTTCGTTTGAAGGGGCGGGCCGCATTGAAGACCTGGACGTAAACACCCACTGCTATGATTGGACGTCTTCTTTCCCCGTCATTACATGTGGGGAAATGTTATAAAAACATTAATGTGTGAAAATAGCAGCCAAACACATATATGTTTGAGCCACAAAAGATTCTGGGTGCTAAAGATGATACACATAAATGACAATACGTATAGTAAAGAAGAAACAAAACTTTAAACTCGACGTGACTAAAGTATTGTACCATATAAAACACAGTAAGCGTGCATCAGATTATAAACTGCGGCTGATAAGCTCTATCAATAACTTTGTATATTTCTATTGTGCTTGTGGAGTGGCTCTTAGATACACGTAACGTTACATACCACAGTTATATGATAAAAAAAACTTTGTTGAGTGTTTGACCGTTCAAACGCAACTTGCCTAAATTACCGTATACAACACAGTAAGCGGGCATCATATTCTAAATTGCGGGCATCATATTCCGTTAAATTACAATCGTATTGTTAAGTGTTGTACCTTTATTAATCGTTTAATGTTTTTAGTAAATTAAAACAGTCAAACATACGTGTTTAGACACGGATGTTACAACAGGACATATCAAGTGATCTCTTCTAACAAAGCAATAGTGAAACGCAGTAACTTAAATAAAGTAAAATGTCTTACTTGCTGTGTCATTTTCGTCAGATCCAATATTAGTGGTGCTTTTAATCACAGTCTCTCTGCAAATCCAGCATCGACTTGCTTCTTTACAAGTGAATCCGCACAGTACACAAGGTAATCAAACACTCCCCACACGAGCTGGAACTCTTCAAAAACAACCTTTTTTCACGCATTCCTAATGTTATTTTCAGAGCCTCCGATTAAAGTATTCAGCTTCTGTGTTGTTCCCACGCGGTTCTTCCACAACCCAAGACTTCGTTACCATGGTTAGTCTATCATAACAGATCACCGCGTCAAAAAAAAAGTCTATCAGAAAAAATTTATTTAAAAGTCATTTTGGTTACATTTGGCAATCTTTAAAGACATGTTTACTGATTGAGACACACGTGTGTCACGCGAAGCTGTGGGCGGGGCTACAAAAGTGGTCCTTGTATTTGGCTATGGGGAGGTGCTTCAATTCGACTTAGACATCATAGATTTCCGAATTCCACACTGGAGTGTTTAGCTGGCTTGGTGCCAAAAACTGTTATATTTCAGTAGCACGGACGTTTTCAGTTCTGAAACTTGCAGGATGTTCATTTAAGTATGATGACCTCTTATATAACAAATTATCAAGTTAAAATTGAGTTTTTGATTCACCGCTCCTTTAATGAGAAATTGAACAGGTGTTCCTAATAATCCTTTAGGTGAGTGGATGTGCATCACGCGTGATGTTAAAATCCCAACCTGCCGCAGACGCTTCGAAAGGGTTTATGATAAAAAAAGGCGCTCGTATTTGCCAGATACTCATTAAGTCTCATGTGTAATCAGAGTTTAGTGTTAAGTTAGTGTCTTGCAAGTATGTGAACTTGGGCGTCTCTTTTATCATAAACCCTTTTGACGCGTATGCAGCAGGCAATTTTTTTGACAAGAGGCATGATGCACATGGTTCACATGACGCAACAAACACATATTTTGATATGACGAGCAACACACATGACACTCCGAACACATATTTTGAATTCGCACCCCTCGGAAGAGAAGTCACCGGCCGCCACTGCTGTTTGTGCTGTCTTAACATATTGAGTTAATTTAACTTAAAAATATTACTTGACGCAATAGTTTTTTTGAGTTACCTAATATTTTTGTGTTGAATTTTAAGGCAGCATGAACACTTGCTGTACTTAAGTACTTAACAAATCTTTATTTAACAGAATATTTATTTAAAAGTCTGTTCTCCTCAAATTCATAGATGTCTTATAGACACATCCCACGAAAATTTGAAAATATGCCTGAACATCATAACTATTGTATAACGATTCAAAACAAATCCTTTTTGGGACATCTTTGTTTCAAAAAGTGTGCTAAGGCTATCGTTTATTACACTAAATTGTACTTTTTGGGAAAAATATAAGTGTGAAAAAAATAGCATTTGCAAATGTGCAGATTAAGTTATGCTGTAAAACCCAATCACATATGTGGATATGTGAATAGAGAGAGAGGGAGAGAGAGAGAGAGGGAGAGAGAGAGAGAGAGAGAGAGAGAGAGAGAGAGAGAGAGAGAGAGAGAGAGAGAGAGAGACTCACATAAAAGGAAATACTGTAGGATGGTATATGGAGTTATAAAAATGTGCATTCAATACAGAACTGCAGGATAAATAAGAGGTGGAGTAGATTTAGCACCTCTTTAACTTACACCTCTCCCCACTACAATAAGAAAAGGATGCAGTAAAGTATGGTAGGCCATAAGCTGCCTCCAGAGAGGACAGAGGATGTATCAGCAATAAATTCACACATTCACCATTATCAGCAATCTCATCACACTTTTACCGTATCCGCACATAGGGGCAGCCTCGCGGGCGTCTATAAAGCATGTGATGGAAGTGCAGAAATGTGAAGTTACTGTAGGTCATAATGACAATAACAGAACTGAAGTACAATGTCTGCAGAGGTGTAGTTCATTCTGCACCAAACATCCTTACCTTATGTACAATATGCCTAATGTGCAAATGTTCTGGAACACCATCAGATTTGTCAAAATGTGTAGTACATAACTGAGCACACTGTGGTACTGTCGGTCATGGGTTTCGAACAAACTAGTAAAAATGTATACCTTGTATTGCGCAATAAAAATAAAAGCATCTGCCAAATGCATAATGTAAATCCAAATGTACCATATTATGTACCTTACATAATGCTTACTGTTGCCATAACAGAATTGCAAAAATCATAAGCAGTTCTAACGTACAGCATCAGTAAAGAATAGCCTACTCTAATATTCAATTCCAAATATAGCCAAACTCTTCTGAGGATTTGCAAACACAAAAGTTCTTACAAATCTTTTGAAGCATCACTGCATCGGCGGAAAAGAGGGCAGGTGTGTATGACGAGAGGAGACCCCTACAGCTGCCTCATCACAGGACCACAGGAAGCCCTCCGGTCAAAGTTAAACTATTCGCAGAGACTTTAAACCCACACATGATACAACATTGAGCTGCTGGTGGAGAGGAAGTCATATGACTGGAATATTAATTTTACATCAGAGACAAACAGACTAATGTCCATCTGTACAGTAGCCTACCTCTTTAGATATGAAACACATATGGTTCTCCTAAAAACAGGAGTTTAATTAATATAGACTCTATAATTGTATTTCATTCATAGATATAAAGTACTGTGCAAAAGTCTTAAGGGGGTTGCACACCGGACGCGCAGATCAGCGCCGAGTCGCTTCTAGGACAACCCGGAGGTATGGTAAACCGGAAGTGCACATTAAATAGTGCAAGCTTTGTCAGATAGCGTCTACTTCAAAATGCAAAATATACGTTAGCAGCCAATGTTAATGGTTAACGATTTGAGACAAATATGATGTTATTTAATGTTAAACTATGTAAGTGGCGCTTTGTGGCGCTTCAGGGATTTGAGCAACCTCTTGAGTCAAAGCACCTGTTGACACCTCTGCCCGCCGCTGAGCTGGGCGTCCTGTGTGCGACCTCCTTTAGGCCACCATCACCATTTTTGTTGTTTTAGCAAAGTTTTAATATTCATCCATAATTATTTTAACTCTTTTAAAGATACAAAAATAAACACAGGAAATATGTACACAAATTTTCACCATTTTCAGTAAATGTCTTCTTCAGGCATCAGTCAGTATTTCGTGTGACCTCTCTTGGCACGAAACACATCTTGAGCTTTTTTGAGGAGCCTGAAGTCCTGAAGTCATTTAATTTGAATTAGAAATTAGGATTTCATTTCATTTATGTTTAAGAGATCCTGCAGCTGCCTATTGCTCAAGTGGAAGGGGAGTTTACCCTAAATACTTGATACTTCAGCTTATACTTTAATGCTGTTTGTAATACTACATACACATTTAATTTGTATTCTAATAAAGAGACTGAGAAATAATTATATATCATCACTATACAATTGCAAAAACAACTAATCTAATGGTAGCATGGTGGCCTAAGACTTTTACACATTAACTTTTGCATATGAATGACCATTTTTTTGGTCATCAAAGTTGGAACAGCTTCTACAATAAGTGAATAGTGAAAGAAATTACTTTTAAACACACGTTTCAATACAGTACTGGTTAAAGATCGTGTTGTACTTTTAAAGTGACTGAAGACTGCCCTCTATTGGCTTTTTACATCATTAAAGGCAGAGGTTTTCAAACTGGGGTCCGTGGACCCCCGGGAAGCTCAAGAAGGTTTTAAGTATCCCCAGAACATTTAATGGAAAAAGACAAAGAAAATGTGTCAGTATAAATGTTCATAAATTTTATTAACATTAATTATGGTCCCTGTACTTATTAGCATATTTGAGGGTCCATGGCATCATGATTTTTGAAAACCCCATTTGGTTATAATTTACTCACCATTGTGTTGCTTCAAAACCAAAAAATTATCTTCTGTATAGCGAAATGTCCAAGCTGCTTTTCCATCCAATGATGGTGAATGATATGTAAGCTACAAACAGACAAATAGGTCAAATTGAATGACAAACGCTTGGTTAAAAGTATAATTCTTATTTTTTACTGTATCCTTTCAGGCAACCTCTGCTTTTGAATTTTTACAATTTATGTTACTTTCTCAATTAAGTGTAAAGAAATCCTATGAATCTGCAATTTTGTACATAAAATCATTTTGCATAATGTAAAGGACATGCTGTGAAATTAATGATTAAAATCAAACTTTGATGCTCCAGATACCATAATTAGATAGAATACAAGACTTTAGTCTGGATTTCATTGACAGGGTCAAAACTGGTCAACATGCTTTCCAAAATAAATACAAATCTTCTGTTCTTGACACTAGGTGTTGCTGTTGTTCATCTTGTAACAAAAATGGATTTTGTCTTACAAAATGTACTAACTCACACAAACAGCTCTGCAGCATTTCTATTCATATGCTTGAGAATTATAAGTCTAGTTTTCTTTATAAGTCTTCACTTTTCTTATTGAGTCTTTTTCACACTTATCAACATCCCTATTACCGGTCACAAATTAAAATTAAGATGTTTATGCACTCACTAGATATAAAATCTATTAAATTCAGACAATTGTGAACTAGAAGTAGAAATAAGAAGAGTATTTTTCTGATTTCTGTCATAGAGCAAATGAAAAAGACCTCAGCACAACAAAAATATTTACAATATGCAAATCATTTATGCTGCAATCAGAAATGTTTCATTGAAGAACTCAATGGAGTGGAATCAAATGTTTGTATTATACGCTTGAATTTGCCATTAAATTAAACAGCTGAGCATATCATTTAAACCAGCCTTGGGTGTATTAAAAAAGCATTAAGGAAATAGGATACCCAAAACAGTGGCATAAAACAGGTAGAATCAGTCATTCACATGCATGCAAAGGTGGCATGAAACTGAACGATTCGATCTGCAATGGGACAATTCTTCTCCCTCTGGGTGTTCCACTAAAAGTCAGATGGGACCCTCCTTTACTGCAGCTGAGACACAGATCTGTGAGGTGGAACATTACAGCAGGATTAAAGCTATCTTCTGGGCAATGAGGTGTATAATAAAAGAAATCCAGAGGTCTTGAGAAGGTCAAGAGCTTGCAAACTCATCCACTCATATGCACACTACTGCAACAAGACAAGACGTCCCGAGACATGGATCTATATTATGTGCATGTGCTTTCATTTCATTATGAATGTGCACCTCTTTCTTAATCTATGATAGATTAATTTAGTTAATTTTAAAAAGTGTACTGCACAGCTGACAATTAACTGTACTCTAAAGGTTCTTTGTCGGAGTTTATAGTTCTTAAAAAAGAAACTTTAACATCCACAGACGCTTTTTGTTGCAAAATGGTAAAAAAGAGATTCAAGAACTTTTGATTTAAAGTTTCCTTAAAGGGGAATTCCGCCCTAAAACGGAATTTAGGGTGTTTTTTCGTTGTTAACGAGTCAAACTTTCATTTAAAAGCATATTTATGACTAAAGAGCAACATTTAAGATATTTAAGATTTTCGTTTTCTGGTAAACTGGCCTTTGAATGGGAGTGAATAGGGCATGTCGATTGAGCGCACAAAATCTCTATTTTTACAACACTAAGGAGGCTCGACACAACGTGATACTTTACTCGAAGTATCACGTGGGTCTCTACACATGAACGCGAGCATTGAGAACATTGTTTGTGTACACAGATTTTAGTAAAAGCGAAAAGTTTGGAACAACTTACCGTGCTGTTAAACTGCGTCCCGCCGCCATCTTGCCAGTCATGAGAAATCGATCTCAGAATGCGACATAAGGAGGAAGGAGAGTAAAGATGGATAGCTCCTAAAGCATAGTTCCATATAAATGCACGGATAATTTGTTGTTTTGTCTCAAGTGAAAAACAATATTGACCCTGTAGTTGAAAAGTAGCGTCCTATGGAGTCCATTCAATCGCATTCTGAAATCGATTGCTCATGACTGGCAAGATGGCGGCGGGACGCAGTTTAACAGCACGGTAAGTTGTTCCAAACTTTTCGCTTTTACTAAAATCTGTGTACACAAACAATGTTCTCAATGCTCGCGTTCATGTGTAGAGACCCACGTGATACTTCGAGTAAAGTATCACGTTGTGTCGAGCCTCCTTAGTGTTGTAAAAATAGAGATTTTGTGCGCTCAATCGACATGCCCTATTCACTCCCATTCAAAGGCCAGTTTACCAGAAAACGAAAATCTTAAATATCTTAAATGTTGCTCTTTAGTCATAAATATGCTTTTAAATGAAAGTTTGACTCGTTAACAACGAAAAAACACCCTAAATTCCGTTTTAGGGCGGAATTCCCCTTTAAGGAACCAAAAATGGTTCTTCTAGCATAGAACACCTTTAGGCTTTTAATTTCTGAGCTTGACAATAGGGTGACATTTTTAATGTCAGAAAACAGAAATGTAAAAATGATGCACATTACAATACAGTGACTAGCCTCATACATGGGAATTCTTACACATTTAATGAGAAGGTTGTAATCATACAAAAACATATGATTATTATGAAAATCGCTAACTCTAACATCACAGGGGTGAAACATATCAAACAAAAATTTACGAATCTGGTCGTATAAATTAATACGAATTATCCACCTCTTAAAATACGTGCCATGAAAGGCAAGTAGGTAAACGCTTCATGTTATTTCCAGATTTCCAACAATACCATAGGACAAAACTGTATACTGTATATGGGTTGGTATATAAATAATGCAGAAACAAATGAATTAATGTAAATGTATTTGTTGTCTTAAATTTCAAGAGTTTGGTTCCAAAGCGTGAAAAAAATTGTTACTGCCAAAACAAGTATTGTATCAGGTCAGTATTAAAAAGTAAATTCTTAATTTTACACAAAATCCAATATCAGCAGTGTTATTCCGTCATCTTTTCTCCCTGTTTTCCCAAAAGGGATAAACGTCGGTCCTCCTTCTCCGCAGAACGCAAAAAATCCCCTCAACAAATCACAGCGCACCATTCCACGCATTGTAAACAATAACAGCGTTGCTTTAAATACACACAGAATTCCCAGTTTTCTTCATCAATTTTGTACCTCGTGATCAACAAACAAACAAAAACAAAATAATACTTTTGATGGCATTGATAAACCTGTGGTGGTTATCTGTTGGGGGGAAGAAACGTAAGCCATCAAAAACTAATAATTTACGCGAGGCCCTCAGGAGACGGAAAAATGCCGGCTGTTGCTTGTTCTCACAAGACAGCATCAAGCTTCTGTCATGCTAACACATTGACCCCAGGGGATTTTATGAAAAACTTTCCATTATTTTACTCGAAATCAATGAAAATCGAGCAGGATCAAAACATTTTACAGCTGATCGCTGTCAAAAAAGTCCAGCGCAGACGTCCCAAGTATAAACGCAGCAATGACAGTGTTCTTAATATGACAAAATAAGTGTTTTGATTAATGCCATTAATGTTTATATTTTTTAAATCAGTGTATACCACTAGTCAACTAAATTAATATAACATGGCAAAGATGAATGCACATTTATATATTAATTCAACAGATTTATAGCATTTTGAAAAAACTTGTCATGCATTATTGAATTTAGCTGGTAAAAAGTTTTTCTAAAATCAGTTTTTCTAATAAATGTTTGAACATCAAATTGTGGATTTAAATTTTTTATGTTATTATATCCTAAAGAGTGGTTTTCATCTTGTCACTTTCTTGGTATAGAAAACACGTTTTTACCCAAACTACTCAAAATGAATTCATTGCGTTTTGGAACCAAACTCTTCATTTATTCCTACATTTTATAAGCTTTTATTTGAAACTTTTTAATATTTTACATGTTATTAAATTATATTCAAGTTACTTTGTACCTTCATAAGTATTAGTATAAATGGGTAGATGAGCATTTGACATTTTCTTTAAGCATTCGATTCAGTGTGACGATGTACAAAATTTATGGAAGAACAAGCAAGAAAACACAAAACATCTTTTCATAATAAGTGATAGGTCAGCAAATATCAAAATGCAATTTAAGTAGAATAAGCCAGGTGAGATATTTACAAGCAGAGGGTTTTCACTCACCTGGCAAAGTTTATGGAGGTCAAAAGCTGTCAACCTGCAGGAGCAATGACACATACAATTTTCTGGTTAATTTAAATGAATAAAGCATTAATTTATTCAAATATAATGACGATTGTCACAACAATAAAAAGATCTAACCCTTCTTCAAATTCTGCAAGATTTGCACTATTTTCTGCTAGTCCGAAACTTTTTGTTGAAACCAATCTGGCTCCTTTCTGAGAGAGTCTGGTTTGGATCATTGGCTTCCTGGATGATCCAGCTGTGCTGTAGCTTCTGTTTATGGTTGAGTGAGCAAACAATCTCCTTAAATTGCACAGAGAAAAATATATGGCTCTATAAGTGTCTGTGATTTCAGAAAGAAAAGCAAATCCACATAATCGCACTACTGCCACTAAAACTCTTACCTTATAATGCAACATTTGTTTAAGTGGTTAAGTGTGTAAGTTCTGTACCATTGGCGTGAAAACCACTTTTCATTGTTTTCCAGTGTGCTTCCTTGAGAGACACAGGGTAAAAATCGTCTTGAATTAACCATATATAGACGGTGCGCTGCTTACTCAAATGACAACAGCGATGCCATATTGGGGAGGGCATAAGTGAACGAGGGAGCTGGCACAATATTTTTCATTGCTTGACCAGAGTAAGTTTTCACAATTACCGAACGCAATATTAATAATATGGATACAGGACGTTCTTGTACACCACATAGATCACAAACTATGAAAATGTGGATAGAAATGTAAAACTTATTGTAGTTTTTATAACAAAAAAGAAAAAAACCGACTCACCGCTTGGGCTAATAGATGGTTTCAGCAGTAACAACATTCGTGTCACGAAATGTTAAAATGCCCAACTTTACTAATAATATGTTTACAGCCTGGTACAAAAAGTGTTTTTGGTCTGTATAGCTAATTTGCCGTTCGTGACAACTGTGAGGGGGGTGAATTTTTTTGTAACTCATCCGTTTAAATTATATTAAGCCTTAAAGTTCTGCATAATTAAGGGCATGGCCACTTGAGTGAGGGGTGAACGGCCACTGCTGTCACTAGAATCTAACTAGACGGGCGTGGTTTCAGCAACCAGCCACCTGAGCGTCAGCCATGTCCCGCCTCTTTACCCATTTTCGGTTTTCCGCGAGTGATTCGCGCTAAAGCGCGGCCAAGATGGGGACGACAGGCAACGCCTCCTTTAAGCTTCAAAAACGAACTTCACAAACCATTGAGTGACGTCACGGACACTCCATCCATATTTTTTTACAGTCTATGGTACAGATGCATAAAAGGTACATTCACACTATAAGCGACTAGCAGTAGCAGAGCGACGTAATCTTATTGATTTCAATGGAAGCTCGGCGGCATCTGGCGACACGAGCGAAAGTGACCATTGACAACTGGATGGGCGTGCTCAGTTGCGCGACAAAGTTGAGATATTTTTAACTTTATGCAAATTATGAGCGACATTCAGGAGCGACTACCAATGAGAACGAAGCAGGGGAGTTCACGTCATTCATCTCTCGTCAGTTACTGGAGTGGACATTACTCATTTGTTTTTAACAACAAGATATAGAAATGCCTCTTTTGAAAGAGACGAACGACACACAGCTACAAAGTCACTTATAATGTGAATGTACCTTTTGTGTGTTGTTCGTCTCTTTCAAAAGAGGCGTTTCAAAAATCTGGTTGTCATAAACAAATACGTATCGTCCACTCCAGTAACTGATGGGAGACGGACGACTTGAACTCCACTGCTTCGTTCTCATTGGTAGTCGCTCCCGAAAGTCGCTCATGATTTGCTTAAAGTAAACATTTCTCAAATTTGTCGCGCAACTGGACACGGCCCATCCAGTCATCAATGGTCCCTGTCGCCTGTGTGCCCGGTATTCGCCAATCTTCCATTGAAATCAATGACATCGCGTCGCTCTGCTACTGCTAGTCGCTGCTAGTTTGAATGCGGCAAGATGCAACCGCGACAACGCGCGTGCTTCCGATGAAAGCGCCCTCTAGCGGGGTTGTTTATGTATGAAAGCGTTCAAAGGATGTGGCTATTACTTTGACAGGATGTTGAAATAAACAATGTATTGATAGTACTACCACAAAAGGGTAAGATTAAAAAAAAAATAATTGGCTGCCTACATTTGAATACAGATAGGTCCGTTTTTGCTACATTCAATGATGATCCCCACAACTTCTTTTAGTATACAGTTTTATCACAGTGTCTGCTGTGTACTGAAGCTCTTTCCACGAGTGAAAACTTGGACAAGTTTACCCAAACCAAAGGTATCATGTACACAAACTAATCAAATGTAGGCTACACAGCCTTACCTGCACACGCAAACAAACCAGACGTGTCACAATCCTATTATACATAATCTATCCGAGCAAGTAATATCCAGCCTCCGTGTTGTTTGCGTTAACATTGTTTCATGTTTCCTGGTAACTTAACTCTAATGAGTCTAGTGAGATATCATAAATGAAGTTTACACAACACACGAGTGAATGTTATCTAGTATGTCTGTGTTCGACCAGCTGACCCTAATCATTTTAGGTGGAAGAAATGGCTTTTCCTCTAGGGGTCAGTGAGTGTCAAATATCTTTGCTCATTAAATTAAGCAAAATTGGGAGCCTTTATAAAAATTGTATATTTAAGTTATTTTATACAATTACATTTTGCGTAAAAGTTTTCAAATATTCTTCACAATATAAAAGAAATCGTTTTTTTTTTGTTTTTTTTTGAAAGCCCATTGCAGATAGGAAACAAATCATATAGTGATTGCCCTACATTTTGCAATGTATATAATATTGTGAAGAATTGATTCTGCAACCTTTTAATTTTCTTTTCACTGCAGTGGGTTCATATAACATGACGCTTCAAAAATTACTTCATATCTCATTGCACTCAAATCTGTGCAGCTGTGCTACATTAACTTTTATAATTGTTATATCTACTCTCTCTGTGACATAAAGAATATTGTGCTAGCTAAACAAACATGGGAAGCAATGCATTTTCTATAAGAGAAGATTCTTTTTCCCATCTGACAATGCACAAGATGTGCAGTGTAACAATACATATTACATTTACAACGTACTTCTCATGAAGTCTGGGTTTGACAGATTAAAATCTGCATGAGCCTTTCAGTATATAATAGACAACATGATCTCACGGAAAGTGGTGTTTTATAGTACAAAAAAAATGTGATTAATTTATTCATGTCATGCTTTGAACATGAATGTCTTTTTCGTGTCACTCTCACAAATAAAAAATAAATCGTTTTTCGTGTCCGAATAAATAGTTTTCTTTTCACGTCATTTTATGTATTGTTTTCTCTCTTTTATCTATTTTTAAATCATTTTTGCTTGGGGTTGGGGTTAGAGTTGGGGTTTTGGTTAGGATGTACTTTTATGTATTGGTTTCTACATGTTTTTCTTCCGCTTTTAAAACTATTCTCGTCTGGAGTTGGGGTTAAAGTTGGGGTTTGGTTAGGATGTCTAAAAATGTAACAATGTAAAGTGATTCTAACCTCAACCCCAAGCGACAATGGTAAGAAAATAGAAAAAAACAATGAGAAAACAATGCAAAAAATGACTCTAAAAAGAAAGTCGTGCCACGGACACGAAAAACTATTTATAGAAATGTGTGCGAGTGACACGAAAAAGACATTCATGCTCAAGGCACGAAAAAAGCTGAATTTCGTGCCATGGACACAAATAAATAAATAACAATTTTTGTGACTAACACAACTTTCTGTGAGATCAGTCTGATAATAAAATGTATAACAGAAGCTTTATAATAAAACTTTATTTATTACACAACAATCAAAAAAGCTTGATTCTGATTGGCCAGTCACGACATTCCAAGGTTATTTCGAGATAACAACCGCCTGAAATTAATAAAACAAAGAAACACCCGGATGATGCAAATAATTTTGACAGGTACAGTTTAATATTACACATATGACATTTTTACAAATTATTAAACCAAATAGTGTGTTTTTGACATTTAAACATCTTGCCTTATCTTAAAACCGAAAGTAATGGACTGCTTTCGTTAAAAATTAGCTAATAAAATATTTCAAATGAATATTTAGGCTAATGTTCCTTACCTTACTTATGAGGTAAATAGCCACATAATAAGCTAGATAATGTACACAAGGTTTTTATCGCAAAATAAGCCCCTTCAGTGTAAAACATCTGATCACCTGATCCCACTGCCAGGGCTTATTTCTGCAATAACAACCTGCTGCCTATACATTATCTCTTACATAATGCATACAGTCTTAAAAATTAAGGTGCTTGAAAGGTCCTTCACACCGATGCCATTGAATGGTTCTTCAGAAAGGTTCTTTATGGTTCATCTGTGGCATCGTGAAGCACCTTCATTTTTAAGAGTGTAGTCCCATATTGAAAAGTATTTGGGTGATACCCATCCTACAAAAAAATTTCACCTGTTTGAAAGCTCAATCAGAGGAAAGCAGGATTTCAAATGCGCCTAACCACCAGACCACTTGAGTCCATCTTTTGCTTAATCTGCATCTCTTCTCACAAGTTCAGTTTCAGATCTTCTGCGCACTGGATCACGTAGTGGGCACATCTATTATTCATTAACAGCTGAACTAGGAAAGCATCACCGAGCATTAGTTTATTAAAATGGATGAATGTTTTTGGAGAGCTGGGACAAACTCAGCTCTGATGGCTCTCTGCTAATTACCACTGTGTTAAAGTGAATTAAAAAACACTTGTGGTGTATCCAAATAGCACTTTGGTGTTGGGGACTTCAAGACGATGTAAGATATACACTGCCGTTTCCAGCGCAAATTATTTGTGTCCGAATGAGTTACTGTTTTTTTAATGGAGTTTCGAGATATCACCAATCGATCAATCTTGATGTTCTCCTATACGCCATCCCCTCTACAGAAGATTCCATTTAGATAAGCAGGAGGCCGTGGAGGTACGTGTGAGATTGACAAGGCCAGGCTGCTTTATCTAATGCCCGTAAAAGACACAGGCCCACAGCCGAGACGCTTCAGAATGTGTTCTCATTGTCTGCTGAAAGAGAAAAGCCCGCAGACCTTCAAAGTCAGACGTGGCGGACTGTATTGTTGATGCTTCTGAATTGAACCAGAATTACTTTTACTGAAAAATTCATTCGCCTTGTTTGAACTGAATAAATCATCTTGCACTACTCGCCCTGGATTTAATCTGCATTTTGAAAGTTTAATATCGACAGGCAGGGTTTTTTTAGATGTTGAAGGGGCTTTTTGGAACCGTTCAGCCAAAAATGGTTCTTAGGCATCATAAAGCACCTTTATTTTTTAAGTGTATTTCACAGAAATCTTTTTTTTTTTTTTGTTAAAATGACTCATGGAGGTGGCACAGTGGCTCACAGCAGGAAGGTCCATGGTTCGAGCCCTGGAAAGGCCAAGTGGCAAAAACACCACATTTTGAGCAAAAAGCTCTTTCATAGAGTTCCCATTCAGAGCGATCTTTACAACAGACACGGACATGCAGCCGCTTGCCATAGGGCAATACTCCGGGCACCACCTGGTGGATAATAGCGGTATTGCGGAAAGACGGAAAATCTTGTCATTGGCGGGGAAGCTTTTTCTCTTAATTGACGAGATATCTCGTCAATGGCGGTGAAAGAGTTCATGTCTAGTGACATATCAGGGCCATTTTATGATTAATTGATATAAATTTCTTACATACTGTTCCTTTAAATATGGGTATTTTTCTTTAAAAATAAAATTTTCGCAAAAAGTTGAGATAATTGCATTTTTGTGAAGAATTTTGTCAGAGATCAGATTCAGAATGATTATCAAAACATGAAGTTTAAAATTAGTAAATAACGTTTTGGCTTTAGTATTTTCATAAATTGTGTAAGTGTGATAATCGCGGTATTGCAGATTACCATAAAAATTCTTCAGAAACACGTTTTGTTTATGCAAATGTTTTTTCTTAATTGACAAGATAACTCGTCAATGGCAGGGAAAGAGTTAAAAAGGTCCTATACCACAGATATGTATTTTGAAATATTTTAAGTACAAAAATGTACATTTGAGGTACTAATTTGCACCATTTATATACAAAGGTGTACTTTTAGAAAGGGTATCAGCCCAGTGACAGCTTGTACATATATTTCTAAGAGTGAATGATAACTCAAATTGTGTTTCTGAATTAACACTCTGTAAACAGTTTTATGTTGACTTCAAATGGGTTTTAAAGGGACACTCCACTTTTTTAGAAATATGCTCTTTTTCCAGCTCCCCTAGAGTTAAACATTTGATTTTTACTGTTTTAAAAACCATTCAGCTGATCTCTGGGTCTGGCGGTACCACTTTTAGCATAGCTTAGCATAATCCATTGAATCTGATTAGCCCATTAGCATCACGCTCAAAAATAACCCACGAGTTTCGCTTTTTTTCCTATTTAAAACTTGACCCTTCTGTAGTTACATCGTGTACTAAGACCGATGGAAAATTAAAAGGTGCGATTTTCTAGGCCGATATGGCTAGGAACTATACTCTCATTCTGGCGTAATAATTAAGGACTTTGCTGCCGTAACATGGCTGCAGGAGGCACGATGATATTACGATAAAATAGTTCCCTGCTATTGAAAGTTACTAAGGGGACTATTTTCGGCTGCTGCGATGTAAGTACAGAAGAGTCAAGTTTTAAATAGGAAAAAATCTAAACTCTTTGGTTATTTTTGATTGCGATGCTAATGGTCTAATCAGATTCAATGGATTATGCTAAGCTGTGCTAAAAGTGGTAGCGCCAGACCCGAAGATCGGCTGAATGGATTCCAAACGGTAAAACATCTAATAGGGGAGCTGGAAAATTAGCATATTTTCAAAAAAAAGTGGAGTGTCCCTTTAAGCTTAACTTTTACGTACATGTTTAGGTAACTAAGTCACTTACGGGACTCTCCTATAAGTTTCTCCTGTAAGAGTGTGTAAATGCACACGTATCGTATTGTAGTACACCATCTCACAAAAGTGCTCATTGTGTAATACCATAATTGTGTTATTCTGTTCTGTATGCACATTCTCATCCACAGGATGATCAAAACATCTCTTTTCATGGGGAAATGGTGGAATACATTAAACAGATCTGAACAACAAATGACCATAGCGCTGGATCTGCAGGTATCATTTTCACAGGTGCATCAGACGTTGTTTTGTGATAATAATGTGCTTTGGTGTGGACGGAGATAATGCAAAGCAAAACAACAGAACCTCATAATGCAAATATCATCACAATTGCAGCTATTCAGGACACCTTTAGAGTCCCACACCTGCCTGTTTCGACATCATCAGCAGGCAAAGAGCCATTTATTTTTTTTCTCGGACGCGAGTGGCTGCGTTTCCAAAACAAAGAGGCTGCACGTATCAGAACAACAACATTAGCGTCCTGGCTACGTGGACGGACGAATCCAAACCCTCAAGGGCCTTCTGTCCGAATGAAAGAGAAAAATAGGAAACAGAATTGGTTTACAGAAGGTAAGTGTCTGTATAAATGAATGTCCAGATGAGGAACTCTCCTGTTTAGCACATCACAGACTTGTGTTGCTTTATCATGGCTTTGATTAGCCCAGGTAATGAATTAATGTGAGCCCACAATAAAACAGCCAAGTTGCTCAGGTCAGGAATAATGTGTGGACACGGTAGAAAAACGAAACGCACACTTCAGGTGTTTGAGATAGATGAAAACATGATGTCACTTCACTAATGTTCAGCCAACATATTAAAGGCACACAAGGCAAGTCTGAGTATTATTTCTCTACTAGCTCCCCCTAGTGTCTGGGAGTAAATGCGTTCTATATCTAAGACTATACGAGACTGAAGGACACCGGGTCGGACACAGCGAACTTGCAAGTGGGGTATTCTTCCTACAGACGGTAGGGGCGGGCGAGAGAGTCTTCATTCATCATGTAATGAGTCATTTAACCATATACCGACTTACGAAGATGATTTATTAACATAAAAATGCTGCCTTGTGTCCCTTTAACAATTTTAAAGTATTATACACATCTAAAAATAAAGGGTTGACAGCGTGCCATAGAAGAACCAATATACAGCTATTTTCTTACACCCCCAGGCAATATTAAAGATATCAAGGTTATATTTTCACAGAATGTTCTTTACATTGTTTTATTTTTTACATTATTATTAAATGTTTTATCAGCAAAGGGGCAAAACAGAGTTCATAAAGGGGGGAAATGAAGCTGGTTGTGAATTAAATAACCATGAAAACAAATAAGTGGGACAGGCTGTGTAGGTAAAGACAAGGACTTATTGCATTGTGAATATAATGATACACAGAATCACGACTCTTAACAAAAATTGAGTGTCCTGCGGTTCTGAATATTGGTCACCAAGGTGACAGATTGAATAGACTATTTAGTCTATTTCAGTGTCTGTGCTTGCCAATTTCACACAATTTATATTGCTAGAATAAACAGCATCCCGCTTAGTAAACTTAAAGGGAAAGTTCACCCCAAAATAATAATTCTGCTATCATGTACTCTTGTTTGACTTTTTTTTATTTACCATTAACTTTCACTCTATGGAATAAAGCTCTGTTAATGCTCTGTTAAACATGACATGATATGACGTGAATGACATGTCCTAACTCGGTCATATGCTTTGGGGTTTGACAGTTACAAAACAGCAGACAATTGAGTGATTTCTACAAAAGCCCACATTAAAAAACAGAACCGAAATACATGTAAATTATGGCCTATGTCTCATAATTTGTACACAAACAAATCGCCTCATTTGCACATTGTCTAATATTAAAAAAAATATTAATTAAAGACACTATTTTCCAACCTATGGTTAACAATTTATCCATTTCAAACCTCAATGTGTCCTCAGATGTTATTCATAGCTGTCAAGGGTATACATTGCAAAAGGCTTTGGGCTGGGGGTCTCTTTTAGATGTAATAACAAGTTTAACTCTTCTGTTAAATCAAATGAATACTGTATGTGCACATTTTGTTGGTGGCCTTAAAAAAAAGACAGTTAAAAGTACTGTGCAGCATTTCATTATAAAGGTATATTCAAAACAGGATTAAAAAAAATCCTGACTGATACAAACACTGTAGCATAAGTTTCATTTTTCTAAAGGGAAAAGTCAAAAAGATGTGAATTGTGTATATATTTGGGCCAAAAAAATGGATGTTGATATATTTGCATACATTCACACTGCAGTTTAAATCTCTGGTAATAGTAAATCCAAATAATTTGTGCTATCCAGTTTGTCAGGAAATGACTTTATAAATAATCGTTTATTATAGGAGCTTTAAACATTTTTGTTCAGAATCTTTCTGATAGTTAATGCACATCTTTAATCTTTTAGATTTCTTCAGATATGAGATTGCTATGACCATTGCTTTAACCCACCTTTCTTATTCTTTCTGTGTTGCTTTTTTTAACTTTTACTTACATGACAAAAGGTTAAGTAAGGAACAACATTAGTCAATAGTCCCTTTCACACATACAGTCTTTACTGGTAATTTACTGGTAAATTGCAGTTAACATGTCATGTGTGAACAGAACCTTTCCGGTAAATCAGTGCTCCCAATTTACCAGTAAGACAGGTTGTAAGATTAACGGTAATTTGCCGGTAAGCGCTGTGTGTGAACGAAAAATATAGCATTACCGGCATTTAGATGACGTCAGACCGCGCTGACAGATCGGGCGGGCCAATCAGAAAGTTTTTTATACAGGTGACGCAGACTGTTTACGGACGTTTCCACACACATGTTGCTTAAAAGTCGAGCACACCTGAAGTTAACATCCACATTTCTTCACCAAAGTTGTTTAAAACAGCT
Organism: Paramisgurnus dabryanus; assembly: GCF_030506205.2. Lineage (NCBI taxonomy): Eukaryota > Metazoa > Chordata > Actinopteri > Cypriniformes > Cobitidae > Paramisgurnus > Paramisgurnus dabryanus. The sequence goes on along the minus strand of NC_133345.1, from coordinate 36,314,153 downwards.
TACCATCTAATTGCCAAATTGCCGACGTCCTTAGCACACCATCTGTGAAGCCTAATGTGCAAACGCGCAGGTTCCGTTTGACAATGTTGTTTGGTCACGAGCAGCTTCGCGACCGTTTGCCACAGATGTGAAAACAACAAAATACGGACCGTGGATATTAAGTCATAACCCGCCGTTTACAAATACGACACGGACGGAGCTCGCCGGCCGCGCGCCACAGGTAACTTCCGCTTTCTCTCCGAATTTACCGATATTTTGATACTGATGTGTGAATGATGTCTTACTGGTAAAAAAGACGGAATGTCACTGCATGTGTGAACAGCACATTTTTGTATTTACTGGTAAATTCATTCTGGTAAATTCATGGTAATTTACCAGAATTACTGTGTGAAAGAGGCTAATGACAGGGGCGTCAGTTTGTGTTGAAAGGTGGTGGGGACAAAACATCAGATGAAAAAACAATATAACAGGACGGGAAAATTATTGAATAACGGCGCATCAAAAATGGGCATAGTGTAGGCCGGTCAACAACACAAAAATACTCAGCATAAAACCCTCAACAATGTCGACTGCACATGTAACAGTCCCTACAACACCAGCTCAACCGAACCGTGCCAAAGCACCATACTGTAGAAAACAACAGCATATTAAGTCAATGATTACAATAAAATTCATTACATATGTAAAAGAAAACACACTATAAGCCCACAATGCAACATATGTGACCCTGGACCACAAAACCAGTACAGTGCAAAAATTATTTTCAAGAAAAAATGTTCTTTGTATTTTTGTCTTGTTTTCAGTAAAAATATCTAAAAAATTCTTAAGTTAAGATGCTTTTTCTTGATGAGAAAAACGACCCAAGAAAATAAGTCTAGTTTTTAAACAAAAAATATCAAATGTAAGTAATTTTGTGAATAAACAAGCAAAAAATCTGCCAATGGCGTGAGCAAATTTTTCTTGAGTTTTTCTTGAATTTAGCGTTTAAGAAAAATGTTCAAGATTTTTTGGCTTAGCCCATTGCTTTTTTTGCTTGTTTTATGCATAAAATCACTTAAATTTTATATTTTTTGTTTAAAAACTAGACTTTTTGGGTTGTTTTGCTCATCAAGAAAAAGCATCTTAATTTGAGAATTTTTGGATATTTTTACTAAAAAAAAGACAAAAATACTAATATTTTTTTTCTTGAAAATCATTTTTTGCAGTGTATATGCACCTATCAATTGCTATGCAGGTGTGCTGCTGTACATATTTATTTATTCGGCAATATATAAATTAATTCTGTTGCAATTAAACATACAGAGACAACTATACGTAAGCCGGTGTAAAAACAGTCGCTCTGTTGAGCTATCCATACTTTTTTGAGCATTTTGGCCATTAGCTTAACAAGTAGTGAGTTTGGGATGAGACTTTCCGTTTGTCTGACCAATGGCAGAGGGTGACAATGTTGTACTTAGCAATAATAATTTAATAATTCATTTGAACCATAATAATCACAGTCAATCTATAGATTTGCAATTGGCTTTAGTGACTCTAGTGGCACAGAAATCACACATTTGGCTTTAAGGCTTGTTTTACTTTCAAGCATTCATAATGGTGCTTGGCACTTCTACGGTACCATGGAAATATGTAGAAAGAAAATCCTTTCAGGCATCAGACATTCTCTGTGCTAAAAAGAGGATGTGAATCATCCAACCGAACACCAGAGAGGAAAGTTTTCTCACTATGTGACACGGATTCATACAATCGTGAGAGTTTCTCCCAGGCCTCTTCAAATGTGTGCATGGAGATTACGGTAAAAGAATTCCTCTAATCTGGCCATTGGCATTCGCGACTGTTTGCGCCAGGATTTGGGAATGGCTGGAGGGGACGGAGTCTGTAAGAAGCTGTGTGTATTGTCTTGGTTTGAGGACAGCAGGTTGGAGAAGTGGTGTCCTCAGAGGAGCTATAGAGACAGAGGCAGTTCCCATGCTCCAGTGCTCAGTGCAATGTGTGGCCTCCACTTCAACCCACCATTAAAGCCTCTCCAGACCTCTAATTACCCACAATTCTTTCCTTTCCTATCTTTATTCCCTTCTGTTCCTCGTTCTCTACTTCCTTCTACCAGCCTCTCAACGTAATGCAATTTTAAGTGAGAAACTTTGACATGGCAAGGATTCAGTCAGCTTGCAATTATTCAACAGACTACGACATCTGAATATTTCCCTTTTGCATTAGCGCAGCGCTTATTCACAAATGGTCCGTGTGTTTGGGAGCGAATGTGGGAATGTTTTCTGCATATGAAATAAGCGTCATCAGCTAAACGCAGAAACTGTATTATTGCAAATTCTGCAAATTATAGAGAGCTACCATTCTTGTAGGCAAAACAAGATAGTGTTTAAGCACTGCCGATTCTCTCATCCCAAAGTTTTTTTTTAAATAGAGTTTAGGTTAAAAGCCGTAAATAAGATCTTGGGTTAACACACGCTCAAGGCTTGAATGGCCTCTTTGCCAGACTACTTGCAGACCAAATCTAAATTTGCTGGAAGTTCTCGGGGTTTTCCCAGGCTAACGTCAAACCACATTTCCAGTGAAAACTTACCCGACTCAAATCATAAATCATATTTTTAAACTTACTGTTGTGAATTAGGGAAAAGGAGAGACAGACTTTTATGTGCTAGCTCAAAAAATAAAATAAATGCACATTGGGGTAAAATCCATAGATCTGTGGTAATAGTAGATTTTTCAAAAGTTGGAAATAAGTCTCTTCACAAAGGCTATCACTCGCTTTACATCACAAGTCAGATTATCATGTCCGATAACATGAATATTTAAAGCGCAGCAGAAAAGATGAGTAGACTTCATGTCTGAAAAATGGATTACCTCATTGGGGCTAATAAATATTTGACTTAATAAGCTGCTAGACAGATTGATGATTAGCTGAGTTTAAATAGTTAATAGAGGGCAGATATGAAGAGAGAAGTGTCATTATTGTGAAGTCATTACGTGGTCAGAACTGGAGAACACGATAATGAACCCAACTCATTACACTGATGGTCCTGTAGTCCCCGCGGCCCTGATTCTCAATCCTGGTCCTGGAGACCCAACAGCCCCCTCATTTAACACCTGATTCATGACCACGTTAACAGAAAAATCCAGGAAACATACAAAATGTGCACTTCTGTGGGTCCCTAAAACGAGGATTGAGAAATTCCCACTTGATGTGATCATACTCAAAGAGGGCTGTGTAGACAAAATTTTAATTTAAGCATAGACTATTTATTAATTAATTGATTAATGATTGCTTACAAACCTAAGCTATACATGAAGAACTGAGATAAACCAAGTCTGAAATCTAGATTTTTATAAGTTTTAACTTTCTGTGTTGCTATCGGCTGCATTACAATCATTGAAATCCATCAAAATTACAGAATGATCGCAACAGGAACTCGGATCAAACTTGCTTAAACAAGCCCTCTTTCATTTGACACTTGTTGTAACAGTAACAGAAAATCTATTTATTTACAATAACCACCCGCTTCTCACAATTACTTCATCTGAGCCCAGATACATCTCCAATGTTGTTCTTGGTTTAATGAAAATCTGTCTCCAGCAATGCTGAAGCTTTGCAGAAACTATAGTGGTCGTGTGTATTGTTTGAGTCAGGTAATATTATCTTATTGTTTTATTTATAAACCCCTGTTCAGTCAAGTGAAGTCAAGAAGCTTTATTGTCATTTCAATCAAATTTGTGACCATGGACCACAAGTAGTATGGGTATATTTGTAGCAATAGCCAATTTGTTTTAATGCCAAAAATCAGTAGGTTATTAAATTAATATCATGTTTTAGATTTAGATTTTTAGGAACCCAGATTTTCTCGGCCAAATATTGTCCCATCCTAACAAACATACATCAATGGACAGCTCATTTATTCTGCTTTCAGGTGATGCATTAATGTCAATTTAAAGGAAAGCACCACAGTTTTTCAATATTTACTATGTTCTTACCTCAACTTAGATTAATTAATACATACCTATTTTTTCAATGTGTGCACTTTTAATCTTTGTACAGCGCTTCGTGAATGTGTTAGCATTTAGCCTAGCCCCATTCATTCCTATGGCTCCAAATAAAAGTTTTATTTTGTGCCACCATACTTACTCGTGTAACTACTCATGTAACAGTCTTTAAATAGGGAACACATGGAAGTGTTTGGTGGCTTCTAAATTCATCGCTGTTTGGAGTCATAGGAATGAATGGAGCTAGGCTAAATGCTAACACGCGCTGTACAAAGATTAAGTGCAAAAAATAGGTATGTATTAATTGGTCTAAGTTGAGGTAAGAACATAGTAAAATATTGAAAAACGGTGGAGTTTTCCTTTAAGAAAACCTGACCCTTATGACTGGTTTTATGGCTCAGGGTCACATAAGGTACACGACTTTCTTTTTCGTGTCATTTTATGTATTGTTTTCCAATTTTTTCCTAATTTTAAATCATTGTCGCTTGGGGTAAGATTTGGGGTTTGGGTTATGATGTACTTTTCTGTATTGGTTTCTAAATGTTTTTTCTTCCGCTTTTAAAACTTTTCTCGTCTGGAGTTGGGGTTTGGGTTAGGATGTCTAAAAATGTAACAGAAAGTGATTCTAACCCCAAGCGACAATGGTAAGAAAATTTGAAAAACAATGAGAAACTACATAAAATAAAACTAAAAAGAAAGTCGTGCAATAAAAAATTTTTTATAAAAATTCATGCGAGTGACACGACAAAGACATTCGTGCTCAAGGCACAAAAAAAGCTGAATTTCATGCCATGGACACAAATAAATTACATTACTTTTTTCGTGACAATAACACAACTTTCTGTGAGATCTGGATAACCCCCCAGTCACATTAGCTACAAGCGACAGAGACAGAGCGACAGGCTACCATTAATTTTTGATGGAAGTGGCCGTTTGCCAGCGACAAGCAATGAGCTCGCCGCTGCGCGAGCAAGGCGGGGCCAAAATAGACAAGCAGTCTATTTTATGCAAATGCTGAGCGATGCGACAAAGCGACTGCCAATCGGAGTGAAGGAGCAGCGTGACGTAGGTCTGTGGTCGAGTCTCAGAAAATAATTCAAGATGGCGGAAAATGCGTATTTATGTATATATCTGATAAGTTTGGCATTTTATCTCATATATTTTGTTACTTTTATCGAGAAATAAATACTTTTAAATCCAAAAACACCGTTCTTGTAACTTAACAATACCTCTAAAGTGACTTTTGATACCGCTTTTGGAAACTAGCCAAGGAACGCCCATCAAGCGAGTGCGTGTCGCTCGGTGTCGTTCACTTTTGTAGCTAATGTGACTGTAGGGTAATTCATATGAATTTGTACAAAGTGAATTGAACAAAAATGTACGATTATTAGAAAAACCAAAAATCATACCTCACCCCTAAACCCAACATCACGGGGCAAAAGCAAATCGTACAAAAACATACAAATTTGGTCATACGAATTCATATGTATAGCCACCTCTTAAACTACATACGAATTGGCATGAGATTGTGTAACTATATTCGCATGAATGCATGCTATTTTTGTAGCAAGTTGCATTTTATAGCCTTTACATCAAATATGGCTCCCCAGCTCTGACTTTACCTCCCTCTATCTCTCATTTTAGTGTAGCCCCTAATATTTCTCATGTACTGTAGCGTGCTTGTGACATTTTAAGCATTTCTAACAGCCATAATGCGTTTGCAACTGGGGTATAGATGATACATTTAGTAGCTCCATTATTTCTTCAGGGTATATTTATGTGTATCTGTGAAAGTACAATGGTGCACAAATTGAATGCACACATATATGTGGGTTCAGCAGGTTCACATGCATCCCACTGTGGCTGAAGCCCACTTTTTGCATGTCAGGCGATGTGTGAAGATGATCCCAGGAGATCAAATACACTGGAGCGCGTGTGTGTGTGCGCGTGTGTTTCTTCAAAATAAGCAGCACGGATATATCCTCTCTGTGTACATGTGAAATATGACACAATCCTGCACTATCGCTTTCTCTCTTCCATGCACACACAGGCGTATGAGTTTCTATCCTGACTCACTCATCAGTCACTCCCACTCTGCTTCCACACAGCAAGAATAGCAGAGAAAGAATAAACAAATATTTTGCAATCTTCTGTATCCATGCCTGCATGAGAGAGACTCTGTCACGCACTAGATGTATGTCCCTATGTCACATTTGCACTTTTTGTTCCTAAACCTGCTAAGCTGATCTCTACTGTATCCATAGATAGCATCCTATTCAAATGGAACCTCATCCTAAGACACAAGTCATTGTGAAATTAATTTGGTCATTACCGAAAGCCTTTCACTAAACACTGGGACACCTGATTTAGGTTCCCAGTGTTTGTTTTAAAAATAAGTTTTTTTTAGTTAGTTATTTAATGCTATAAAAACGGTGGTGTCACGTCATGATTGACAGCTGTGATATGCGCATTCTGCGAGAGTGAGGGCGGGGCCTTGATTTCGCGGCATTACTTCCAGCTCACATCTGCGCAGGACTGGTCCCAAAATCGCTACTGCGCAGACTCAAGACCTAAGATGTTACTGCCGTATCGGGCCACTGCCGGCTTCGCTTTTCACCAATGGAAGAGGGCGAAAGGGCGTCGTCCATCTGTTTACGGTCTATGATCAATACCAGGTGGAATTGTGAACAAATTTAAAAAGACTTAAGTATAATTTCACTTTGAACATAAGTAGCGCATTGTTACTTTTGACCCTGATAGCTAGGATGAAAGTAACACACAGGTGGTCAAAAGTAACACAACAAAACAAGATAGATTTTTGAAGTCAAACTTCAGAATGTGTTACAACACTAAATAACCTGTAGATTGATCAGTACTGTAACACATGAGTTATAAGAAAAAAATACAGCTTTAGGAATTTACTTATCAAGGTCCGAAATAGCTTTCTGGACCTACACGCGCGAAATGATGACAAAATAATGCGAAATTTATCAGCTCTGTCAAGGGTTGTGTGCTAAAGATGCTGTCATAGTTTGGAATGCAAATGTATTCAGGGCTCTGAGAAAATCACTTTGTTACTTTCCTCCCGCATTACTTTCGCCCCGGTTCTCCCCTACTGCCCCAGTGCCGGCTAAGGACTTTTTTTTAGCATTTTTCCTATGTATTATTTATTATATATACAATTTTTCTACTGGTTGAGCATTGCATTGCCACTGCAAAGGCCATGGGTTCGATCCCTGTGAACACACATACTGATAAAAGAAATGTATAGTTTTGAATGCATGTGGCTTTGCATGAAAGCGCATGCCAAATGCATAAATGTAAATGCTTTATTGATGTTACTTTACTTGATACGATTTCTTCTGTGAATTAATGCATTGCCACATTCCTCATTTGCTTCAAAAGAGCGAAAAGATAATGTAGGAAGAAACACAGTGTTGATATCAGAAGATGACTAAGCATCTCTTCAGTATTTAAGTGATATGCAGCAAGTTGGTCTTCGTACTCAAACGCATTATTTTTATACAATCCAATCGCCCACTATGGACATTAAGTGCTGCCTCTCTTGTGGGCGATTAAACAAACACAAAAACACACGTCTACTTACCTGTCTAAGTAAGCTTGAAGATACCTCCAGGGTCACATTTAGTAGATAAAGACTTTATTGTGTGTAAAGGCATGAAGAGATCTGTTGTTTTATACACTCAAGCCTGTCAATAGCCCCCACTGACTATTGATTAGTTACACACCCACACTCACATAAATGTGCGTGCTCCGGCCCCTCCACCCGCATCCCATTTTTTCAATTTTCTTCCTCTTAGTCTGTGACTGATTTTGCTCAAGGCTTTGCATTTCAGGCTAAGAAATATGTGCACGTCTGCGGTGAGTCAGGTGTTTTCTTGAAGCGACCGACCAATCTTGGATGCTGAGCTAAATTTGACCCATACAAGGAACAAAACACAAATCACATCCATGTGGTGATTGAGATTTTGCCAAGCGAGACATGTTTCTGGATCAGCATTGTTCTGACCCTCATCGACCAATCAAATGTGGAGCTTTCAAAAATATACTTGTATGTATTGTAATAAATTTACTTGTAGTTATAGTGAGTCTCCGCTAAATATTTTTATTTCCTACTAAATTTTGGCACCGGTTTAGACATGATCTCATGAAAAGTCGTGTTAGTCAGGAAAAAAAATTAATTAATTCATTTATGTCCATGGCACGAAATTCAGCTTTTTGTGCCTTGAGCACGAACGTCACTCACACTTGCACAAATTTCTATAAATAGTTTCTCGTGTCCGTGGCACAACTTTCTTTTTCGTGTCATTTTATGTATTGTTTTCTATTTTTTCTATTTTTAGATCATTTTCGTTTGGGATTAGATTTGGGATTTGGGTTATGATGTACTTTTATGTATTGGTTTCTACATGTTTTTCTTCCGCTTTTACAGCTATTCTCACCTGGAGTTGGGATTAGAGTTGGGTTAGGATGTCTTAAAATGTAAAAGAAAGCGATTCTAACCCAAATCCCAAGTGACAATGGTAAGAATAGGAAAAAACTATAAGAAAACAATACATAAAATGAAATGATAAAGAAAGTTGTGCAACGGACACGAGAAACCATTTACACTGCAAAAAATTACTTATTTTGTATATTTAAAATATTTTGTCTTGTTTTCAGTATAAATATCTAAAAATTCTTAAATTAAGATGTATTTTCTTTATGAGCAAAATGACCTAAAATAACTCTAATATACAATTTAAGTGAATTTGTGCTTAAAACAAGCAAAATTTTCTGCCAATAGGGTGAGAAAATTTTGTTGAATCATCTCACCCCATTGGCAGATATTTGTGCTTGTATATTGTTTTTCTAAAAACTAGACTTATTTTCTTAGGTAATTTTGCTCATCAAGAAAAAGCATCTTAATTTAAGAATATTTAGATTTTCTACCAAAAACAAGACAAAAATACTAAGTAAGAAAGTAATTTTTTGCAGTGTAGAAATTCGTGAACTGCAAAAAAATTACTTTTTTAAGAAAAAAATTTCTTAGTATTTTTGTCTTGTTTTCAGTAAAAAAATCTAAAACTTCTTAAATTGAGATGTTTTTTCTTGATGAGCAAAACGACCCAAGAAAATAAGTCTAGTTTTTAGACCAAAAATATCAAATTTAAGTGATTTTGTGCATAAAACAAGCAAAAACAATTATTTAATCTAGTGTTTAAGAAAAATATTCAAGATTTTTTGCTTACCCCATTGGCAAATTTATTTGCTTGTTTTATGCACAAAATCACCTAAATTTGATATGTTTTGGTCTTAAAACTAGAATTATTTTCTTAGTGTGTTTTGCTCATCAAGAAAAAGCATCTTAATTTAATAATTTTTATATATTTCTACCGAAACAACACAAAATACTAAATAAGAAAGTCATTTTTTGCATTGTAGAAATTCATGAGAGTGACACGAAAAAGACCTTCGTGCTCAAGGCATGAAAAATAGCTGAATTTGGTGCCATGGACATTAATAGATGTATCAAATTTTCTGTGACTATAACACAACTTTTCATGAAATCAGTCTGGAAAGAAATGCTGCTTTATGGCCAGCGAAAGAGTGGTAAAACTTGGCAAAATCACTTTCACACATGGCACATTTTTTTAAAGCTCCTTTAAAGTCCCCATGAACAGGAAGTTACGATCAACTTTACTTCCGTATTATGACATATTTCCAAGTCAAACGGAAAATAGCCGTTGTGGCTTGCATTTTACACTGCAAATTGATTGGATATAGAAAAGTAGGCGTTTCATAAAGAGAACTGGCAGTAGTCGGAGCCGATGGTGTAGTGGGCAGCGCTCCAACATGTGGTGCTTTCGCACTTCTGCGACCCTAGTTCGATTCCCAGCTCGTGGTCATTTGCCAATCCCATACCCCTCTCTCCTCTCTTCTCTCTGCAATTTCCTGTCCTTTCCTAACCTCACTGTTTAATAAAGGCAAAAAGTGGTCAAAAAAATTTACTTTGAAGAGAACGTCTCGGTTACGTATGTAACCCTCGTTCCCTGAAGGAGGGAACGGAGACGTCACGTCGTGACCGACGAATTGGGAACTCGCTTAGAGAGACCAATCTGCTTCGTACTCTACTAAAACGCCAATGAACTTGGCATTGAGATATTTGCATAATGCTGGCGCCGCCCCGCCAGGTGCGTATATAAGCCACAGGTGCAAATATGGAAATTAGCTTCATTTCGCTGAGAAAGCCGGAAAGTGTGACCGGCCGATAAACAGCAGGGAGCAGCCCTGTGGCGACGGGACGTGACGTCTCCGTTCCCTCCTTCAGGGAACGAGGGTTACATACGTAACCGAGACGTTCCCTTTCAGTCGGTCACTACGACGTCACGTCGTGACCGACGAATTGGGAATCCCTACCAAAACGCCACTGAGGGCTGACCTCTTCCAGTGTCTGCGTAAAGCCCTCCGGTTCCACTTAAGGATAAGGAGAATTAGGTTTTAAGGCAGAAGGCCGGGCACTAGATGTTCCTTTAACCCCACAGTAGTGCCAGCGACTGGGAAGCGCCCTATCTGAGCGGTATAGGGACGCTGCGGAAGCCACCGCCCCGTTAAGGGCTATTGGTGGGCGAAAGTCAACCGTAGTTGAGGTATAAATGACAGCCGTGGCTGTGTAAGCAAAGCAGTGCTCTGCTGAGGGAAACGTGGGCTAGTAGGATTAACCCCACGGAAAAATACTCACAAAGGAACCCGGTGGGACGCAATGTGGATGCCCGAGCCAAACACAGGTTCGCGAGGATGCAGCTAGTGAGAGGCTGGCAGCGGATGCTCCGCAACATCAGGCTGCCAAGGCAGCGGAGGAAGGCAAAACAATTTATTACGCGTTTTTGCCTCGAAGGCCTTCCATACTGAGCTCAGTTTGGAGCAGCAGTCGGAGGCTGCAAGCCGACCTGCAAGCCTGTTCTCTGTGCTTCCCCTAACGAGGAAAGAACACGAGAGGAGACAGGCTCGACACGAACACTGTAAAATCTAATGAACGTATTAGGTGTCGCCCAACCAGCAGCTCTGCAGATGTCTGTTAGCGAGGAACCACGAGCGAATGCCCAAAATGAGGCTACACTTCTAGTAGAGTAAGCTCTCAAATTAAATGGACAAGGAATGCCCTGCAGATTATAAGCAAGGGCGATAGTATCAACTATCCAATGAGACATCCTCTGCTTAGTGACAGCTTTCCCTCTCTGCTGGCCACCATAACAAACAAAGAGCTGATCTGAGGTCCTAAGGCTTTGTGTGCGATCCACGTAGATGCGTAACGCTCGTACGGGGCATAATAAAGCCATGGTTGGGTCTGCCCTCCTCCGGGGGGCAGCGCTTGCAAGCTCACCACCTTATCTCTGAAGGGAGTGGTGGGAACTTTGGGCACGTAGCCTGGTCTGGGTCTCAGTGAGACAGCAGGACCAAACTGAAGGCACGAATCGTCAACAGAGAATGCATGTAAATTCCTTACTCTCTTCACGGAGACCAATGCTAGCAGGGTCGGAGTTTTTATTGACAAAAACTTCAGACTCGCAGACTGCAAAGGCTCGAACGCGGAACCTGTAGTAGGGCTTCAGCACCATGGACAGGTCTCAGGAGGAATAGAGGGAGGGCGCGAGGGGTTTAGCCTGCGAGCGCCTCTTAAAATCTAATAACCAAATCATGCTGCCAACTGATCTGCCGTTAATAAGCGAGTGATGAGCAGAATAGCGGCGATATCAACTTTAATGGTGTAGGGTGACAGCCTACCATCTAACCTATGTTGAGGATATATAAAAGCACAATGTTAAGCATTCTCTGGGGTCCTCGCGTTGCGAAGAGCACCAGGTGACGAAAAGGGTTTCATTTAAGCGCGTAAGCCCGTCTTGTGGACGGTGCTCGTACCGCGTCGATGGTGTTAGATACCGCTTGCGATAAATCACCTAAACCTTGCGCGCACTCAACGACCATACATGGAGATCCCACAGGTCGGGGCGCGGGTGCCATAATGTGCCCCTTCCTAAAGAAAGAAAGTCCTTCCTAGGGGAATTCGCCAGGGAGGGGCTGTCGCGAGGAGCGTTAACTCTGAAAACCAATTCCTGGTCGTCCAGTATGGGGCGACTAACGAAAGGCTCTCCTCGTCCTGCCTGACTTTGCACAGTGTCTGTGCAATTAAGCTCACTGGAGTGAATGCGTAGTTTCGCGTCCCCCGCGGCCAGCTGTGTGCCAACGCATCCACGCCGAGGCTGTCCTCGGTTAGTTAATAAAACAGGCGACAGTGGGTATCGTCCGGTGACGCAAATAGATCTATCTGCGCACGACCGAACTTATTCCAAATTAGCTGGACCGTCTGGGGGTGGAGTCGCCATTCTCCGGGGCGCGCAGCTCGGGAAAGCGCATCCGCCGCTGTATTTGAGCGTCCCCGGAAAGTGAATGGCACGAAGGGACCTCAGATGCTTCTGACTCCAAAGGAGGAGATGACGAGCGAGATGCGACAGGTGACGAGAGCGCAAAAACCGCCTTAACGGTAAATAACGCAACAGTCGCAATGTTGTCGGTGTCGGCTAATACATCCTTCCCTCGCATCTCCATAGCGGAGCGTACAAGTCCCAGATATACAGTGCACCGCTCGCGGCAGTTGGGGTGCTATGCACACCCCTGAGACTGCAAGCCCGTCATACGTGGCTGCTCATCCCGTGCTGGGGGCATCGCATGCTACAGAATGCCAGGAGACCCGACTCAGAGGCATATCTTGCTATCAGAAATGCTGGGTCTGACCACGGGGTAAAATAGAAATGACACGCAGGTGTAATGGTTACACGGTGTATGCCATTGCGCCACGCTCTCCTCGAGACTCGATCGTAGAACCAATGCTGAAGCGGTCTCATATGAAGCAGCTCGAGCAGATGTCACGCCGCAGCTGCTGCCATATGTCCAGGAGCTTATGAAATTGTTTCAGAGGGACCGCGTACTTCCCTCGAATTAAACCGAGGCAAGTCAGAACTGACTGGTTGCGCGCTCTTGTAAAACACGCCAATAAATCGATCGAGTCTATTTCCATACTGAGAAAAGGATCCTCTGCACGGGGCAAAGTTGCTCTTTTCCCAGCTGACCTGATGACTTAAACGAGCGAGATGCTGAAGCATTAAATCTCTGTGTTCGCGCACGTTTGCCAAGAACGAGCCATTATAGTTGACGTAGATATAAGCAGAATGCGAACAACGCTCTCTCTCTGACTAGCACTTCCATGGAGACACGGGGAGAGAGAGACAGCTCGAATGGTGTACTTAGTATTAGTATGTCCACTCCACGAACGCAGAGCGAAAAACGGTCTAAGGCGAGGGGAGATGGGCACATGAAGTACACGTCTACAGGTCTCTGCTGCAAACCGATCTGAATATTGAAATACGAGCCTCGGCGTATCATCCTAAAGGATCAGATTTGTAGAGCCGGTGCGTAAATAAATCGGTCGTAACCCACCGCGTATTTTTGGGTACTATGAGATAAAGGCTGGAAAAACCCTATCATCATTCTCGGTAAGAGGGACCGGCTCGAAACGTCCTCCGCCAGCAGGACATCGACTTTTGCACGCAGTACATGTGCATCGGACGCTTCACTATAGTGAAACGAATGCCCGAGAATTTGGGGGAGTGCCGGTAATTGTATTACGTAACCGAGGCGGATAGTGCGTAAAACCCAACGAGACGGGCTGGGAACTGAAGCGAAGCATCCCGGGACCGTACGAGGAGAATTAACGACACTACCGAAGTACCCGCGGTGGGGCAGCGAAGCGAGACAGGTGATACTGCCGGTGCGTCTGCTGTGACAGCATAAACATCTACAGTATGTGTGTGTGAGACACTGACCTGAGCCCGCTGAGGGTGACGGTCGTCTGGTCTCCTCTGCAGAGAGCGCAGACTCCGATGAGGGTGCTGGTGGTCCGGTCTCCTCAGTGGAGAGCTCGGACTCCTCAGGACACCCGCTGGCGATAGAGGAGAGGTAGGGGAGCTGGTGTGTACCCGCTCACGGCTCTCTCGATCCTCCGGAGACCTGGAGAGGAAAGAGGAATGCACTCTTATGTGTGGTTAAGTGGGTACCGGCTGGACAGCCGGTGGAACATATGCAAACCAAGGATTTTCCACCCGACCCTCTACCGGGGGAAGGAGCGAATCACTGTCTCCTGAAGAGTGATCCTCTGCCACTCCGGGTCGCCCGTCTCTGGCCACTTAAACTCCCGATTTTCACGGGAAGCGGCTAAGCGGGCGGGGCGAGCTGCTGACGACCGGTTCCCCTGCGCTGCCGAGATGGGGTCCGAGGAGGGGAACGGAGGTGGCCGCCGCAGGACGCGGACGGCGAGAGGCAGACTGAGGACCCGGCGTTGGTGGACCAGGGCAGCTCTCATCCGCCGGGGCATGACCTAGGAGATCGCCTCAGTCTGCGCAGCGGAGCTATACGACTCCCCGGGCTCGCCGAAGAGGCCGGTCTGTGAGACAGGAGCATTCATGAAGTTGTTCCGTCATATAAGCCAGACATAGCCAAGGGTGGCGATCTTGAACACTGTGGTGGACATCGAACGACTGAAGGTCGCGGCTTCCCTCGTATATCTCTAAAGCCTCGTTTGGTGAACCTGCAGTACGTTAATGCGTGCAGGGCTGAAGCTGCGTCTCCGCATGCCTGATGGGCAGCGCCCGTAACCGGACGACTGTCTATACAAACACGGGAGGGAAGGGTTGGGAGGTCCCTCCAGGAACGCAGCTGCATCGCAACCCCCCGCTCAACTGAAGGGATCCCCCCTTAGCGGCTCCGTTAGTGAGGGAGATGAGGGGTGAAGCTGAACGGCCGAGACGGCCGCAAATCACGTCAGCTCTTCGTGCCGTCGGGAAAGGCAGGCACAGGAGGTGAGGACCGTAGAGGCCCGGGCAGCTCCGAAGTACCAATCATGTGGGCGGGACGGTTCGGGCGGAGAGGGATTAACCCCTCCAACTCTACCGTTTCCGCCGCTCGAGCGGGCATGGCCGCCATCTCCGGGAAGACTCCGCCTCGGAGGGAAAAAATGGGCACCCCTCTGATGCTGTAGAAGTGACGGGACCAGAAGGAGGTCCAGTGGATTCGGCAGAAATCGCAGAACACGACTCTGCAGTCTCCACCGGAGCCTCAACCGGCTGAGGATGAGAAGGCCGGTAGGTGAAGGACGCATCCTCCGTCCTACTCAGCGTAGTGATGCGAAGAGCGTCCTGCGAGCGCTTGACAGCCGCACCATGGCGGCGTTCAGCACTGCAAAGGCGCGGACGCCGTTCCCGTAGAAACGACAGTCGTCTCCGCAATCCAAGAGGGTTATGCTCTCACAGAGAGAGCAAAAGCTCTCCACGAACGCAGCCTCGGAGTGCTCGATGCCATAGCACGAAGACAGCGCTCGTGACCGTCACTGGAATCCCTGTACTTCTCGCATCCAAGATCGCACGGAGGAAAAGCTATCCTGAAAAGGACGCTGATCTCCGAATATACGAGAGAGTGGCTGTCTTTAAAAAGACACAGAGCTCTCACGTATCACTCTTTAGGGAAATCACTCTTAGGTGCTCAGCTGATGATGCGCACAGGGAGAGGCAACGCACACACTAAACTCAAAACAAAAAAGATGCAGAGCAGTGGAATACTGCGAGCGTCCGCTGTGTCAGTACTGCTTGTCAATCAACTTCAGCAACCGTTCCCAGAAGAGCAGAGAGTAGCTTCTCAGTAGCAGATAATGCCGGCTTTCGAAGCGAAAAAAGCTAATTTCCATATTTGCACCTGTGGCTTATATACGCACCTGGCGGGGCGGCGCCAGCATTATGCAAATATCTCAATGCCAAGTTCATTGGCGTTTTAGTAGAGTACGAAGCAGATTGGTCTCTCTAAGCGAGTTCCCAATTCGTCGGTCACGACGTGACGTCGTAGTGACCGACTGAAAGGGAACTGGCAGTAGACAGTTGGAGGGGGTGGGGTTAACGTGTGCTCCGCCCAAGTTGTCTAGGTGATGTCATCAAAGAAGGATCTTCACAAGAGAGCGGAAGTACATTTTCAGATTTTGATTACAGTTTATGAGGGCACAATAATAATAAATGAGCCACATGGATAAATTGTTTATAATGAACACTGCAATATTCCATTAAAATGATCCATTAAAGAATTTATCTAATTCAATTTTGATTTCATGGGGAATTAAAAGTCCCCCTGGGGTGAAAATCAAGTGTTTCATTTTGTTTATACGTATGTCTGTGATATTTTTAATAAACTTAACAACAAACCATGTGCAATTTTAGTCAACAACACTATTACTGAGCTTATGTTATTGAGTGGAGGCGGGGACACATTTGCATATTCATGGTCTGCATAGTCATTCCAAGTCTTCATAAAAAAAAATTCAACAGCAAAAACATTTAAATATCTCATTTTGATTATCAAAGATGGATTTAAGGAAAAAACTATCAACAACAGAGATACTTTAAGGCTATATCCACACGAAGCCGGTGCATTCCCTATCCGATCATTTTTTTTCCTTGCTCTAAAAAAATTATCCGTAGACACGAAACCACTGAAACCGACTGAAAGCGGTGTAGTTTATATGCCGGACCAGTATGGGGCGCTGTAATTCTGCCACAGATATACACTATACACGGAGAAGAAGACTTTGAGCATGCGCATAGCCAACGTATGGTGTTGTCCATTATCGCTTGTTGGTCACCACAATTGCATAGAAGCAATAGATTTTGCTGTAATAAAGCTAGTAGGCTTTAGTAGCTTCTGTAGCACGAACACAATCACGTAGTCCGCCGTTATTGTTGTTGCTGTTAGGTGTAACGCTTCCGACACGTGATGTGATGACGTTTTCGCTTCACAAAATATACGGATTGGCTGTACAGACAAAACCGCAAGGGTGTCGGTTTCAGATTTATCCACTTTAGGACCCGGTTTTAAAAAATAGCGGATTCAGTCTCCCAAAACGCCGGATCTGTGTGGATGATACGCCAATACGATAACAAACGTATACAGTGATACGCGTCTCCGTGTGGACAGCCCCTAAGACTTGCATGTGTGTGTGTCTATCTAGAGGTGTTTCCCAATTGTGACCCATGATGCAAAGATCGACTTCAAGTTATTCAAGTGGGTTCAGAAAATTGATAAATGAATGCTTTCAAACTATATCTATTGTAAAAAGCACTAAACAAACAAATTGACTTGACTTGACATTTGCTTCGCCTTCTGTATTCATAAACAAACCCATCTTGATTAAATAAATGGATTTTTACAATCCTATGGAGTTTGTGGAGAACAAGCTGTGCATCAAGATTACAGAATGATGCCGGCGTGAAATGCTTACGAAACAAAAAACATCGCATTAATCAAAAAAGCATTCGCAACTAACTCCAAAAATTCAGGCCAAGCATAACCATCGCAAATGCTACGGATGATTACATTAACCGGCTTTATTAACGGGGCATTGAGTTTTGATCTGATTGGCCCTACGTTCCATTTATTTATGTAAATGATTAGTTCATGAGGGAAATGCGGCGTTCCACAGCTGAATGCTGATATGATTAATGTATGACGTCCCAGAAAACATGATGGGCAGACCAGAGGCCTGCCGCGCGCCTCGAGTAGCCAGCGGCGGAGAAAGAATTAAACATGAACAAAGATGAAAAACCAATGGCCGATTGGATGTGACAGCTTGCTTTGATGGTCTAATTCAAAAACATAGTTGACTTTAAACCAGGACAGAAACATGATAAACAAAAGAAAGCATGAAGTTTGATGGATACGACGTAACAATGTGAAGGTGAAGCAAATACAGAGGAGTACACTTATACTTGAGAGCGTTGTATTCTGTTCACATATTGACATACATTCTTGTTTTGCCCTTGGCGTATGTTCGTATCACAACAGAAGTTGGTGCTTAACAAAGCCTGCATTTTATCTGAGACTTTCCCGTGCGCTTTAAGTGCTTGTGTGTGTGTTTAAAGTCATCCAAGACTTTGTGCAGCCCAGCGTATCTAATCCACAGGGACTTTCTCTGTACGCTTTACTTATCCCACTCCTATAGATCAATACGTTTATAAAACACAGGCAGTTAAACCAGGCAGGCAGGTTGCTGTAATCCTGCAAGCTGTCTGAATGCCATAGTAAAAATTAGATGCTTTGACTTTCATTCGGGGAAATAAGTTTGACCCAAGACAGTTTGATACAAAGAATTTGAGATCAGATGCAAAACTCTCTTAAGTGCCGGGTATACCTTCGTCCGCGCAGCTTTCCAAGTATACTTACCGCAGCTATGCGTCACGTACATTTGTGAGAAGTAATTAGTAACTATAACTAATTACTTTTTTAAAGTAACGTTCCCAACACTGGTTGTGTCCTGTCTCAACATTTTCATGCGCATGCACTGTCGTACGCAGACGGACCCTCATGATGATGAAAATGACGCCATGCGGGCGCCGCGCAAACGTGGGCGGCCCTAGTATAGCTTTGGCTTCAGTGCATCTGACATGTTTCTTGGAAATAAGCATTTTTTATTGACTCTCAATGGATTCTGCCAGGAAACTAGGAGGCTGGGATTAATCGGTTTGGAAGCTAAAGTATTTAAAGGGACAATAAGTAGGATGTACCCCCATCTAGTGGTGAAATTGTATTTTGCATTCAAACGAATAGTGCTCTCTAGCGCCTCGCTTTCCCAAATGCGTGTTGTAACTACGGTAGCTGTTATGTAATCACTGATCTCCTTGTCCGTTTCAGCTGGTTCACGTGTTCTGAATGAAAACGCGTTGTGGAAACGCGTTGGTAGGCCAGTGCTTTTTTGTCTAGTTTTTTTGTATAGTTTATCAATATGGCGGAACGACATGGAAGCCTCCTTGGACTTACCCGTTCAGTGTAAGTAAACAGAAGAAATTCTAAGCTTACAAAGAAAAGATCACTGGCAGAGGTCATTTGACACCAACAAGGACATATTTATGAATAAATACATTGATTTTGATTAATAAAACACTTAAAACCCTACTTACTGTTCCTTTAATGAATATGTGCCGAGAGCATACAGTTAATATTATCTTATTTTTTGACAGCGGTGGCGTTTAGAGGCTTTCGCATGAGCTCCTTATTTTCTATTGAATGCTGACTTTCTTTCATTGGTGGTGTTGAATTGTTCTCAAAAATGTTTCCATTAAGTTACAATACAGGCTAAAGCACCAGAAAAATCTCCAAAAGTAAATCTATACGTAAAAACGAGTCAGTAAAAAGGAGAACTTTTCTTTGAAATATTTAAAAAAAAACATTTTCTCTATTTTTTGCTGTGTGCTTGTCTGTGTTTTATACAGTATGTGTTTAATACTTGACCTATTTATGAGTTCTTAAAGTGAGATAACAATAATGTCTCTTCCGTATCACAACAGATTCGCCAAACAGATTCTTGAGGACTCTCTTGTTATTTTGCACTAATTTCAGCTGTGAAATGTTTTTTGGCAAGGCCGGGAGCGTGTGATTAGCATGTTATTAAATGCTTTTATTTCAGTGCTATTGAACTGACTGCCAAAGGAGACAGTGTGTACGTCTCAATCTGCCGGCGGAGAACACACAGCCCACGGTTTCATTAGATAGAGAAGCAGTTGTGATCTGTGCTGTTGTTTCGATTTCAGAAGATTTTAATGCTCCAAACAATAATTATTCCTAGAACAGCTCCTAAACATTTATATGTCTCATCATACCAATCGTTTTAATTAGACACTTAAAAATAAAGGTACTTCAGGATGCCATAAAAGAACCTTTAACATCTAAAGATCCTTTCTGTTTCAAATAAGGTTATTTGTAGTAGTAAAAAAAAGTGTTCTTTAGACTATAAAGATTCAGTTCTTAAACTGAACGCCTTGTAAAGGGTGATTTTGTAAGCATAAAATCATATTTTCTTTAATCTCAAGGTATTTCACTTGCTTTCACTGATCAGTACTGTATCTAGCAGTTACATGGCAATCTGCAACACAGTTATGAGACTCTGAGAACGATCCAAATCACATGAGGTCAAAGACCTAAAAAACAATATTGATTTGCTTACACAAGTGGGACGGTTTGGGGCGCACAGTCCTGTGCCCCAGGGCTAATTCGAAACCAGCCAATTAGAGCTCAGCCTCAGGTCACATGTTTTTACCCTTTTACTAACCTACACAGACACTTGTTTGGGGTGCACCCCAGAAACACAAATAAGACACAACAAACTCAGTTTTGATTTAAAAAAAAAAATTAATAAATGATAACATGACTAACAGTGAAATAGTATCATTATTTTGTATTAATTTGCATTATATATTTAACTTTTTTGTAACATGTTAAAGTAGCATTCTTCTCCGGCCAACTTTAGGGGGGGTGGCGCCCCAGCGCCCCCTATTGACCAGCCGCCATTGGTCACAACATCTGTTATTCCCAATAACAACCTCTGAAACTACACTGTAAAAAAAATTACATTGTTATTGCAGCTGGGTTGCCGGTAATTTACCGTAGATTTAAATTTATGTTATTTACTGGCAAGAGTTTGTTCAAAGTTAAATAAATTTTAAATATTAACAAGTCTTTATCTTTACAGAATAAAACTTTACAATAACAGCCTCATGCAAATCATTCTGGAAACCAGAAATCATCATCAACCTTTTTCTGTTTTTTGCTTCAGATTTTGTTTTCCAGAATGTTTTGCTTGATGCTGTTTTTTTAGTTTTACTCGGTAAAGACAAAGACTTGTAAATGTTAAATGTTCATTTAACTTTGAACAAAATGTTGCCAGTAAATAACATAAATTTAAATCTACGGTAAGTTACCGGCAACCCAGTTGCAATTTCTACGGATTTTTTCTACGGATTTTGTAAAGTGTACCGTTCATCCGGGTTCTGTGAGTCATCTTGACTATACTGTGTACTTATGATATCACACCTCTGTCTTAACTTGTGCCATGGTTTATTTTGTTAAGTGGGCTAATAAAATATTTCAAATAAATATTTTTATTTAGTTATTTACTCATATGACCAGTACATGTTTAACATGAGGTGCACACAGTCAGTTGATGTCACAAAATGACTCCATTCAGGGTGATACAAGACCGCTTTGAGTCAGGGTCCTGATCACCCTGTTTTATGTTGTAATAACAAATGGCTGGATGTACATTATCCCTTATTTGTCATAATTTTTTATTACTATCTATATTATTATTAAGTGGTGCATGCTAAGGCAAGCATCAATATTATTATAGCTCACAAACCTAAATTAGTGACTAAATTATTGATCATGATATTTCAGTATAACATCATAACAGTATAATATTTATAGCCGATCTGCCATCCACTTCCTCTTTTCACGGGAAATGAAAACTTTTATATCGCGTGCTAAACTGATGATATCACTAACCTCATCGGCTTAGTTTTATTAGAATTCAATCAATGTCAATTTTAAATGAATAATTTGCACTCTCTCGGTTTGTGCACACTCCAAATGTCCCCAGAATAATAGGGCTACACAGTGATGTGGTCTTTTATAATTTTTAATAATAAATTTGAAACTTAAGTAAGGTACGATTTTTATTACCTACATCATGGTGACCGCTGGCCACGTTTCAAATGTATTATTAAACATACTGAACGACCACATCACTGTGTAGCTTTAGATTTTATTGTATTTATTGTGTTTGAGCAAATAGCATTCTTAATCTATTTAGGATTTTACTCACGTTTGAGAGACCTTTTAATATTAGAAATCAATAAACTCTCAGGGTGTTTGTTTGTGTATTTTGACACGGCAATGGCAGAGTCAGTGGGATGATGAGGAGATATCTCCTGAGAAACAATACGACTCTTTCTCTCTTCTCTTTGAATCTTCATGAAAGAGTCCAGAGAAGGAGAGAAAGACAAAGTAGATGTCTTTGTCATTGAGAGGCTATTTTCTTGATGAGCATCTTGAACATTCACAAATACATAAGAGGCCAGCAAAAAACGCTTGGGGGTCACTTAATTATGTTGAATATTGGTAGTTGGTCTCTTTCCTGACCAATCTCTATGAACAAAACCATATTAAATACTTTTTTAGTTTAGTACCATATTTTGGACTTTTGGGTGTACTGTACTAACTTTCGGAGAGTACAATGCCAATTTTATGTTTACCGAACAGATAGTCTTGGCACGTTTCTGTTTGGACGCCTTCCGACTGATAAAGATGCCCAAAGATTTTTTAATACCTGAATCCATAACAGCAGGGCTCATAATAACATAATGAAGAGAGAACAAGCTGGAGAAAGATGATGATACCTAAAACGACTTCATCCACTAAAGTGTAGCTCAGATCAGTGAAGAGCATTTTAAAAAGCAACAAGTTGTTCTACTGCAAAGTTTAAGCATTTTACATAGCATTTACACATTTCACAGATGCTTTTTTCCAAAGCAAGTGTATTCTAGGTATATATTTTATCGCTATGTGCACTTAAAAAATCAGTGTTGGGTCAAAATGGAACAAACTCAGCCATTGGGTTCAAATAATTAGATTGCGTCTACCGCACATAGTTGGACGCTTGAACATTTTGAGTGTACTTGTGAGGGTTTGGACAGATGAACCCAAGGAAGGGGTTAACAAAAGACTTTAATATAAAACATGACAAAACAAAGGCCCACGTGGGGGCAAACAGTATAGACAGACACAAAAACACTAGACTAGACTTGACAATAAAACTCTACTAGATACTTGACTGGAATGCATACAACTAGATCACATGGACAATACAAAATGAACCTGCAAAGAACTAAGGACACAATCACATTAAATAAGGAATCCAAACAAGATAACGAGGAGGGTACAGGTGATGGGAATAAGTAATAATTAACAATAAGCAGGAGAACGAGGGGCGGGGACAAGAGACAAGACACCGGAGGCACATGACACAATAAACAAGACATGAGCCTCCACATAAAGCCTGGGACTGCCAGAACCCTGCCACCACGACCAAATACAACACAAGATTCCTAGGCAGGGTCCTGACAGTACTCGCTTCATTCTCGCGTGAAAGCCATGCGTGAAATTTTTGTCACAGAGATATTCATGCGGAAATGTGTGTCATGGGAGGGGCTTCTGCGACTCAGCCCGCTTCCTGGAATCCCGACACTACTAGAGCAAGCTCCTGATTGGTAAACGTGGCGCATTTTCCGCTAAAGTTAAAATATTTCAACTCGCGCGTTTCCCACGGCAACGCTAATTTCACGACATTCGCGCAAACTAGACGAACAAATGAGGTGGAATCGCGTCTAACGCGCCACGCTAAACGCCTCATTCGCCTCGCGAGACCTTCAGACGTGAGTCAACGTGCCTTTAAATTGACTTAACATTGAAATCACTCGCGCTTGACGCCTGTGTTAACACGAATGTGTTAAAAACATCAAATTAGTGTTGATTCTCCACCCATCTATGTGTTATTATTGAAACAACACATTTTATTTTAACACAAGATCAACACAAAATGACACATAATGTGTTAAAATTGCACACAAAAATACACTAAAAGATAAAAAAAATTAACACATCCTTTCTAAGATTGTACTCTGCCCATTTTTTGGGAAAGCAAGGTGAGAAGAAGAGGATATAAAATGTTTGCCAGTATAAAGTTATCAGAGGTTAGGGGTGTAGTAATTATCTAGTTTAATTAGCCGTGTGTGCAATTATCCCTTATGATAGAAAGCAGCACATACGCTAAAGACGACCACAGAGGGGACATCTGAAACTATGAGAACAGCACTGCACGCTATCTGTCTCTCGCATACACACACACAGTGTGAATTAGACCATCAGTCTAGCCATATGTTATATACAAACACTAACACGTCTGTGGTCGTGCCTCCAAAAGTCATACAAATACATAAAAACGTTTTTGCCAATTTTACTGTTTAGATTTAAACTATAATGTACGTTGCTTGCAGTTTTATGTTGCGTGATGTCCATATAAAAAGTCGTAAACATAATCTTGTTTTACTCTGTACCTAAATGGTACATAATAGGACCTTTTTAAGGGGTACTGCCCCAGTGACAGCTAGGGACCATTTTTTTGGACAGTGTAGTATAATGATATCCCATAATATTTTCTTAACTACACTATAGTACCAAGTAAATAAATGCAAACTGACATTAAGGGTCCTATTTTAACGATCTGAAACGCAAGTGCGAAGCGCAATGCGCAAGTGACTTTGTGGGCGGATCTTGGGCGCTGTTGCTATTTTCCCGGCGGGAGAAATAACTCTTGTGCCAGGCGCAAATCAATAAGGGGTTGGTTTGAAGTAGGTTCATTATTCATAGGTGTGGTTTGGGCGTAACGTCAAATAAACCAATCAGAACGCTATCCAACATTCCCTTTAAACGCAAGGGCGCAAGTTCCATGGCAGGTTGCTATTATTATGACGGATTTACCAGGCGCACGCCAGGAGCGGTTCACAGCCGAGGAGACCCACGTTCTTGTAAGAGCAGTCAAAGACAGAGAAGTTGTTTTGTATGGGGATAGGAGAAACCCGCCCAAATCAGCGTAGGTTAAACAGGCATGAGAGGAAATAGCCACAATTTTCTCATTAGCTGGCATCCCCATCGTTGCGCCAAGCGCTACAATGATGTCAGGAGACGGGGGAATCCCAAGCTTGCCAGCATAAATCGGGCACGCCGTGTAACGGGAGGTGGATCTGCCTCTACACAGACGCCAGCAGAGGACATCGCTGCGTCCACCCTCACCGCTGAAAGGGTTTGGGGGCTTTGAAATCGGACCCAAGAAACGCAAACAAGGTCCAACCCCAAAGTACACTTACAAATCAAGTTCATATACATTAAGGTTTTCTTATGAAAATATTTTAATCGTTATTTGCATGAGAATTTTTTAACGCAGCCACACAATAAATAAAAACTATCACCACAATGCTCACCACAATGATTTTCCTTATATCATGTGTTAATATTTTTTATTGTAACAATTTATGATTTGCAAAAATAACTGTTGCATCTGTGTAGATTAGATAAGCAAAGTGTGTGCGCGTTGGTCAAGCATGCGCCTTTAAAATAGCATAATGAACCACGCGCAACGCGCCACTGACTTTAGACTAGTTTTTTTTGGTCCGCAACACGCCTCCTTTTTTGCGATGAACCGCCCAGGGCGCGCAAGTTCATTCCCTAGTTTGCTGACGCGCTTCTGTGGAGGGAAAAACCCGCTGTGTGCCGGTGCAAAATACGAATGATACATGCGTCACTGACAAAGTCAATTGCGCTGGGTGCAAGATAGGGCCCTAAAAGTCAGAGAAGGTAAAAATCTGAATTTAAGCATGGAAATATTTAGAAAGCTTTTGGATTGGTGTCTTATATTTTACATTTTTTAAATAGGAAGTTAAATATTTGTGGAAATCAATTTTTTTTATACTTAATTCTGTGTAACTGCAAACACAGACAAATACACTATTTAATGTTCTACGAAAAATATTTATATTTATATTTATTGGTTCTTCTTTACCACAAAAAATCTGGTAGAAATCTGAAAAAAACGACAAACCAAAGCCCGGGTCTAGGAGGTTTTGACTCTTTGCTATTCAATAATCAAATGTAAGCAAACTAGTGATATTGATAATGTTCATTTCTACCATAATATCAGTTTTCCTAACTTCTATTCCAGCACACCACATGCTCATTAAGAGCAATCTCAGATCATGCTGGGATTACATGGACCATCAGGTTTTTATACCAACTTGTGGAGTCTCTGCCAGTTTGAGTACAGCCTAAGAATACATACCAAATACTAAGAAATACTAAAATGTTTGTATTTTTATTGAACTTTTCACTAGTAATGCTGATAAAGTAATAACATTACTATGGTAAACTTTTCACTAGCAATATTATTAATGTAGTTACATTAAAAATACTATAAAACTAAAATATAGTAAAACATCCCCAATATACACTCAAAAAAATGGTGCTACATAGCACTAAAAGTGGTTCACTTGCTTGTAATTATAGAGGAACCATTTTAGTGCTAAAACAAACGGTGCTATATAGCACCAAAAGAGGTTCTTTGCTCGTAATCATAAAAGAACTATTTTTAGTGCCATATAGCACCGTTGAACAACCATATAGTGCTATGTAGAACATTATGTGGTGCTATATGGCCCCTATATGGTTCTACACAGGTGCTTCACTGGTGCTTTATGGCACTTAAAATGGTTCTTCTATGATTACGCGCAAAGAACCACTTTTGGTGCTATATAGCACCATTTGTTTTAGAGTGTATAGTGTCACAGGAGTGATGATCTTTTAGACGGAACCAAAAATTGGGAAGTTTTGGTTCCGCCCGGATGTTTCCGCCCGGACCGGTAAGAGAAAACACCGGACATCCGGTGGCGTCGCGAACGCTGTAATCAGCCAAACTACACACAGCTGGGAGCTATTAAGAGGAGCGCCGGGTGATTGGAGGAGAACAACACCCAGGGGAGTATTTAAAGACAAGTTAAACCACAGTCTTGGCTGATGTTACCCACTGTTGTGTTGGTGTGTATTGTAGCGCCGAGTTGGGCTCGCCTGATACGCTATATTTGGATCGTTGTATTGCTCTCTCTCTCCATGTTTGGATCATAGATCGATGTAAATGAGGATATCGAAGACCTTATAGGTGAAGTGTTAGACGGACACTGACATTGGATGAGAGAAACGGAAGGAGAGGAAAAACTCACCGTTGTGAGTATACATCTGTGGAAAAGTGGTGTTGGTGGCTGGAAAGCGCCCTGTCTAGGTTCCTGGAGTTATTATTAGCGTGAAGACAACCTAGGACGAAGAAAGACAGAGATTGTGAGTAACCAAATCCCTTGAAGTAGGTGTTTGTACATATTTGACTTATACATCGTTTGAGTGTTCTTAAGAGAGATTGAGTGGCCCTACCCCTGTACCAGCGTGGTGGGTGAGCCGAAGGTTTCGTGTGAAAGCAGCTACAGCGACGACAACAAACAAACGCTAGGCCATCTGCCATCTCCCTATTCTCGCCCAGAGCGAAGTGGAAGAGGACGGGTGTCTATTGTGTGCACTGAGCGTGGTGGGTGAGTCTTTGGAAATTTTCACTTGAAGTGGTGCTGTGTAATGCCGTGTATTGCAGTGTGAGTGCTGTGTCTTGTTCGACGTAACCCCGCCTTCAGTCACTCGTCCCGGGACGACGAAGAGGAAAGAACGGCGCTAGAGAATACCTGTACAATAATGCTGTAGTGTGTTTTCAGTTTCACAGAATTACAGAGTGGCGGCGAAGAACTGTGCGAGTGGCAGTGTGTGTGAGTATTACACCTACTATTGTTACCTTACTTGTGTCCTTTTCATCATCACAGAGTAGAGGCGAAAGAGATCCGCTGGCCCGAGGTCTCGACGAAAGGGCGCCCCGGTCCAGTTTTCGATTGACCAACGGGTCTCGAGGAAAGGGCAGCGCTCGACCCGGTGTGCCGGCGTGGCTTTCTCGCCCCTCTGTCCATCAACGAGTTCGCCGAGAGGGTCTTGGCCCCCGGCGTCCCATTACAAATCATTGCTAAATCGCCGCATTGCAGAACCAGCCAGCGTAAGCTCGCCACCCTGTAAGTTTCCATATAACCTGTTATGTCTGCTGATTGACAGGAAAGTGAGTGAGTCGTGAGAGCTGTGGAGAGAAAGAGAGCCAACGTGAACACTGAGATATTGAGCTGTGGAGAGAGCCATACCTACCTAGAAGCTGTAACCAGCGCAGAGGTGAGCGAACGTCTTGAGAACGATTCACTGTGTCCCTGTATCCCAGCAGCCGTCTGTGGAGAGAAAGAGAGCCAACGTGAACACTGAGATATTGAGCTGTGGAGAGAGAGCCATACCTACCTAGAAGCTGTAACCAGCGCAGAGGTGAGCGAACGTCTTGAGAACGATTCACTGTGTCCCTGTATCCCAGCAGCCGTCTGTGGAGAGAAAGAGAGCCAACGTGAACACTGAGATATTGAGCTGTGGAGAGAGCCATACCTACCTAGAAGCTGTAACCAGCGCAGAGGTGAGCGAACGTCTTGAGAACGATTCACTGTGTCCCTGTATCCCAGCAGCCGTCTGTGGAGAGAAAGAGAGCCAACGTGAACACTGAGATATTGAGCTGTGGAGAGAGAGCCATACCTACCTAGAAGCTGTAACCAGCGCAGAGGTGAGCGAACGTCTTGAGAACGATTCACTGTGTCCCCGTATCCCAGCAGCCGTCTGTGGAGAGAAAGAGAGCCAACGTGAACACTGAGATATTGAGCTGTGGAGAGAGCCATACTTACCTAGAAGCTGTAACCAGCGCAGAGGTGAGCGAACGTCTTGAGAACGATTCACTGTGTCCCTGTATCCCAGCAGCCGTCTGTGGAGAGAAAGAGAGCCAACGTGAACACTGAGATATTGAGCTGTGGAGAGAGCCATACCTACCTAGAAGCTGTAACCAGCGCAGAGGTGAGCGAACGTCTTGCAGTCGATTCACTGTGTCCTCGTGTCCCAGTTGGAGTCTGCGAAGAGAGAGAGAATAAGGAAGGCGAGTGAGTCAACGAGCAAGGATCTGTGGGAAGTAGGCGGTGCACCGCCGTGCGCTAAGTCAAGGTACACTGACAGAAAAAGACCCATACCAGCACTCATTGTGTTTTATTCTGCCTCCAGGAAGGAAGAGGAGCGCGCCACGGGTAGAGGGAACCCGAGGCAGGAGCCAGTTCCCCCACGTACGACCCCCCACCCTCAGTCATTCATTGGGCCGTGGCCCCCCCCCTGGAGGGCGGATCCTGAATTTAGTTTTAATTTCCCTTTTTCCCAAGTTCCCCTATATTTTAACTATTTAAATAAATAAAGAATATTTTATACTTACTTGTACTCGTTGTCGTCTGGTCATTGGGTTGGTTTTGGGGACCTCCTCGAGGTGGAGGTTTAGAAGGGGCGTGGCTTAATCACTAGTAGCCAGCCCCTGGCTTGTGACATATAGCACCTATAAAGCACTTATGTAGAACCATCCAGGGGTGATAGAGCACCACTATAGTACCAGATATGGTTCTATATAGCACAATATGGTTCTACACAGGTGCTATATGGCACTTAAAATGGTTCCCCTATGATTACAAGCCAGTGAACCACTTTTAGTGCTTTTTAACACCGTTTGTTTTTAAAGTGTAGCTCTTACTCCAGATCACGTTCGTCACATTGTTACTGTACCTGCTATGTATTGTTAATTATTATTGTGTTGTTGGTGAAACTGCAGACTCTTGTTTACATCGTGTATAGGCATGATGTTTGTGTTTTGCTGTCGTGAAAGACTAGACATCCTTATGTTGGTTCTGTATGTTCTGGCGAAGGCCTTTTTGCCTTGGTACCACTATTTATCTATAGGTTATCCAGTTTAAAAGAATGATTTGTGGGTAAGGGAAAGAATCTCTCTGACCCAAGGGAAGCCACCACAGATGAAATGAATGTGTCTGTTACGATGAGATAGATTGCTTCATAAATGTTGCATAATTTTTTATCAAATCGCAGAATTAAATATTCAAAAGACAGATAATGAACTTCGCTGTCCTCTCTTCTCCACCCAGAACCCTTTTTCAATGATTCTGACAGAGTGACAGGTGAGAATGACACAACAGACCAGCCTGCCATAAGCGTTGCTTTAAACAGCTAATCTACCTAACAATGTCGGCCCTCATTATTGTATTAGCAAAGTTGACTTCATGAATGAAAAGTTTCCATTTATTTCCGTCTGAGCTTTAAGCTTATATAATATAATGTGTCAGCAGTCCTTTTAGTTCCTAACAAAGGCTCAGTAGAAGAGCTAAAAAGAGTCTAGATGCTTCTTCTCCTGTGTGACATTTTTCCCATTACAGCTGCGACTGTGGCGCTACTGAGGATAAATCTGTGGCAGAGATCTTAGGCAGCGCTCACAGAAAGAGAGAAGATTGACACTATCAAAGAGACGAGGCCGTCACAAGCCCAACCTGGGGAATCAACTTCCTCTCTCTGACCTACAGAACAACCCAGAGAGATACAACACCCACAATACACAAGAACACTGTAAAAAAAATGCTGTCTTACACTTACAAATTGGCTTTAAAGAGCACCTATTTTCCTTGGAAAAAAACAACGTTATTTTGTGTATTTGGTATAATACAATGTGTTCGCGTAGTTTACGGTTAAAAAAAACATAATGAAAATGCAGATCAACTCTACCAGCGCGGTTTGAGCAGGATGTAACAGGTAAGGTAAGGATACTAAAACGCATGTCTGCATTTGTGATTGTAGAAGCGACAAACAACAAGGGCTACTCTGCATTGCTTAAAACTTGCGTTTGAATCATGGTTTAGTGAGTAGTAAATTATTTAAATAGATAACTTACAGGCTGTATGTCAGAAGCGGGCAGAATTATGATAATGACCATCGTGTCCACGTCAACAGGCATAGATAGTAAACTGTTGCCTACAATCTGTGTGTTTGTTGTAGAAAACAGACTTACACTGGAAACGAAAACTTGCATCATCATTTATTTAGGATTTGTAGCTTTTGCATATCGTTAACATTGTACTAATACACCAACATGATCTCACGGAAAGTCGTGTTATAGTCATACAAAATGTTATTAATTTATTCATAGCACAAAATTCTGCTTTTTTCATGCCTGGAGCACAACTTTCTTTTTCATGACACTTGCACACATTTCTATAAATAGTTTCTCGTGTCCGTGGCACGACTTTCTATTTTGTTTCATTTTATGTATTGTTTTCTCATTTTTTTTTTCTTTTTTTTTAAATCATTGTCGCTTGGGGTTGGGGTTAGATTTGGGGTTTTGGTTATATGTCATTTTATGTATTGGTTTATACATGTTTTTCTTCCACTTTTAAAACTATTCTCGCCTGGAGTTAGGGTTAGAGTTTGGGTTTGAATGTCTAAAAATGTAACAAAAAGTGATTCAAACCCCAACCCCAAGCGACAATGGTAAGAAAATTGGAAAAAAAAATGAGAAAACAAAACGAAACAAAATGAAACAAAAAAGAAATTTGTGCGAGTGTCACGAAAAAGACAAAAAAAGCTGAATTTTGTGCCATGGACACGAATACATTAATAACATTTTGTGTGACTATAACACGACTTTCCGTGAGATCAGTCTGAATACACACTTACACACCAAAGGAGATGTAAAATCGTGAATCGGATAATTTGTGCTCTTTTAAAAGTCTTTTTAATTTAAATTTACATTTAGCAGATGTTTTTTTTTTTTCGAAAGCAACTTACAAAAAGATTAGGAAACAATAAAATGCTTATACAAGGTGCCAGATACAAGTTTTTATTATTCCAAGAGAGAGAGTTTTTTTAAAGAGCACTTATCTTCCGATTCACAATTTTTATTTATTTATTTGATGTATAAGTGTGTATTGGTATATGTTATCGATATGCAAAAGGTACAAAACTTATCGTCTTCAACGTAAATCTCTTTTCTTGGACTACAACAGACTTGCTGGCCAACAGGAACATATTGCTTTTCAGAACGATAAGCTTTGTACAAAATCAGTGCGTTTTGGGAAGACAGGAATATCAGGAGCTACAAAAATGTAGGGTATGTGGAAAATAATGTTTTTTGAACCATAAACCACACAAACACATCATATTATAAAAAAATATACAAAACAATGTTGTTTTAGCAATGAAATATGTACCATTTAATAAAAGATTAAAGAGATAGAAATGTCAATATCTATGTTAAATATTTTTGGAAAAGTTGGGTTTTTAATTGTTTTTTGAATGTTACAAGACATGTGGCTAACCGGAAGTGAAGGAAAATGAGCGAGAACATGATTTAATATCCCTTTATGAACGTATGAACGTATAAAAAAGTATTACTGGTTTGCAACTTGAGACAAATCAATGGCACACTGTAAAAAATTATTTGTTGCCTTAATTTTTTTATCTGAAACAACTCAGATTAACAAGTCATTTCAATTTACTATTATTTATCAAGACAAGTGATGAGTTACTACAATTTATAAAATGAAGTTGACTTATTTCAACTCATCATTAGTCAAGATAAACAATAGTAAGTTAAAATGACTTTTAAATCTGAGTTTATTAAACAAAAAATTAAGGCAACAAATCATTTTCTACAGTGTTCTTTTGTCTCAAGTTGCACACCAGTAATACTTTTTAAAGCACATTTATTAATTGTCCTAATTTAACTGAGGCTTAATCCTGGTCCAAATTTACAATGTGCTAGCATTCATTTCTGGTGTATTTGTGCATGATTTATTGATGCATCTTATTCATTGGCATTTATGCATTTGGCAGACGCTTTTATCCAAAGTGACTTACAGTGCATTACAAGGTGTTTATCAATGTGTGGGCCCCCGAACCCACAACCTGTTGCACTGCTAACGCGATGCTGCATTGAGCTGTACATGATCAAAAGTTTGTCTTCATATTATTTCAACAACATTTTATAATTTCTCAAGCATCAAAACTACGTTCTGGAATAATGTCACCAAGCCCCCTCATTTTTCATCCATTCCAACCATCCGGCCTTATTCTGGTATATAGTGTCGACTTTTCACCCTTCAATCAAATTACAGTGAATAAAATGAAATCCCACATTTATTTTTTTCCCATGAAATATCCTGTCTCACCTGTCACATTATGGAAGTATAATGGGATGCAGCTCTTCCTGTAGCTCGGTCGGTATATGCATTAGCAGTGCAAAAAATCTTGGGTTTAGTCTCAGTGAACACACAATCTGAGAAAATGAAAAGCGTGAATGCAATGTAAATTGATTTGGATAACCAAATGCATAAATGTAAATTTGAACTTTTTTTGTCGATGCCTGTCTGTCTTGTCTTTTCAGCCTGATTATTATTTTACAAGGAGGCTTATTCGTATTACATTATACAAAACATGTGATTATTAGGATAAAATCAATAATGACCCCCTCCAACCCTCCATATCCGATGTTACTGTACTGGGGAAAAAAGAGGATTATACGTAAACATACAAATAAGATTGTATTCATGCAAATTAGCCACCTTCTATAATGGTTATTATATGAATTGCCGTGAGACTGTGTTGTTCTGTCTGTTTTAATTTGACATCTGTCTTTTTGCCTCCAACGTAGGCCTATCTCATGGGCAGATAGGCAGCCTGCTGAGATCAGGCCCTGTAGCTGCTTCTAATGTTATATTTTGTTACAAATATTGTATGTTAACAGGTCGCAGGTAATCAAATTAGGTCTACGAAGCATCCGTGAAATGAACACATGCGATTCAGGTAATTTGATAAAGAGGAGCGGTGAGAAGACAGCCGGGGTGGCAGATGTCTCCTCCATAGGCGACGGAGGAACAGAAGCATTCGAGCAAACCCGGCACACTCCGCTCTCTAGGCTTAAGCATCCAGCCCAGGCTTGTACACCGTGGGTCACCTCCAGAAGTTAATGACCCTCTGTGGGTCTGAACCCGTCCACCACAGGTGGCACATTAACCCTACGGCACGACAGAAGTGGCCTCTAAACTTCCCGGCGTGAGGACGGATTCATCAGTTCCGTGTGAGGAAAAAACGTGGACAAAGTTGGACATCTAGACAAATCTCCTCAATTCGCCCACAATCCATCAGTGTGCATCACTCCAATCTGTGCATACCTGCAGATAGTTAAGTGTATTTGCGTCCAATAAAATCGTGATTTGTCGGCCAAACAAGCGTTCAATCGCAGAAGTGAATGATTGTGTGTTGCGTCTTCCTGATGCATCTCATTGTAGCAGTGAACAGCTGTTGTATCAGAGCTGTTGACCTATCAATAATTCAGTATTGGGAGTTAATGTTTGATGAGTAGAGCTCCTGTGGTCAAGCTCTGACAAATGGTGGTAAGCAGGCACTGATTGTTTCGATCAGAATAAAGACACAACCGACATGCTGTTAGAAAGCGCATGCCATGCCTTGCCTAACATAGAGACAATGTTGATGTTAAGTATTAAATGCTTATATACTGTAGCTTCATTGGTTGCTTGCGGCTATTGATGTGCAGTAAAACAAATCAAGTACATGCTCTGTTACTTCTCGAACTGAAGTAGATAACATTTAATTAAAAACCCATTAAAGTTCATTGAAATACGTTGCTTTGTTCGATGCAATAATTTTGCATGAAACAGGAAGCATATTTAATGTCCCCTCCCTCTTAAAAAATAGCCAATAGCATTTATTACATTATTATTACCTCACAGTCTGGAATCTGATGAGAAGCTAAAGTGCAGATGATGTCATAAAAATATTAATCTGCATTAAAATGCTTTAAAGTGCACCTATTTTATTGCTAAAAACAATGTTATTTTGTGTATTTGGCATCATACAATGTGTTTGCGTGGTTTATGGTTAAAAAACCACAATGTTTCCCACTAACACAGTCTCACCCCATGGCGTCAATATTTGACGACACTTGACCATGCGTCAATATGTTGACGCGGAGGGTATACCTTTCGCGTCATTTTTTGACGAACTGGGGACTTCAATACTATTATGTCCGTTGCATTCTCTTTCCTATTTTCTTACCATTTTCGCGTCGGTTTAGGGTTAGATTACGCAAAATTAAACAGTGTACGCGAAATTAAACAGTTGTCACCTGGCGTTGGGGTTAGAGTTAGGTACGCGAAATTAAACAGGTGTCACCTGACGTTGGGGATAGAGTTAGGTTTGGGTAGGGATGTCATTATGTAAATCTAACCCTAAACCGACGCGAAAATGGTAAGAAAATAGGAAAGAGAATGCAACGGACATAATAGTATTGAAGTCCCCAGTTCGTCAAAAAATGACGCGAAAGGGATACCCTCCGCGTCAACATATTGACGCATGGTCAAGTGTCGTCAAATATTGACGCCATGGGGTGAGACTGGGCATACCGTACATTTTTGTAGCTCCAGATTTTACTCTCTTCCTAAAACGCACAGATTTGAAAAGTGTCCCTGATTGGATTTGATCTGCAGCTGTAAAACAACAACACCAAATTGAATTACAAAAATAAATGTTTTTCAAGCAGGTACCCCAAAAACTCATACCCTTCTGTCCCAACCATACCCTTCATTTTTAGACAAACAGGTAGTCCCACCCCAAATGCATAACACCTGTGTGTGCCAAAACACATATCGAAGCTACTCTAATAAACTGAGAATTTTTTTATAGTTAGACATTATTTAGACTTTTTGCTGTAAATCAATCTGTGAATGTCTACTAAATATTTTAGTATTTTAATATAATTAAAATATACTGTGCACGTTTGCACTTTGGTTGTTGGAAAACAACTTTGCATTAGACTCATGAGGCATTCATTACATTCTTGCCAATTTTTCTCTGAAAGACATACAACATCAGACAATAAAGTTAAACTGACATCTTAGCTTTTAGTGAAGAGAAAGAGTAATATTTTTGGCATGAAAGACCACATTAACACTCAGCGATGCGTGTCAGGTGGTTCTGTTAAAATGAGACCCTTCACACTTCAGTTCACATTTTGAGAAACCCTGGATTCACCTTCATTAAAATGAGAGCGGCGCTCTTTAAATTATCTTAATCCAACTTTAAAGGATTTTGGTCCTTGGGCATTCATTTAAAGGCATCTATGAAAGGTCAGGGACACACAGATACTTTACAGCAGGGGTGCCCAAACTGTGTCCTGGAGGGTCGGTGTCCTCCAACTTGCCTCAGCACACCTGCATGAAAGTTTCTAGTATGCTTAGTAAGACCTTACTTAGCTGCTTCATGTGTGTTTGATTAGGATTGGAGCTAAACTCTGCAAAACACCGGCCCTCCAGGACAGAATTTGGGTACCCCTGCTGTAAAGTATCTGTGTGTCCCTGACCTTTCATAGCTGCCTTAAAATGAACACCAAAGAACCAAAATCCTTTAAAGTTGGATTAAGATAATTTAAAGAGTGCCCCTTTGGGCACCCCTGCTGTACAGTACTGTATGTTCCTCTGTTAATTAATTGATCTTTGGCACTCAGTCATGTCTTTTGAGCTTTGTGTAACAACAGTTATCTCCTAAATGATGTCTAAATTGGTTTTCTCTCTATGCGGGGTAAGTCAGAGTATGTTTTTCAATTACTCTAGATTGAGGAAAGGGCTGTAGACTGTCCTAACCAAACAACACCAGAAAATGTCAGTATTTTTGTTTTATTGGCTGAAAGCCATGTCACTCTACACTCACGACTCAAAAACACTTGTACTCAAAGTTGATGGGTTAGAAGCAGGAAAAATGGGCAAGCGTAAAGATTTGAGCAACTTTGACAAGGGCCAAATTGTGATGGCTAGATGACTGGGTCAGAGCATTTCCAAAACTGCAGCTCTTGTGGGGTGTTCCCGGTCTGCGGTGGTCAGTACCAATCAAAAGTGGTCCAAGGAAGGAAAAGCAGTGAACCGGCGACAGGGTCATGGGCGGTCAAGACTCAGTGATGCACGTGGGGAGCAAAGGCTGGCCCGCATGGTCCGATCCAACAGACGAGCTACTGTAGCTGAAACCATCCATGCCTCAACGGGTCAGGGCTGTTTTTGTGGCAAAAGGGGACCTACACTATTTTACTGTATTTTCCGGACTAAAAGTCACTCCGGAGTATGAAGTCGCATCAATCAAAAATGAATAAAACATATATAAGTCGCAGTTGACTATACGTCGCATTTATTTAGAAAATTATTTCACAAAATCCAAGCTGAAGAACAGACATTTAATTTGGAAAGGCAAGTTATTCAACTAAACAATAACACACAGAACAGCAGGCCGAATAGATGTCCGTACGTTAACGTGATACAAACAGTTATTTACACCAGTGGTTCTCAAACTGGGGGCCACGAGTAGGTGCCAGGGGGGCCCCAGTTTTATGACATTTTATAAAATACATACATTTTTCATACATTTTGTGTAATTAAACCTAAACAAAAATAAGGCTACTAACCAACAGCACTATTTGTATACTTTAATATGTTTTGTCTAAATAAAATGTTATGTTTTAGAACAAAATTTTCTTACATTTTCTTGGGGGGGGCGCACGCGGAAAAAGTTTGAGAACCACTGATTTACACGATACATATAGAAGACTCTCCAACGCTATCTCACAAGAATTCGTACATATTTTATGAGTTGGCTAATTCATACGACCACATTTGTACGTTTTTGGTACGATTTGCCTTGACCCCTGTGACGTTGGGCTTAGGTGCAGGGTTAGGGACGGGTTATGGTACATTCATACGGGGCGTAAGCATTGACACTTTCCATTCACTTTTAAAAGGTGACGTCATGCATTGCCGAACTGAATTGTGGATCCGTCGGCGCCGCGTCACTGCCATTGCTCGCAGCAGAAGTTGGAAATTTCTCAACTTTTCAAGCGGCAACGCGTCAGCCAATCAGATCACCTTATGCAAATAACCTAGGTAGAGCCAGCCAATTACGTTTATGGATGACCGGAGCATGTGTTGCAGTGGCCGTTGGCCACGCTTCAGACAAGCCTTCCGTCAAGCGTTAACGCTTTCGCCCCGTGTGAATGTACTGTTAGAGGTTCAGTTTTTTTGTTGTTGTTTTTTCGTAATAATCGTACGATTTTGCACGATTAACTTTGTATGAATTGATATGAATTAGCCAACTGGTAAAATATGTATGATTTCACGTGAGATCAGGCTGGACTCTCGCGGCTGTAGACGATAATGTTATTTCTTGGTTCATATATGTCAAAATTAATTCATACTGACTTATAAGTCACACCTGACTATAAGTCGCAGGACCAGCCAAGCTATGAAAAAAAGTGTGACTTATAGTCCAGAAAATACGGTAGGCAGGTGGTCAGAATGTTATGGCTGATAGGTGTATATATATATAATTGCCCACCCTGTACATCTGCCCACCCTTCAATAGCTGGCAAGAACTGGTCCTGTTTATGCATTTGGTATATATGTTTTTATCCAAGGCGACTTACAGTGCACACATTTACACTTAAGGTATGCATTTGTACACACAAGGTATGCATTTGTATCAATATGTGTGTTCCCTGGGTTCCAACCTCTATGGCCTTTTGTGTTTCTAATGCAATGTATAGTAAATATAATGTACAGAAAATGTATAGCTTGAATGCACTGTAAATCACTTTGGATAAAAGTGTATGCCAAGTGTGAAAATGTAAATTTAAATCCAGATATACGCATTTAAAATGGATAAAAGGAAGGCATTAAACTCATGTGAAATAGCTTGGTATCTAAATACTTCTTAGAGGTCAGTGACGTAGTTTAAAAGATGACGAGGACTTTTACAGCCTCAATCTGCTGTTCATGCCTCTGTTACCACAACTAATTATCATCCAGCCCTGCAGTCATTGCCATAAACTGTCCCCAGATCAGTCAACACATGACGCCTAACCTTCACACTTGCTGGCCACAGACAACAAAACACAGCCTGCAACAGGTGTGCGAATACAACACTGGCCAGGTTTTTGGCTTTGCGAATATAGCAAAACATCAAAATGCGAAGTCATCCTCACTCCATCAAAAAGTTTTATAAATCACCAAATACTGTATGTGACCCAGCTAAAATTATTTTTTGTGATCACTGTTTTCTGCATAAAATCATCTTATGTAATGTAAAGAACATTCTGTGAAAATATCATCTTTAATATTTACTGAGTAAGACTGAAATGAAAATACTAATCTAAATGATAAGGCTTTAACCAGGATATCACAGAAAGGGTCATGTATTACATTAACAAGTTTGTGTGAGGATTCATTTTAGGTACGATAAAGGATATTAAAGGATCTTTATATGAAGGATATTGAAATTTTTACTAAAACAACGTCTAGGGCCTGTGGTGGTTGTTTTGTGGTTCTCTACAGCTCAATAAATGTAGTAAATAATGTTTTAATGAAAATGCAGAAATGTCAAAGGAAGTTGTGAGGAATAGCTTTAGGGATAAAGAGTAAAAAACATAAGCGCAGTATGAAAACATAAAAGCAGAAACAATAAAACATTAACTGTGTGTGTGTGCGCACTATGCTTATGTTGTGATTATCAAATCAACTGTAAATGGTTTGTCTCAGCATTTAACAACACTTCAGGGATTCATAAACAGGTGACCTTATAAAAAGTGAGAATATTGAGGATTTTACAAGGACAATTTATATTGGCTGTCACCAAAGTCAAATTTTGTATTAAAACAGTAGTGCTCTGTAAACTATTTCTGTCAGGTAGATTCTGAGGTGATATGACATCGGGTGCATCCCAATTCGAAGGCTTCGTCCTCCGAAGTCCATATTTGAAGGCCAATGACATCACTGTGATGAAGGCTGACCCGATTCAGTGCCTCCAGATATGGCCTCCGGAAGCAACACATTTAAAATAAATATTTAACAAAAGATACGATTCCCCACCTTCAAAGTCCAGGTCCTTCAAAGTATCCAGCCTTCATATTTGGATGCACCCAATATTTCCCCTTGGTTCAGGAAGTGAACAGCCTCCATAAGTTTTGTTTTAAAACTTTCCGGTGCAGTTTATTTGGGATTAATAGGTTTGTAGATTCACCGAAAAGCCTCAGCGACTGCATGGTCACGCATGCACTGAGCAATAATCAATCAGTGGAGCATGGCTGCCATTGTGCATTTGATAAATGAGCCATTTATAATCGTATTAATACGTGGACTCAGCTGAACATTAAGGCCATGCTTGTCTACGGAGGGGGAAAAAGATGGACTCGCCCGATGTGGGGGAAGTGTTGAAGTCTCTCTTTCACTGTCTTACTCTCTTCTCTGACACTGACTCTAATTCTGCACATTAAAACGTCCGTGAAGGAACGTGTGAGGGGTGGGCCTTCCTTTCTCCTCCTTTCTATCACACATGGTTACAAAATGGTCCTAAGCTGTCACTAGGGTGGTACCAGTGGCGGCCGGTGACTTCTTTTTTCGAGGGCGCAAGATGCAAAGTTCGTCACAACATGTATGTAACCCGTCATGTGTGTGGTTCGTAATTTCAAAATATTTGTTCGGCACGTCACGTAAACTTATGTGCATCACGTGTCTTGTCCAAATAAGTTCCTGCTGCAGACGCGTCTAAAGGGTTTATGATAAAAGAGACGATTGCGTTTGCCAGATACTCGCATAATCTCATGCGTAATCAGAGTTTACTGTTAAGGGAGTGTCTTGTGTGTATTTTGTGAACGTGAGCGTCTCTTTTATCATAAACAGTTTTAATGTGTGTGCAGCAGGCACTTATTTTGACAAAACACATGATGCACATGGTTAACATGGCGCAACAAACACATATTTTGAAAACATGAGCAACACACATAACATTCCGAACACATATTTTGAATTTGCGCCCCTTGGAAGAGCAGTCACGAGCCGCCACTGGATGGTACGCTTTCAAAAAGTAGACATTTGCACCTTTGTTGTTTACCAAATGTTACCTTGTGACAGCTTGGGACCATTTTTTCTTACATTGTATCAAGTTTCCTTTCCACTTTCTTGTATTTAACTTCCCATCTTTCAAATTGTTTCCTCTTCCACTTCCATTCTCACACCTCTTTTCCCTTTATATTACCCCTACATTTTACTTCCTTTTCTTCCTCTCTCCTTGACCAGCCACTCAGACCGTATGAAGAGGCACCAGATACAAAAGGTCCAACTTTCTGTGTGTGTTTGTGTTTTGTGAGAAAGAGAGAGAGAGAGAGAGAGAGAGAGGAGTTTGACCAAACAAAGCAGTTCTGTCCAGCATACATGCATGCAAACGTACAAAGCCTCTTTTCTTTAGAGGCCCTTAGTTGCTTTTGAGCCATCCATCAAAGCTGCACTACCAGCAGCGGGACTCTGAGAAACTACACCAGAAAACAGCTCTGATCGACGGGCGGATCATAACACTCACTGCTATTCAGTAGAGAAGAGAGGTCAAGGGCGATCCAGTTAGCCAATGATTTGTGTGCTTTAGGATTTACAGTGCTGTGAAAAAGCCACCATGCCACCGTTAGATTGGTTGCTTTTGCAATGGTATAGTGACCTCATATAATTATTTCCCAGTCTTAGAATACAACCAGAAATTTGTATGAATTTATAAGCTAAAGTGGGAAGTATTTACTGTGACCTCCCCTTGAGCAATATTTGGAACCTGCAGGATCTTTTAAACATAAATTCAATGAAATCATTTCTAATTCTAATCTAATGACTACAGTCTCCTCAAAAGATGTGTTTAGTGAGAAGCAGGGCCGGAGTGGGACTAGTTTTCAGCCCTGGAGTTTCATGCCTTAGACCGGCCCACTTTAGTTCATGACACGACAGACTATATTTAAATAATATCATTAAATCCTCAGCTATATAAGTCTGCAATAGTGCACTGTTCTCTGCAGCCTTGCAATTCATTGTGTTTTTCAAATATATAATTTCCAATTCAATGCAAATACAGTCGCCTAAACAATAATTTTTGCCATATTCATGCAGCCCTACCATAAGGTAATTTGCATATTATTTAATTAAACTTAAAAACTACTGAAAGCGAACAAATGCGTTTGTGTTTTTCTTTTTTTTTTTAAATAGTGGGTCTTGAGATTACCTGTTGGGTTGAAAAAGTTTTGAAACCCCTGATCTACAAGATTTATCAAGTAGGCAGGAGAAAAAAAAAATTCTTATCTTAAGTTTTTAGAACTTAGATCATTGTGTCAAATAAGAACGCGCGGCAAGCGCACTCAAATAAATACGTTTCAAATATATATGGTTCTGAAGCAAAACATGTGTTCACAGGCGAGTGCTTTGAAAAGCAGAAAACGGCACGTCCTGCATTTCCATTAGATGTTAAAGGACAAGTTCGGTATTTTACACTTAAAGCCCTGTTTTCAGATTGTTTATGATGAAATAGAACGGTTTTGACTGAAATTTAGACATATGATGCTGGCCCGAGAATTTTCGGGTGTTTGTTGATTCACCCCCCCACCTCTACAATGGGTGTATAGGTGCACTGGAACAATCCTTCCTAAAATGCATTAAACTTTCTTTTACAAAGACGTGAAACTCAACGAGTGGTAAGTGATGTTCACTGATATGCTCACACAAAAATCGCTGCAAAAGATGCTTTCCAACAGGTTTTATCGTAGTTTTTGTCCAACTCCATTGACTTGTAATAGATGTCCTGTGAGGTACGGTATTACTCCGCGCCGGGAACGTTGTTTGTATTCTTGCAATTGGCAAAGGCGGATTGTCGCCACCACCTGGGCTGGAGTGTTTATTATTCAAGCTCTAAGCGGAAGAATGTACGGGTGTGAGGGGTTTGGAAAAATAGGTCCACAAGTTTACAACGAATGCTTAAACAGCTGTTTGAAAGCATCTTTTGCAGCGATTTTTGTGTGAGCATATCAGTGAACACCCCTGACCACTCGGTGAGTTTCACGTCTTTGTAAACGAACGTTTAATGCATTTTAGGAAGGATTGTTCCAGTGCACCTATACAGCCATGGTGGGAGGTAACACAACAAACACCCGAAAATTCTCGGGCCAGCATCATATGTGCAAATTTCAGTAAAAAACGTTCTATTTCATCATAAACAATCTGAAAACTGGGCTTTAAGTGTAAAATACCAAACTTGTCCTTTAATGGACCGTTCTTTCAATAAGTGGTCGGGACTTGGGACACAATCAACTTGTGCATAAAGCGGTGGGGACATCTCCCACCTGCAAATTACGCAAGTGGGGCTGGATAATATTGTGAGTGGTGGCAGCCTAGGGATTTTTCTTTGGCAGCCTAAGGACAACAACCTTTAACCCGGTGGCATGACAACACTGGCCCTCGTGGCCAAAAAAACAGACCGGCCCACCGTGAATTCTCCCGGTCCTCCCGATGGCCAATTCAGACCTGGGGCCTTATTTATAAAGTGTGCAGACGTACAGATTTGACCCAAAAGTGTGCGTACGCAAAAATCCACCGCAAAGTCCTTATTTATAAAAACTGTCTTTGACTTGGAAGCAGGTTTTTGGAAATATAAGCCATTCTTACTGCTCGAAAAGAGTTTAAACATTGACAAGCGCTCTCATTATGTCTATGTCATTAATTAGGCATCGTTTAAAGGTGGAGATCTGAAAAGTTCATTTGCGATTTATAGACTTCACATCTGAAAGAAAGGGGTACACGCGTTTTCTGTGCAAACGTTCGTTTTATGAATCACATGTACACATTTTTGATAAATGATCGTAAGATCAAATGTTGGATGGTTTTTCATGCAGCATTTTATAAATGAGGCCCTTGGTGACAAGAGAGGTCACAATAAATACTGACTTTTTGTGTATATTATAGATGTATTTTGGTGATTTTCAGGATTGCCCTAGGATATGCTGTAAAAGTCCCAAAGCTAACAGACACAGAATAAAACCCACAAAATTTCAATCTGAAACTTCATGGGGTCTTCATGTTTATTAGTCACAGCACATTGTATTAAAATCTGCGTTATTAGTAATTAATTGCCCCTAGACTCAGATCTGTATTCATGCGTGCACATTAATTTGTAAACTCACATATTCCACCTCTGAAAACCACAGACTGGACTTATAAAATCTGCGAGAACATGCCTCAATAGACATATTAAGCAATGACATAGAGGTTACATAATTCACATTGGTAGGCGACTCATAAAAGTCTTCCATCTGGAAGTCACAATTCATTCCCAACAACATGCATCCCCGTGCAATAACACTGGCGCATTTGTAAATCTCACATGTAGCTGTAAATGGCCCGTTAGATTATCTGTCACTTTTAGAGGACGGAATGAGAGAGAGAGAGAGAAAGAGAGGGAGAGATGTAAGGTCTAACAACAAACCCCGAAGGGATCTTGCTGAAATAATTCCTATCAAGTCTCATTTGTTTAGAACGAGGAC
Organism: Paramisgurnus dabryanus; assembly: GCF_030506205.2. NCBI lineage: Eukaryota > Metazoa > Chordata > Actinopteri > Cypriniformes > Cobitidae > Paramisgurnus > Paramisgurnus dabryanus. The sequence continues at coordinate 36,270,247 of NC_133345.1, read as the reverse complement.
TGGTGTGGTATTAATAAATGCTGCTTATTCTCTTTTCCCTTGATGTGCATTACTAATCTGAAAACGTAAACCATTGGAGTAAACATTAAAATGCCAGAAATATCCCTTCTGCGCCACATTTTTGGTTAACATGGTATATAGGGGAGGACCAAAATGTGTCAATTTTAAAGTTGAAATCTGTAACTTTTGCCCTTCTATTGCTATCTCTGTTACTTTACGTACTTTGTTGAAAACCTACTGTCATTTTCCGTCTACCTTTAAAGGTCAAATGTTTTTTATCCTAAGCATAATAGGTCCTTAAGGTACCCAAAAGGTACAAAGTTGTATTATATTTTATATACCTGTAAACGTACAAAACAGAACCTTAGGGTACCACCCCAGCGCAGATAGAGTACAGTTTTGAACTTTATTTTTATCAGGCTGACAACAGCTCTTGTACAACATGAGAAAAACACTACACCGTGCATGCCAAACAGCTTATGACGCACACACAATCGGTACTTGCTTTCCGACAACACAGAAATTAGCCATCCACGTTTTTAAATTCTGCTCCACACCTCACCAGCCTGAGAAAAATGGCATAAATAATTAATAGCGAATCAATTATTACATTTTCTCCCGAATTAACATTCTGTATTTTCTTGCAGTTAAGTGTAGACAGGAGCAGGATGGCACACACCAGCGTAGCCATCCATGCACCTCTGGCTTGTCCAATTGTAGCCCATTCGAGGGGAACCACAGGCTTAAATACTTGCATTTAATGATACACGACAGACTTCAGTGACATCATGGCAGAAGCAGAATGGAGGGATTAATGGGGGGGAATTAAAGAGACAGGATCTAACAACATAAGTTAAGATCAACAGGACCAACATAATAAGACACACAACAATGACAGGTTATGGATGCTAAATTTGTTATCTAAACAAGGTCATTGTATTGAAAATGACCATAGCCTCTGTGTATGAAGGTCTCAGAGATGTGTTTGCATGCATAAAAATATCATTTGGCTGCATATCTAACATCAGTGTGGATTTCTGTCATGTGGGCTGAGCTTGATACCACCCCACTCACAACCAAACGTTTTGTTGCATTTTAAACACATACATATTTCTTTATAACAAGACATTCATTGCTTTAAAAATCTGAATATATAATTGTAGAATTTAATTTCTTTATTTGTAGTTCAAAATATTGATCTATGTGTTCATATAAGTAATGGCAAATTATGCCCACCCAAATCAAATCAGCAGAGAAGTGACTGCATACAGAACTAAAGTAGCCTACACCTGAGACCCTGACCACGTGCTCTTTCACGAAAAGTTGATCTCTCTCTCTCTCTCTCTCTCTCTCTCTCTATCTCTCTCTCTCTCTCTCTATCTCTCTCTCTCTCTCTCTCTCTCTCTCTCTCTCCATCCATCCTTTTAAATGCAATTGTATCTACAGTGATCCTTATCCGTTTGAGCGTGCAATTCGTATTAATTGTTTAAAGGTGACTTCTCTCTCTCTTTGGCCAATAAAAATACATGCACACTAGATAGATTGTTGTTGCTAGGAGACAGAAGCATCCTGAGGCGAGGCAGCATCGCGAACGCCAGACGTGTGTGTATTCTACTACAGCAACAGCAGTATTTCTCCCTCTGTATTCTCTCTCTCTCTCTCTCTCTCTCTCTCTCTCGCTCTCTCTCTCTCTCTCTCTCTGATGAGTGAAAGGAGTGCTGTCAGCCTCTCTGCTGCGCTTCCAGCTTGCGGACCCACACTAACTGAGTTAAGGGACAGTTTGAAATCAGGCAAAGATGGAAAAATGCGAGACTTCCAACAAATGGAGTATCTAACCGAGGTAACGCAGGAGAAATTTTGCACGCATGATTTTAAATGATGTTTGCTGCTGTTTCAATGATGCATGCATAAAGAACATAACATAACGTATGTTCGGGCTTCATAAATCGTTTAGGCTTCATAAATCGCATGTTTGGTTGTAACGGCATTATTCATTTATGGTCGCGGGCTAATGCGTAAATATGCGCGTAAAACTTGGGGTACGTAAATGTTTCGTACTTACGTAATGGATTTCAAATGTCTCTGCGTTATTCACTACACTTCCCAACGCCACGCAAACTTTGCGTTGGGTGTTTTATCTCTGTTGACATTAATCTTTGCGCGAGACATGCGTCTACATAATAATGCGTCTTGGGTAAAAGTAGTCTACAATTCGCTGCTGTTTTATAGAACTTGAACACTCCAAAGTTGATCAGAACTCATTTTTTGTGCGCAAATATATGTTTATTCCAGTAGCATACGTAAAAAACTGTTACGTGGACTGTCACATGTTTTTGTTGTTTTATAACATGACATATTGGATGTTGAAATTGACAGGAAACTGCAGGTGAATGTATCTTTTAGCTAAAACTCGTGGTCATATATTAATTTATGTAGAAATGCGTATTTATTTGTAATGGACATTTCTGTCACCTGTAGGTCCACTGTGGACTGTCCTAGCCTTGCAGGTGCATGGGTCTGTCATTGTAAGTTTACTTGGGTAAGTCTCTTTGGATGCTGATGGACTAATTCCAGTCTCTTTTTAGTGCGCATATTTCGTGCGTTCTTATCAGTCAGACCCATGACCAGTGTGGTTGCAATGCTTTAGACTTCACCTGGATCTGTAAGATAACCAGAGAGAAAGACGAGAGCGATTCATAATTTATTGCGTCCGGGGTCTGCGCTGAATTTTAATATCTGTGTGCATGCGTTATGCCGGAGAGATGAATGTTATAGTGAGATGTGAGGTTGTAAAGTCTGATGATGTTTGGATATTCTGCGCGCAATAGAGGTGGGGCTTCAACTCGTTTGGAATAATAATTGGCAGAAGTAGGTAACATTACAGAACAAAGCACAGATTATAGGACCCTCACTTCAACTACACCATTAATATAAGCAAATACTAATACAATGTCTGTGTTGCCCTAGGTTACATTTACAGAAGGCATCATTACACGAGTGATGCATGCACTTTAAATGTTCATGTATTATCTCTTATACATTTATTTTGTAATTTCTTGCGAATGTGAAGCATTTGCATTATTTTACAAATAGGATGTAAGTCTAATTTGTACATTTAGGTTCTGAAGAGGCTCATCACAGTGATGCCACAGAAAAAAACTATTCTTAAAAGAACCATAACGTTCGTGCAACATAAAGATTGGATGGTAAAGGTTTATTTTGAAACCATACAGGCCAACAAAGAACTTTCTTGGACCATTTGGAGTCCATAATTGTGTATGTTTGCACATGCGTGTGCTCTTTGCATTTAGAAATCAGAGCTATTGTACAGGAAAAGTTGGCCTTGAATAAGCTGGACCATCTCATTGAAATGCTAGAGACTGTGTCTGCGTATTTGTTGTTCTTTGCATATGCTCTATAGGCACGCATATATGTTTGATGTCGATATGCATTGCACTGCTGCCATAATTTATAGCTTATAATAAAATTGCACATGTTCATGAGTGCACATAATAGCGTCTGCTAATTAGTATGCGTCAAAGTTGTTAGTCAAAGTGTCCTTTGGGATTTGCGAGTTTATGCATGTGTGCACAAGCGTGCTTTTCTCCAATGGCATGCGCGTGTGTGTGTGGCATTTGTACATGTGTATGTGTGGGAGTTTCAATTGAGAAGATGCGCTGACAGTCTTGATGCTACATTTACTAAAATGCATTGTGGTATAATAATTATTAATCTTTAAACAGTGTGGTCTACTCAGCGCATTTAAATAAGTTCTAGGGTACTCCACCCCCCAGCACTCTATATACCATCCACAAGTATTATGATGAGCAATAATTGTTAGTTAAATATTGTTGCACTATCACCTTTAAAAAAGATCCTAATATGTACCATTTAGGTACAAATATGTATCCTTGAACTACCAAATTGTACCTTTGAAGTACTAATTTGCACTCTTTGGGTACAAAGGTGACTTTTGAAAGGGTACTTTTCCAATGCCAACTTTTGTACCTTTATTTTTAAAAGTGTATTTTTGTAAACCTTTCCGAACCTTTATTTCCTTCTTACCTTACCTTTAAGGAACTTTTATTTTTAAGAGTGCATTAAAAGCACATTAGTGCAAATTAGAAACCACTTTAATAAGCTACACTGTAAACACATAATGTTTTGAATTCCTAATGCGCACATTGCTGGCAAAGACAACAGAAGTAGCTTTGAATATTTATCTTTCAAGTTTATAATTTTTGGATTACATCCCTAAATGCACGATTCGAAACATGCGAGAAATGGCATTACAAGTCCAATCCAAAAACCCCATAGATGTAAACCAGAGCGAACACGGATGAAGTATTTGTGAGCTCGGTGATGTGAATGCAGTTTATCTCCATAAGCGTTGAAGAATCCTGAGCGCTTATATTTTTCTTCCTCCCACGCGTGTGTTCTCTATGCTTAGGAAATCTACCTTTGTTTGACTGCCTATTCTCCCCCCGACGAAGCCCACGGGTGCAGAGCTCTGTTAGAAATTCTGCTTCAGTAAGAGACTCCAAGGCCCTATCAAGCTTTCAAAAGCCTTGCCTTCATATTCATAAATATGAAAGCGTATGGAGCTAAAGATGCCATCACTGCGACGTAATATTGTCCCATGTTAAATGTCCAATTTGTTGCCCTGTACATGCATTCACTTTCAAAGTGCGTCCTTTTTACAGTATGTGCATACATACCGAACTATGTCTCCATTGACACAGCTCATTGTGATATCTAAAAAAACAGCTATGCATTATTACAATGTGAAAAATTTAAGCTATGCATCACATTGAGGCATCCAGCGTGTGGCGTTCCCACTGAAAATGATTTTATAATCTTCAAAACATCAATTCTGTTGCATAAGTCATGCATCAAATCAGTAAAGAGATGTTTGAGTGTGTCCGCCTGTTTGCATGCAAAAGGAAAGGGAAAGTAATATGCAGAGATTTCAGCAGTCTGGCAGTCCCACTCGCTGCAAAGAAAATCCATTTCTGAGTAAAAAGAACAGCTTTGTAGTTTTTGCAGTGTTGCTGCTGCGGAAAAGTTGCGCTACGAGTTCACATTTACAATGCAAACTGAGCCACAAACAAAATTTCAAGATGCAATAATGATAAAAATATACAGGCGCCCAACGGTATGAGCTGGCGCCAACAGATGACTTTTTGGGGAGAGAAAAATATGTTGAACATTTTGACAAATGATTTCAAGAAATTAAACGAGTAAATTTACAATTTATTTGATTGATACCAGTTTCTAGATGGAGTGTTGAGAAGAGCAGTATTAATAGATTTGTTTGTGGAAAGGGCATAACACAATTTTTTAAAAAATTCATACAAATTTATCACCAACTCCTGGAGGTATATGAATCATGGTGTCACATTTTAACCCCCTCCCCACCCCCCCAAAAAAAAGTTTTGTAAATATATATATTTTTGTATTTTTAAGATATATTGTGACACTATTTTTATTGTCTCAGATTCTTTTTAATGTAATGCAAATAACTATTTGTCATAACTACGTGTATAGTTTCAATATCTTATAGTATTACGGTTTTGAAATAAATAAAACATAAGGTTATTATGTAAGTAACTTTAGCAAATGTTTTGCAATATAGGTTTTTAACATTTATTATTCTTTTTTTAATATTAGTTTATTATTCTGTGTTAACCTGAAAGGGGACATATCATGAAAATCTGACTTTTTCCATGTGTAAGTGCTATAATTGGGTCCCCAGTGCTTCTATTAATCTAGAAAATGTGAAAAAGATCAACCCAGTAACCAGGGGCGGCGTCAAGGGGGGGCATTCGCGGACCGTGCCCCCCCAAACAGGTTGTTGTGCCCCCCTACAAAGTTTTTTATTAATTTAATATATATCAAGAATAATTAAAATAAATTAAACATTGAATGTTTCATGACTTGTAATGTAATCAAATGAAGAAAATATAGTTGATATATGTAAAATAGATCAGTTTCTCTGATTGGTTGTATTGTGGCGTCTCATGCGTCTTAAGTCTTTAGCATATTTGTGACTTGATACTAGCAATGGTTTTTTCGCGGCATTTTATGGATCGTGTAAAATATGGATATTAGAACATTTAGAACGAACCAGCACCGCCTGCTTCATCTGACTTCATGCAAACACAGATTGGCTCAAACTCGGAGATTAGAGGTCGAAGTGGAATTTTCAAATCTACAGGACACTGTTTTAAGGAAGTTTAATGTTCGTGCACGTCTTCTTCAGCTATTTTAAAGGTAAGTTAGCGTTGTTTTAAATTACGTAAGCTTAAATGTGAAGTGTGGCTATAGACCGTTAACAGCATTACGCATGATTATGGTAAAGCGGCTTTTAGGACGCGGTGTGCGCTGCGCTATGAAACCCATTCATTTCAATGGCTTGCGCCGCGGTCGAGGTTCAAAATAGTTTTGCGCACAGTTTGTGGTCTTTTGCACTTTATACGGGAAATGAGCTGACAGTCTGTACCAGTTGTATGAGTGTGTGCTTGTTGTTTTAATGTCTTGTTTTTTGCAAGTTATTGTTGCTATTGCGTGCCCCCTCGTTGGAAGCCACGTGCCCCCCTGTTAGTTATGTTCTGGCGCCGGCTCTGCCAGTAACTTAGTAAACCATTCTCTGCAAGCATGTGAAAAAAATTGGTCATAAAAATTTGGCTCCTCTTGTGATGTCAGTAGGGGATCATATTTATTATAATAAAACAGCCCCTTAATCTGCACTATCCAACCACGGCACTGCCATTTAGTGCAGAGATCAGCTCATTTGCATTTTAAAGGACATACCCAAAAACGACACATTTTTGCTCACACCTACAAAGTGGCAATTTTAACATGCTATAATAAATTATCTATATGGTATTTTGAGCTAAAAAATCACATTTGTATTTCACATATGACTTATTTGACATTTATTTAAAAAAGTCTTGTGAAATGCCCCCTTTAATGTTCACTGGTGTGGTGCATTGTGGGACTGACAGCGCAATCCAAAAGATTTGAGAGCGGCCGAGAGCGTAGGGAGGGTTGGCGGTTTCTCTACATTATGCAAATATCCAGCGGAAAATACGGGGCAACCCCCAATCGCTGTGAAAAGTAGACAAGCCAAGATTTCGCCGCATGTTTCTGACTATTTTGAGAACTGGTGGATTACTGCGCTGATATTACATCTCATTTTCTTTAAAGAATAAGGGCGTTGCCTTTTAAATGCGAATGAGCTGATCTCTGCACTAAATGGCAGTACCGTGGATAGATAGTGCAGATAGGAAGGTGGCATTATCCCCTTCTGACATCACAGGGGGAGCCAAATTTCAATGACCTATTTTTTAACATGCTTGCAGAGAATGGTTTACCAAAACAAAGTTACTGGGTTGATCTTTTACACATTTTCTAGGTTGATAAAAGTGCTGGGACCCAATTATAGCACTTAAACATGGAAAAAAGTTTGATTTTCATTATATGTCCACTTTAAATGTGCGTTCAGTTTGACTTCCATGCAAGGGGACTTCCGCGTGTATGTAGATAAAAACAAAATATTTTTGCATTTCTGTCAAGAGATCCTTCTAAAAGTTACACAAAGCACCTTTAAAAATGTGACCTAGTCTGTGAAAACCCAGCGACACTGACAATAAGGCAACATTGACAATACTCACAAAAATATTAAGCACAAAATAACAAAATAAATAAAATGGTAATCTTACTTTGATTAGGTAGAATGTGACCTAGACATATTTTCATCAGATTGACTCAATACAGTAAGTCTTCATACATTGTTTATTATCAGGAGTATATATTATTCTTTTTTTTTAGAAGTGATGTACAGAGGATAGAGCATCTGCCTTAAAATTCACTTTCACTTGATGTTGAGTGTCTGAACCAGACAACATCTGAAGCAATGAAGATGTTAAACATAGCGTAACGCACATCTCTCTCAGACTTTCTAATGATAGTAATTACTGACAGCGACGGCTTGGCGGGAGGCATCAGAGTTTGACTGAAAAACTTTCTGCATGTAGTCCGGAACGAGCAAACTACTTTTGTGTTTTTTTAGGAGCTTGATTGTGTGAGAAGATTGATCTGTTTTGTGTGTGTATGTGACTAAATAAATGATGTGTTTTATCAGCTCAAGCCTGTGGCTTCTGTAAGTCGCCACTGCAGTGCCGAATTCCCTGCTGCGTCACAGCACCCTATCATGCTCTCTCTTTGACTTCTCTGAATGTCTTTAAGCCCCCCTCCCAAAAAAACAAACTCCATGATCATTTACTTGCATCATTCCAGAGCCATATGATTTTTTATTTTTTTTTAATAGAGTTTAAAGAGACAGTTAACCAAAAACTTCAACAGCCTTTTCTATACCCTGAACGTGAATTATGTTGTCCAGCATAGTGCGATTTCTTTATTTTCAGAGCTTGACACCCTTGGTCACCATTCACTTTATTATATAGATAAAAGCAGTAGGAGCAATTCAACTTTTTGGAGGTGAATTTTTTATCCATACAGCTCTATAAACCCTCAGTAAATAAAAACTGTACTGAGTATAGTATAAATTAAATGTAGCTTCTGTTCAGTTTCTGTAAAGGTTTTAATGAAACACATTATAAAGCTCATTCAGTTTTGTAGGAGTCATCCGCACACTCTTAAAGAGCACCTATTGTCAGATTCACGATTTTACATTTCCTTTGGTGTGTAAGTGTGTATTAGTACATGTTAACTCTTTCACCGCCAGCGTTTTTTTTTAAAAAAGATGCCAGCCAGTGCCAGCGTTTTTCATGATTTTCACAAAAGTTTAATGTCTTCCAGAAAATGTTCTTCTTTAAATATATAAACATACAATATACCAAATGAAAGAACAGACCTTCTGCTTTCAAACAAAAAACCCGTTTCATCCTACCTTCAGTGCTTCTTTTGTAATCAGCTTTTGAAAATGGGTAGGTTTCTGGAAAAACACCATAGATAATTCCATTTTTGTGACGGACTTTTCATAGAGATCCCATTCAGAGCGATCTTTAAAACAGACACGGACATGCAGCCGCTTGCCATAGGGCAATACTTCCGGGTTTAAAAAGTTGCGGAAGGGCACCACCTAGTGGATAATAGCGGTATTGCGGAAAGAAGGAAAAACTCGTCATTGGCGGGGAAGCGTTTTCTCTTGATTGACGAGATATCTCGTCAATGGCGGGGAAAGAGTTAATGATTTGCAAAAGGTACAAACCTCAAAGTAAACGATGACGCAAGTAATCGTCTCCAACGTAAATCTCTTTCTTGGACTACAACAAACACAAGTATTGTAGGAAACAGTTTACTTCCTGGGATTGTTGATGTAGACAAGACCGACATTATCATTATTCCTCCCATTTCAGACTCATAGCCTGTAAGTTGACTCCTGTTAGCAATGTGAGCGAATCTTTTAAACATAGTAAGGAGCGTCACATTTCCTGCTGACGTCAGAGGTATTCAGACCAATCACAACGTACAGATTAGCTGGCCAATCAGGGACACAGAGCTTTTCAAATCCGCACGTTTCAGGAAGAGAGAGAAATCGGAAAATAATGTGTTTTTAACCAAAAACCACGCGAATACATTATATTAAACCAGATAAACAAAATAATGTTGTTTTAGCAATAAAATAGGTGCTGGAAAAGTAAGTCAACAAAATAAGTTCATTAAAAGAAGTTAAGTAAACAGTAAGTTAAAGTTACTCATCACCAGTCAGGATTTCATATATTAAGTTCAATTGACTTGTAAAGCCAATTTTGTTATATATAAAAATGTGGTTCAGCACATTTTTTACAGTGCATGCTCAGATTTGCTGTGTTAGGAGTTTTTAGTGCCGCCCCTCAGTTGTGTGTTTATGGATCAGTGGCCTTACATCTGTTAAAGGAGCACTTTTAATATTTAATGTTGTCCGTTCGCTATGGCTTTTATATTGTTTAATCTACAATGCATTTATCATCCAACAACCATCATTTACCACTAAATATAACAAAGAATGTGTAAAAAAAAAAACCCTAGCTGTTACTGGGGCAGTATCCTTTCAAAAGAGTGCATATTACATATTAGTACCAAATGTATACATATCTGTACCTTAATGGTACCAATAAGGACCTTTTTAAAGGGTACTGCACCAGTGACAGCAATTTGTTTTTCTGACAGTGCAGAGCAGCGGTCTGCAGGACATCTGCAGGACATTGGCACTCCAGGATCGACGTTGCCTACCCCTGGTGTAGAGTTTTACATTGAAGTGTTTGTTCAGGTTTTGCTACTTCCACTAATTGGCATTAGTAGCTCATTTGCATAACATTTATTTCTGAGCATTTATTTGCAAAGCAACTATGTGGTATCTTTTAGAGCACGCTTGTGATTTAAACCTGCAGTCTTTGAAGTACCAGGCCTGATTCTTAACCATCCGGCCACCGCTGCCCCACAACAGACAGCACACAAAAGAGATTAAGCTGTATGGGAAACAAATGAGGAGCTCCCTGGCTTTGAATAGCTACTTTCATTTAGTGGGGCTTGAATTGTGCGGTGCCAAGTCTCAGGTACAGTTTGGTTTTTAAAGGCAAATGTTAAATTCTCCCTCATTTGTAATTCGCATTTTGGATAGTGAATAAAAGTAACCGTAGTTTAAGTATTTGAGGTGAACCCCTAACCCATGCAAAACATTGGAAAGAACGCTGACATTGATCATTTTAGCACAATTGAAACTATTGGGTTATATTATTGGTGAGTTATTATTTTTATAATGAATGAGACTTGTGATTTTTGCCTGGTAAGAAAGATCAAAGTTAAAGATGAGCTTAAGGTTGCATAAAAAGACTCCGTATCAACCCAAGCCTTTTTACAAACCAGAGACCCAACTAGTTTAACACACGATGACTTCAAAGACACCGAGATGAAAACAGAGGTTTGTAATGAGTTGTATCTGGTACCAGACACATGGGTGAGTAATACGTCCTTCATGCGTAATTTGCCTTCTACTCCATGCTAGTTTAATGTAGTGCGTTGTGGTAATGTCCTGCTTTGCTGATTGGCAGATGAATGGATTGGCACAGTGGTTAAGACTCTCTGGCGTCTCGTTTGGTACGTTTCATCATCCAAGGAGAAACTCGCAAAGAGGACGAGTTATCAAAGGCGATAGTGTATAATACAAGTGTGCAAGTGTCGAACGTCTCGGCCAATCACCTCCTCTCGTTTTACTGCAGTAAATCGCGTTTGTGTGTACTAGATGATTGAGTGAATCTAGTCAGAGGTGGTAAATAGTACGCATTGTATGGTCAAGGTTGACAAGGAGAAATACATTTATAGTTTCAAGAGTTATGTTTTTGGCATAAAAAAATGTAGGGTCTTGCTACACGTCTTGATGTTTGACCTTCCCCAAATCAAAATGCATTAACTTTTTACCTGGTCCATTCTAAAGTGCTTTTGTTCAGTCATTTAACAAATGTTTTAGTCATAGCTAACTACATAATGTTAGTGACATATTTAAATGATGACGGCAACAACACTAAGTGAAAAATAGTTGGGTTGTTTTAATCCATGGTTGAGTCAAATATAGACAAACCTAAAATTTGCGTAATAACTAAACTTATGCTGGGTTATTTCAACTGAAATGCTACCGAGACAGCAGACGATTCCGGGCCAGATCTGCGCCAAAGTCAGCAGCTCCGGTGCGGATCCAGTGTGGACCCGGCCCAGGGTCGTCTGCTGTCTAACAACAATGCAACGTAGGGTTATTCACAACTTTTGGGTATGTCCATATTTGACCCAACCATGCGTTAAATGTTCAAGGTGCAAGGTTCAGTTTATTGCCATATAGTGTAAAACACAATTGGAATTCTTTACAGCCAGTCATGCATGGATGTAATGTGGCAAACGAAACATTAAGACAGAACAAGATAAGACACATAAAACATAATACATCACAGAAGTGATAAAAAGCTGAAAAATGCATTTTGATAAAAAAGTATTGTTCCAGGAGGATCTAGAATCTCTTTAATAAAAATAATTTCCAAACCATTGCTTTGTGACAAAAGTTCTTGTTTGCAAAATACTTTACAACATTTACTAGCAAGTTCATTGCTTGAAACGGATGAAGAGCACTGATGCTTGGAAAAAAGAAATTTCTTTTTTGGCACAGGATTGTAAGATTGATTTTTTTGAACTGACTGTTTGATTTAAGCATGCTGTTAAGAAACTGCCTACAAGCTAAATCCAATTAATTCCTGGGTCTCTCTGCACCCAAAAACGCCCTGTGCCACTTTTCAGTCGTACCCCTCTTAACTCATTAACATGATTAGCCAAGAGGAACTTTTAAGATAGGATACTGTAGGTGGATTTGGGAAGGAACGAAAACGCCTGCAACTTCCCATCAGTCAAAACGGTGTGATTGGTTTGATAATGAATGTCTTCAGATTCAGAAGTTCAGGGATTAGTTTGACCTTGGGTTACCTTTGTTCCTTTCTTTATTGAGGTACAGTGCACACTAGAGCGTGACCAGAGAGAAGGCCCGTTTAGAAATAAAAAACTTTTTGGATTTGTTTTTTAATATGCAAAACTCATGATTATCTTTTTTAATTCAGATGGCTATGAAACATGAAAAATTAGAAGTTTATCATATGTTAACACCTGCTCTTAAAATTAGATGCCAGCTTGGCTGAAATTGTAAATAATTCATTAGCATAAATTTTGCATCAGGGTATTCTTTATGTACAATAACATACAGCTGATTATTACATTCTCACAGATTAAAAAAATATAAGACATATTTAAAGGTGCAATGTGGGACTTTTTGAAGGATCTCTTGATAGAAACGCAATATAATATACATAACTATACTATCAGTGGTATATAAAAACCTTACATAATGAACTGTATTGTTTTTATGGAATGAGTTTGTTTTTATCCACATACACTGCGGGTCTCCTTACACGGAAGTCACCATCATATTTTTAACAGTAGCCCTAAAAGGACAAACTGCTCTGTTCAGAGCGCGTTTTGTCCCTACAGGTACGTTGTCTCAGACGACGACTTGTTTGTCTTGCGACGGCTACTGTAGCTTGTCCTTGCGTTTCAAAATTGAGCTTCGTTGCAATTTGCAAAATGTGCGATACCCTTTACGTTAAAACATAAAGCATCTTAATGTATTTTTCAACTGTGTGGTACAATTTGGCTTAGCATGACTATACTTTGGCTCAGCTTGCTTTTTCACGACAGTGGTTGGGATTATAGACTTATCGTTATAGTTGCACCACCTGTACTGTCGTAACAGAATCGTAAACGCGACACAAACAAACGCACAACACAATGAAGCATATTGATGGAATGGTGTTCTTGATTTTCGACACTGTCCTCCAAAATATAACTACCTCATAGGTTGTTTGTGCTTGCACCTTAATACGACGTAAAGTGACGTATTAAGGGATTAGTGTCCTCTAGTGGCAGTAGCTTTTACAACCTGTTGTTATGTTTTAAGATTTTTGCTTTATACAAGTGTAGAAACGGTTTCATAAACATATTTTGATATTTTGGAGCATCTAACCCCACCCTTACCCTAAACCTAAACCCAACCACTTCTCAACCATATATAACACAACATGCAGTAAAAGTACAGTCAGGTATTTATTGCATAAAAGTATTACAAAACTTGTGAACTGAAGCCATACGATTACTTAATATGAAGTACTCCAAACGCACAGTCAGATCTTATTCAAACATAAACCAGCATGATGCAGTCGGTCACAAGAACCAATAGCGCTTCACATTCTTAGCTGACATAATGATGCAGTCGGTCACAAGACAATGCGTTTTTACAATCATAGATGACGTAGCATTGCTTCTTCTGGCGGCAGTTTTTGAATCAGTGTACGTCCGGATATGATATTTACAGTGGATTATCATCACTTTTGCATCTTTCTTCAAATAAATGTCAACCAATGGACAACATCTAATATACCTTCATAACATCTCCTTTAGTTATGCTAATCATCAGGATATGATTGGGAAAAAGTGTGCATTTTCTGTGTGCCTACAAAGATTTAGGTTTTTTTTTTTTAAACACCAGTTCACTTCTGAAAAGCTTTCTTTCTCCCCACTCCCCCGGCCCACTAGATCCCCACTGGTCTGTCAGGAGAAAGAGGAAGATGCTTTAAACCCATTGCGGCCGCTCAGCGAGGGCACCATTGTTACTGTGTGGTTGGCAGACTGAATCGGGGTGGTGGAAAATAATGACTAAAGCTGCCGATGGTGTGATGCTGCCAAAGGCCTCCATGTTGTGCTTTGTGTTGCCTTGCGCAGTGGAGATATCATCACTGCGGTGGAGTGTTATCCAGCCCTGAAGCCCATCTCCGGGCCAGACCGAGAGTCTTTGTGCGTCTGCCAGAGCTGTGAAAACCCGTCGAGCCATCTCACACACCTTGTAAATTTACCTCCCGCCTCCATCGCTTCTACTCGCCCACCGTTCCGAAAGGCAAAGTGGGAGAGGAAATCAGATTAGGAGCGTTTTTCTTTACAAGCGCTGAGATCAAAAACCAAGCTTAGATATCAAGCCTGCCTGTTCGAGGGGTTCAGCATTTTACTGTTAATGGAGATCCGATTTAACAATTAGTGGCAGATAACTTTCACTCTTTTGCTGAGCTCCCAGAGAGGCTATTTATTCATGTGGTTAAAGTTGTAAGATTTTCTGTCAGTCGTAGGTTCAAGATTTGATTAGCATACCATAACTCTGTCATCTATGCTTCATATTAACAATAGGAAAAATCCAGGGTTTCCACACGTAACACTAACTGTGGAAAAAACACTAATCTTCATTTGAGTGATGCTACATAACATGACGTAACAGACCCAGAAATCTCAGAAATGTTTCTTTAATCAGAAGTATAGTAACTGGGGGGCCAGGCCACTGTGCATTCACACCGCCACCGGCGAGAGAGTCAAAGTGGCCGGAAGTCATTCATTTTCAATGAGAGCCGGCGGCAAGCTCCGGCAATCAGTGGGGGTGTGCATCATGTACGGTGTGAGCGTCGAGGAGACTTGAAATCAGCTCAACTTTATAGTAATGAGCTATGGCGCATATTGGCGGCAACCAATTGGAAGGCGGAACGTTCAACGGTAACCAATCGAAGGATTTCAGACAATGCATTCAAGTGTCAAAGCGTCCACTACAATTTTTTTATAGCGTCATTGAAAGGGCAGCCAGAGCTGCGGTGTGAAGGCACAGTTAGGGGGCACACTACCGCTTATTTTCAAGATTATTTTATGCCATTTTTCACTCTGTCATGTATCATGTTTTCTCTAGAAGTAAACTATATATATATAATTGCTCTTATTGCTTCTATTGTTTACCTCATTTGTAAGTCGCTTTGGACAAAAGCGTCTGCTTAATCACTAAATGTAAATGAAGAAAATTTGCCGATCAACCATTGCAAACAAAGTTTAGAATAAAAAACAAGAAAACAAAGAACACGAATCAAACAATATGATGACCAAGATGCTCCATAGCTTTCTGTTCTTAGAAGAAATGAAAATAAAAGAAGTAATGGTGTGTGCAAACTCTGTCTATTGCTTTTGTATGCTGTTTTTGTGTGAGTGTCCAGCTAAATATCTTCTCCCACATGCGCTGCTGTACGCAGAGCGGATGAAAATTACGTCATGCAGATGGTGCACGTATGCGGATGGCCCGTATATACCTTGGGCTTTACATGGAAGTCAGCATGTACCTACAGTAGCCCGCCTAAAGGACAAGCTGCTCTGAGGTCTCATTTAGAAAGCGTGCGTACGCACAAAACGGGGCTTGAATTGTGCGTATGCCAGTTTCCACGCAAAGTATGTGATCTATAAAAAACAAACTTGATGGGAAAATGGGCTTGCAGGGTGGGATCTGAGGATGATTCATGTATGCACACTTGCAGGTGAACTTTGACTTATTGCTTTGTTTTATAAGGGGCTGGACACACCAAAACTTTTAAAAACGCGGCTGAAAACGCCTTGAGGACGCCGAATGCCAGCTGTTTTTCAGCTGAGTGCCAGCTTTCTTAAGCTGAGCGCTTTGGTAGCTGTGATACTTCAGCTTCGAGCCGGTTGGTTGCTGTGGTAATGTCCCGCCCCTCCTCCACTGTGATTGGGCGGCCGTGTGAGAAATGACATTGACGAGCGGAGCTTTTCTCCCAAAGTTGAATCTCTTTCGACTCTCGACTCGAAAAAACGCAGAGCGCCGGTTTTCAGCACGTAAAAAACCCGCTATCTGCTGGCTTATTTGAAAAACGCTGAGTTTCCATTGGAAACAATTGAAAACATGCACCGGCCGCGGGCGTAAAAGTTTTGGTGTACACAACCCCTAAGTCGTACGTTTGGCGTATGCCATTTTTAGCTTTTGTGCGTACGTAGGCTTTTAGTAAGGATCCTACGTTTTACAAATGAGACCCCTGTAGAGCACATTTTGTCACTACGTTGTCTCAGACGATTACATGTTTGTCCTGTGGCGGCTACCGTAGCTTCTCTATGTGTTTCGAAATGGAGGGGTGAGCTGTGGACTAAGCCATTGGTTGAAATTCACTGTTAGATGCCGCTAGAAATCTATACAGTGGAGCTTTAAATGAAACACAACTGAAATCTCTCGAGCTATGAAAGAGCAACAATATTTTCCTGTGGGACTGCCAATTTTTGAATTCCTTTAGAAAACCAGGTGCTAAAACATCAGCGGCCACAGTTTTTAGTGAATCCACCACCCGGGTTTACCGCTGGGATGAAGTTTGTCTCACTCCTTACTTCCTCAGCAGTTGCTATTGCCATCTAAGCTTCTGTGCCAATGAGTTTATCTTGCTTGGGTGTTTTCCATCCTCGGAATCTGTTTTGACAAATCTGTTCATGAGGGTACGGGAGACGCGGGGGAGTTGGTGATGGGTGCGTTCGCTGAAATTCGTTTGTGTATTTGGCAGCCTGTTTTTAAGAGAATCGTCTTTCGGCTGTTAACGGTAAACTGTGATTACACAGAACAGACTGATCCTGCAAAACACAGAGGGTCTGAGTTATGCTACACTTCTCTGGCCAACTTTTTCTGGGTCATTCTGTCATAAACTGGTGTCTTGTAGATGAGGTGATTTTTAAAATAAACTTTATTTAAGACTACCTCAAGCTAAATACAATCAAAAAAAATGTTGAGAACTCATTGGGGTGGATACCCGGACAGGGCTTATCCAAGTCCTAGACTAAAATGCATGTTTGAGATGCCTAAATTTAAAAACACCTTGTGCCTTGTTTTGTCTTAAGATGCACACCTGTAAAGCTGCCGGTAGAGGCGCTAATTTTGTAAATGCATCTATTGGTCGTATTTGGTGAAATGGACAAACGATCAAAGCAATCGTATGGGTTGGAGAATAAGTTACCTGTAAAACCTACTTAAAGGGATAGTTCAGCCAAAAATGATATTAAACCCATGATTTACTCACCCCCAAGCTGTCCGAGTTGCATATGTCCATCGTTTTTCAGACAAACACATTTTCGGATATTTCAGAAAATGTTTTAGATTTTTCAGTTGATTAAATGTAATGTTACGGGGTCCATGACCTTCAAGTCCAAAAAAAGTGCGTCCATCCTTCACAAATTAAATCCAAACGGCTCCAGGATGATAAACAACGGTCTTCTGAGGGTAATCCGCGCGGTGTTGTTGTAGAAATATCCATATTTCCAATATCCAAAACTTTATTAACGAAAATAAATACCCTCCGGTAGCGCTGCCATCTTAGACTCCTCTGTATTCAGGAGAGAGTATTAGCGTAGTGTACGCACTTTTCTTAGTGACGTATGACAAATTCGGAGGGCGGGGGCACAGATCAGCAGCAGAGTAACCTCCGTAGGCTGCGTAAGCTCTCATCCTGAATGCGGACTCGACTAAGATGGCGGCGCTACCGGAAGGTATTTATTTTCGTTAATAAAATTTTAAATATGGATATTTCTACAAGAACACCGCACGGATTACCCTCAGAAGTTTTTTGTTTATCATCCTGGAGCCGTTTGGATTTAATTTGTGAAGGATGGACGCACTTTTTTTGGACTTGAAGGTCGTGGACTATGGGTGGACCCCGTAACAATACATTGAATCAACTGAAAGATCTGAAACATTTTCTAAAATATCCGAAAATGTGTTTGTCTGAAAAACGATGGACATATGCAACTCGGACAGCTTGGGGGTGAGTAAATCATGGGTTTAATATCATTTTTGGCCAAACTATCCCTTTAAATGTCCTAATATAACGAAGGCCTAGTAAATCTAAACCTTAGGAAACCGCCCCCAGTTCACAATACAAACTAAACAAATTGATGCAGATGTTTCTTAGTATTCTTTCCTCGGTTGCTTCCTATGTATAGTCATGTAATTTTTTTCTGTCTGTCTCTCTTCTGCAGCTTAAAAGCAGATTCCAGTCCTGTGCATCTCCATGAGTAACCAGACAGAAGTCCCTGCTCCCCCTTCATGCCTTATTCAGGTCTTTGACATCCTCTCTTCACCCTCTCTCTCCCCGCCTGACCGTCACACCTCCTCAGTCTTCCCCAAATGATGTCGTCTGCGGTCCGAGCTCTTCTCCTGGTTCTGCTGGGGGCCGGGGTGCTGCTCTCCAGTGGAGATTCTCCCCGCAGGGAAATTAAAATAGACGGAGACCTGGTGCTCGGCGGTCTCTTCCCCATCCACGAGAAGGGTCAGGGCATGGATGAATGCGGTCGCATCAATGAAGACCGTGGGATCCAGCGTCTTGAGGCCATGCTCTTCGCCATCGATCAGATCAACCAGGACGTGGGTCTGCTGCCGGGCGTGGCGCTGGGCGTCCACATCCTGGACACGTGCTCACGGGACACGTACGCTCTGGAACAGGCGCTGGAGTTTGTCAGGGCGTCTCTTACAAAAGTGGATGATACAGAATTTATCTGTCCAGATGGCTCCTACGCATTTCAGGAAGACAGCCCGCTTGCCATAACAGGTGTCATTGGAGGATCATTTAGTAGTGTTTCTATACAGGTTAGAAGCAACCCATTTGATCCAAGGTTCACATGTAGGATAAGATTACAAATTTGTCTTTCAGAATTAATGTACCACCCATAGTAAGCAAGAGATTTGTTTAAATGGGAAACATTTTTCACTGTCTTTGCACCTCTTGTGTCTGTGTACAGCTTGGATAAAATCCATCGTTGGTTTTACAAAAGTATTCGATTCTCTGGCTCTTTTAATTTGTTCCCTTTAGAAACCTTCTTGGCAAAACAACACAGCCCTTAACTGAGCAACTAAAGTACTGTACGAGATACAAAATCCATTATTTAAAGGACCGACCCCAAAAAATTTTTGCATTACTCCTATGCCTGTAAATCCAATTTGCTTTGTATTCTTCATTCTTGTGTGTGTATGCATAAGTGCTGCATCTACTGTATGTGTGTTGTGTGTTGTTTGCTGTTGCTTTCTAGTACCATTGGTGACAGAGCCATGGGAATTTGCATCACATTTGCATAACACCCTCCCCATTTGAGCCTCACCAAAAGCTGAGTACCGCTATCAGTTCCGAAATCCATAATCTGTCTAAACCCCCTTAACTTCCTATTTCCGTTTTTGCTTTCTTTTACTTTCCCTGTCATTTTAGAGATATTGCTTTTCTGGCAAACAGCTGAGAATATTGTGACCCCACAGTGGTCTCTTGTTAGATAACCGGTGTTATTCATTTCTTTCCTTTCATTGCCAGCACTGGGCATTGTTTTCTCTCATGACGCCGGCTGTTGTTTGCCAATCCAGTCTGCCTCTATCTGGCAGACCCTCTTCATATATCCTCTATATATCACAACACAGTGTCCAAATGGATAAAGTAATGCAGGTTTACTTTAAACTGAACTGAAAAAAACAGGGTACATTTTTCGTTAAGGTGTTCTCAGTGCAACTCCTCTCAGAAATAAAGATCAGATATTGATTTTTTTTTCATCCTAATAAATTCAGCATTCAAATAGAGAGTGACACCCCATGTCATCCAAGATGTTTATGTCTTTATTTCTTTAGTCGAAAAGAAATAACGTTTTTTGAGGAAAACATACCAGGATTTTTCCCTATAAAGTGGACCTCCTGTCTGAAAGGATTTTTAAAATATCATTTAAAATTTAATAATAAATCATTAAAAAAGATTAGTAAAGTAAAATAAAATATAAAACTTTTGTTTAAATGTAGCTTAAATAAATTGATTGCAACCACTTACCTTAAAAAAATGTCTTTAAATTCAATGAATCATTTTTTTCAGTGTATTGTTTCATTTTAAAATATAAAAATTGTAACCCTAAAGGGTGTTTCAAGTGTAATATTTCGGTAAAGGTTAGGGACAGAAAAATTTATATTTCCGTAGAATGCCCCTTTAGGATGTTGCTGAAAGTAGGTCATCCGGGTATTTTCGCCTACATGTTTTTGAATACTATGAAATCAGACATACCCCACGCCTACTATATAGTAAGGAAGTAGGCAGTTTCAGACCTAGGATAATAAATCTGCATATTTACTAAGCAATAAGGTACGACAGGCTGTACTGTAATGTGAATAAGTCAAACCTATACTTTGATGATTTTATGTAGAAAACAGTAAATCCCAAAAAAGACTTCAACTGGGTTTTTACAGACTGGGTTTATTTAATGTCAATATCCAGCCTGATCTCTAATTGGCTAATTTGTATCAATTAATCGTGCAAAATAGTACGATTTTAAAACCCCTAATCGCGCACCTAACCCCAACGTCACAGGGGTCAAGGCAAATCGTACCTACAAATGTGGTCGTATGAATTTATACAAATTAGCAAACTCGTAAAATAGGTTTGAATTCTTGTGATATAGCGTTGCAATATACTTTTCCATAAACCTGTCAACCATCATTGGTTGACAGTCCGCTGTAATACATTTTACAATCAAGTATGGCAGGCTATTAACTTTTAATAGAATTGGTGCATGGATAAGAAGTCCTATTTGATTTATTTTTATTAACCACATTAACATGTTAAATGGACAGCTCTGCTAATATTGTACTTAACATCCAAAATAATGAATGCATTTATCAGGACTAAACTATAGCACTATCAAGTATAGCTTTGACGTAACAAGTAAAGTCAGAGCCGCAAGCTGTGATTGTGATCGACGATGACAGCGTTATGCAAGGAAAGAGACGCTATCCAGCGCATATCTGCGCAGTTAGCGTGGGATGTGTCATATGGAAGAGCCAAGCTGTGTCTCACCAAAGAAAAACATTTCCACTCTGCTCAACCCTGCTGAGAGAGCCTGTGTGTTTTTAATTGGGCTAATGTGACTTGATCTAATCTAATGAAATAGAAAAACTATATATTATGTATTAGACTTTGGATAATTTATTCACAATGTGTTGACTCATTGATCGAAACTGTTGTGCATTTGTGTGTTTCTCTCACAGGTTGCGAACCTGCTCCGGTTATTCCAAATCCCTCAGATTAGCTACGCTAGCACAAGTGCCAAGCTCAGCGATAAATCCCGCTACGACTACTTTGCACGCACCGTACCTCCAGACTTCTACCAGGCCAAGGCCATGGCCGAGATCCTGCGTGCCTTTAACTGGACCTACGTTTCTACAGTTGCCTCGGAGGGTGACTACGGAGAGACGGGCATCGAAGCTTTCGAGCAACAAGCCCGTTTGAGAAACATCTGCATCGCCACTTCAGAAAAAGTGGGACGATCGAGCGCGAAGCGTTCCTCGTACGAGGCCGTTATCCGTCAGCTGCTACAAAAACCCACGGCCCGCGTAGCCGTGCTGTTTCTGCGTAGCGATGACGCAAGGGAACTCATAGCGGCTGCAGCCCGCCTCAACGCTTCTTTTCTTTGGGTGGCCAGCGACGGATGGGGGGCCCAAGAGAGCATTGTAAAAGGGAACGAGTTTACGGCGGACGGAGCGATCACGCTAGAGTTGTCCGCTTACCCGATACCCGAATTTAATCGTTACTTCCAGAGCCTAACCCCCTTCAATAACCACCGCAACCCATGGTTTAAAGACTTCTGGGAGCAAAAGTTTCAATGCTCACTAAGTGGAACTTCGGCAGCGGGAGCAGGGACACCCAAGCCACCTTGTGACCAAGATTTGAGGGTGAACGAATCCAACTTTGAGCCCGAATCAAAAATCATGTTCGTCATAAATGCAGTGTACGCCATGGCGCACGCTTTACACCGCATGCAGCGAAGTTTGTGCGTCAACACAACGCGGCTGTGCGACGCTATGCGCAGTCTTGACGGCAGAAAGCTCTACCGGGACTATCTGCTTCATGCCAACTTCAGAGGTAACCTAGCTTGGTTCATTTTTCTTTCTTCTTTATTTTCATTTACCTTGTGTTTCCTGCTACTGTAACCTGACTGTATGCCGTTTGCCGCGTATTGTGTCACTCTGCAATTGGAAAAAGACAGGTTTACAGGCTCTGTAATTAGACACAGTGTGTGTCTTCATTCTCCCAGTCGCAATCAAGCAGGAGTCGGGCTTCTTCTGTCAGTTCTGCCGAGAGATCGGCTTTGACTGACAGGTGAGGAAGAGAAAGAGAAAGAGAGAGGGGCAGGTAAAAATAAACTATGTAAAAGTGCTCAGCACGCTGAGGTTGCCGTGGCAGGTAGATGGGATTATGCCACACTTATCTGTGACTATGCACAAACACATTCAAACTCAGAGTGGAGGAAAGAGGGGGCGATAGCAAGTTCGGGAGAGGAAAAGATGAAAATTCTGGGGGAAAGGCAGCACAAAACTCTATAAATAAATAATCATAAATAATAGAGATAAGAGATAATATACAATCAGTCAGTTGGTTGTTTTTTACCAAATAAACCCTGACAAGGTGATCAAGGCCCCCAGTTTGAAAAAGTGGGGTTTTCATTACCTCAAGTTATTTTGCAGGATATTATCGTGCTCATGAGATGGCTTTTTAGCAAGAAAATCTATAGGTGATTATATAATTGCAGGTACATTTTGGTGTAATTTTTTCAGGTTTTTTTTCAAATGGTTATATTATTGGCAGTGTTGGGGAAAGTTACTTTTAAAAGTAATGCATTACAATATTAAGTTACTCCCAAAAAAGTAACTAATTGTGTTACTTTTCATGGAAAGTACAATGCAAAAAAATATCTTACTTTTTTTTGTCTTGTTTTCAGTAAAAATATCTAAAAATTCTTAAATTAAGATGTTTTTTTCTTGATGAGCAAAACGACCCAAGAAAATAAGTCTAGTTTTTAGACCCAAAATATACAATTTAAGGGATTTTGTGCAAAAAAATCTGCCAATGAGGTAAGCAAATTTTTCTTGAATTTTTCTTGAATTTAGTGTTTAAGAAAAAAGTTAAAGATTTTTGCTTACACCATTGGCAGATTAAGTTAATTTAGAGTGCATAATGTGACTATGTTTAGTTTAATTCAGTACACAATTTTTTTAATCAAATTAATTAAACAAAAAAGTAACTTGCATTACTTTTTTTTAAAATAACTCAAATATTAATGTGTACATTTAAAACGTAATGCGTTACTTTACTCGTTACTTCAGAAAAGTAATATTATTACGTAATGCATGTTACTTGTAATGCGTTACCCCCAACACTGATTATTGGTATAATGTGGAATTATTATTATTGTGTACTACAGTACAATATGTTGTCAGAAATAAAGGTACAAAACTGTACCTTTTCTGTCACTGGGGCTGTACCCTAAGTTTCTGTTTGGTACCTTTACAGGAATACAAAACAGAATACAATTTTGGGTAGATTACCGTACCTTAAGGACCTACATTGTTACAAAAAAGTCAAAAAATGTACCCTAGCTGTCAGTGGGGCAGCACCCTTTAAGAAGGTAATTGTATGGACCATTAGGTACAGATGTGTAAACATTTAGCTCCAATATGTACCTTTGAGATACTAATATGTATTTTTGAGGTACTAATAAGCTCTCTTTGGTCCCAGTATGTACTTCTGACGTACTAAAATGAAATCCTTAGGTGCAAAGCTGTACTTTTTGAAAGGGTACAGCCCCAGTGACAGAAAAGGTACAGTTTTGTACAGTACCTTTATTTCTGAGAGTGTACTATGCAGTACAGTATACACAGTACATAAGACTACAGTATACTAGACACTATCATCATCCGTTCTTTAATGTACCTTGAACTAGCATGTAAATACCATGGTAAATAGCATGGTTCTTACAATCCTAAGGTATAATGCACATACTGATAAAATGCTTCGTTTGAATGCCCTGCAACTCATTCTGGATCAAAGCAAAACAAAATGCATAAATGTTAATGTACATAAATATGGTAATCACGTATAACCATGGTGATAACACAAGAGTATTTTTCGTAGGAGCCAGGCAATCGCTTGTATGTGCATGAATGAAAGATAGCAGCAGAGAGAGAGAGAGATGGAGCTACATTTACAGAAAAAAAGAGAGAAAGAAAGAAAGAAAGAGAGAGATGGAGCAGATAAAATGACAGTAGAGAGGTTGAGTGGGCTGGTACGCATCAGTAGAAGAACATTCTCTTTGAACTTCACCATCTTCATTTTTCAAGCGCAGAATCAAAGACGTGTGGGGTTTGCTGTCTGGGGCGATCGAGAGGGAGGCAAGAGGCAAAGCCATGCAGGAGAACAGGAGGGAAAATCGTCATCATCGAGACTAATAGATGGATAGAGAGGGAGAGAGAAAGAGAGGATATGGAGCTGCTGGAGAAAGACAATGATTTTAGTTGTGCTTGGAATCACAAAAAGGGAGTTGGTAGATGAACTGCCATGGAACAGGAGCCAAGAAAATGATAGATGGAAGAGTAGGAGAAGGACTTGGTGTTCGTACTCTCTATACAAATATGGTAAAACCCAAACAGCCCAGCATAATGTAATTTACTGTATAGCCCTACAGTTGGGTTTGTCCATATTTGACCCAACTATGGGTTAAAACAACCCAGCATTTTTTAGAATGTATGGTACCATGAAACCTATGCAAGTATTTTGGGCTAAATACTTACAACTGTGGGCTAATTTGTTAGCCTTAACGCTGCCGTCGACAACTCTGGAGGATTGAGCAGTTTCCAAATGTTTACAATTTCATGTCTCTCCCCCACTACCACCGAGCAACCCCCTTCAAGTTTGTCGTCGTCAGCGTGTGTGCACCAGTATTATTGTTAACGCATACTTAGCAAGAATACTTAGATTACTTAGATAACACTCCGAAATACAATCAATGGTTGATAAATCACATTAAGCTGTCGAGAAGAAATGTGGCAAGCTCTGCATCCAGCTTAAACCCTTTAAAATCTCGTAGATTCCTCCAGTTTTCAAATGCTGGTCCAATATTGATCCGAGTTTTATTACGGTCATGGTCACTTTTGTCTTAGTTTCCTTGTTGTTTTCCTAGCGCTGGTTGTTAAAAGAGGAATCGTAAGTTTGTTAGTGAATGTACTCTTCGCCATTACGCTGCGTTCCAAACAAAACACCTGTGAACTTCAGGCGGATGCACGTGATATTGTAACTCGCGCGAGGAGGATGTGGCGCGTGCAGGTACTGTGATTGTCAGGCAGATTTTACACAGCCCTGCGCTGATTGGACCAAATGAACCGGCCTGCGCTGATAAGACCAAGTGAACCGTGAGCTAGGCTTTCTGCGATAGTCGGTGAAACGGTGATTACCGGTGCTTCAGCCTCTCACCGGTTAGATCACTTGCCCACCGCGACACCGTCTTTCACCGTCGTTTTGATATATTTTCGTGTTAAATCATTTAGTTTCGTTAGAGAGAGCAAACACTTACAACTGAATGTGTCTGCTGCCTGAATTCAGCGGAGCTGAACGCGCGTCAAGTCACACAGCAGCCGGTGTCAGGTTTCATTTATTTCTGTCAGTGTGCTAGGCGAGCTGACCAACAAGACGATGGCAGAAGCCGCGTGCTTACTCGTTTTTGTTATAATATACATATATGATGTTTAATATAAGCGAGATCGTTTTGTTGTTGTGTTTTTCATCAAGAAAAATAGTAAACCCATCATTCAAGCAGCACTTTATGGAGAAGTAGCCGGTTGCTCTGCTTGGAACTGGCGGGTTCTTTGAGAATTACCTGCGCACAGTGACTCAAGCACGTAATTAAACCAGCTGTTGCACTCGCATTGCACGCAAATTCATACGCAATTTAACGCAGCGTACGCAAATACTGCATTTAAACAGTTGCGTAATTCAAAAGTGAAAGTAAAATGTGCACGTCTGCATGCACATTTATAAGCCCCTCCCACGCGCCGATTAACCGGTGGGAAAATTCTGTCACCGCGGCAACCCTACCGGGAGCGGTGGATTTTTGCAAAACAAATAACAGGCTATAAGTAGAGCTAGAAGCGCTTTTTTTCTTAAATGGTCTAATTTATGTTGTTCTATCGTAGCATAGTGTTGGTTTCAGTGAATATGATCAAAAAATATTATCAAAAAAGTTGCCGACTGCAGCTTTAAAAGGTCATGTTCTTCCTGATCCCATTTTTCAAACTTTAGTGTGTATCGTTGCTGTTAGTGCATAAATAATACCTGCAAAATGATAAAGCTCAAAGTTCACTGCCAGGCAATATATTTTCTTTAACAGAAGTCCCCTTTCAAAGCCTACAGTGAACGGCCCAGCATTGAGTTAAAAATAACCCATAAGTGAAAGACCCGATGATGAGTAAATAAGGAATTTTTCAATTTTGGATACCCTTTAAAGTATGCATGAATATAAGTGAAGTGACAGGAGGTAGTACAGCACATTTACATTTAGTAGACGCTTTTATCCGAAGTGACTTACTAAGATTTGGAAAAAATAATAGCGATAGGGAGGCCATAGTACAAAAAACATATTTTGAATTTGTGCCCCTCGGAGAAGCAGTCACAAGCCGCCACTGATGTCAAGTATATGTGGAAGAGATGGGTTTTTAATTGTTTTTTGAATATGGCAAGATATGTGGCTGACCGGACTGCAATAGGAATCCACCAGCAGGTGATAGTAAGTGATGTATGCAGACCCTCACCTCAAAAAACGGAAATCTCTACAAATCTGACCACTGGATCAGATCGGGTGATCACTGCATGTTTACACCAAGTCTACCCAGAGATTTCTGGGTTACCCAGAGATTGTAGTTAGCTAGACAAGGTTAATGTGTCCCACAAAATGTTATTCACATCCTGCTGTTGTAAAGACTTTGCATCAGTTTTTGTGTTGTGAGAGGTTGTCACATCTCCAATGGTACTGCTCGTTGAATACCCTAACACAATGTGGCAACATACAGTTGCTATAACAATTAGGTCGACACATGGCATCAAGCTATGAGGTAATCCAATAAGATTAAAGGAGGTGTTCTGTCAAAAGTTCTGTAACCAGCATGCAAGAAAAACAGAGTAACACAATTATTTAATCGAAACAAAAACAATGTATTCATGTAATGCTTTTGTGCAATGTTACATTGTTAGTAATTTTACATGAAAAAAACACAGAAACTGGGAAAACTAATGACTAAATAAACTATTCTAAATGTACTACTACTCCTAAGATGCATTGCTTTGTTGTTTTAAATATAAATGTGTTTAAAAACCTTGTTGCAATGCATTCTGGGACATATGAGACGCTGCCTTAGTTTACACAGAGCAAGGCATCTTAAAGGGATAGTTCACCCAAAAATGAAAATTCTGTCATCATTTACACACCTGTATGCATTTCTTTGTTCTGATTAACACAAAGGAAAATGTTTGTAATCAAACCGTTCGTGGGCCCCATTCACTTCCATAGTATTCTGTTTACCTGCTAGTGAATGGAGCTCTCGAACAGATTGGTTACAAACATTCCTCAAAATATCTTCCTTCGTGGTTATCAGAAAAAAAAATGATACAGGTTTGTAACAATCATGACAGAATTTTCATTTTTGGGTGAACGGTCCTACCTTTTGGAACAGCCTTTACCTCAAGAGCGCCTTTAACTGTCTAGGTAGCTTAGTATGGAGATGCACACAAAGGCACACACGAGACACAATAGGATATTTGTGTTTTGCCTTTTCTCAGACACTTTCAACCCACACACCATGAAAGAATACAATTGGCCGCCCACCATCAACACACAAACACGCAGACACACACATTGAAAGCTGAGCTTTAACCATCACCTCCATCTGTAACCACTAGATCACTTACAACTAATTAGCCGCCTTTCAAATTCACAGATCCGGAGTAAATATTTATCATGCCTCACAACAATAGATTATTATTTGAGCGCTACTGTATTTTCTGAGCGACAAAAGCGCTTGGCGATGATGAGCATCTACTGAAGAGATTTCACCTTGCATACACACACTCGGCTGCATGATAATACACTATGAAAACAACGCAATCGCTCATCCACCCACCATTAACACAGACGCACATTACAGACACGCACAGGAAAGAAGAACTGTTTTATTTGTTCTGTGAAAGATTTACTGTCGTGGGTATCATGGTGCCAGGCTTATAGGGTTGAGTGGTATGTTAATGCTACTGATATTGTATTGAATGAGATTAAGAAGAGATTTTATTATTCATTAACAAAAAAATTATTATAGTCAGCAAATAATCATAACCTGCAGTTAAAAATAATATTAAATATCTCTAACATTTCCAGCAAGAACATCGAATGCCAAACTGCAGCACAACACCACACTATTAAATCTACAGTTAGACCAATAAGATTTAACAGTGGGTGGTGCTACCACATGCTGATTATTCTAAAAACACACGTTCCTCTGACTCGAACACAGCGGTACAGCTGAACAAACATTTCGGCATACAGCCGGAAAGATCTGCGGATGTGTTTGTGACTATCTCCTCATGACACACCTCTCTGTATGTTTCTGTGCCCTCATTTCTGTATGAAGGAGCTCTTCATAAATCAAGTGTCAATCTCAGCTGTTTGTCTTCGACAAAGGTTTAGTATCTGAATGGTGACTGTGAGCTAAATAGGTGTGTGCGATGAAGATACATTGGGGGTTTTACGTATTGCGGTAGCTCGAATCCCGCAAAGCAGTGATGTCACATCGCCAGTGTATGTGTGTCGCTGTTAAAGCTATAACCGTAGAGCTTAAAGAGTAAAGAGTAAACGAGAGCGAAAGAGAGAGAACAAAAGTTGCAACTGTGACATTAAAAATAAACATTATTAAAATAAAGATGATAAGATTTGAACCTGAACCTCTTGCATACCAAATTAAACCTGTACCACTACACCAGGGTTCCCCAAATCTTACCCCGGAGGACCGGAGCACTAGTTTAGGTCCGACCCTAATCAAACACACCCACCACTTTCTAGTGATCATGAAGACCTTGAATAGCTTGCTCAGGTGTGTTTGATCAGGGTTGGAGCTAAAAGGTGTGTTCGCCTTCATGCGGCACTGCGCAGACCGATCGGCGGCTGACTTGAAGCAGTGCATGCCGGTTAGTTAATTTGTCCTACTTGAGCTGGCACTGAAGGCACGTGACTTTGTCATATGGCTTAACATACCGCGAGAGCGATTCGAGATCAGCCGCCTGAGTCAGCCAGCTGCACGGGCTGTAATGACGACACAGCTGTTTCACGATTGGTCGGATTCACCGCATGACAACAATCAAGTGTGTTTCGTGCTTATTTTCACGCCCTCAGTTCCACGAATGCTTACAGATCTGTATTTTTATAACAGTTAAAGCTCTTTTTATGTAGTCGCGATGTTATATTGTGTCATGTTCATCAAAATAAAATGGATAAAAAACGTAGAACCCACTACATTTGTATTTAAATAATATATGTATGTTGAACTTTATTCTTGTAAAAAACAATGATGTGAGCCTCTTCAGTTCCACTCATGCTCATACACGGACATTCAAAGCAGTATAATTCACATTTTATGTTGTTTACATCTTACAAATCA
This sequence comes from Paramisgurnus dabryanus, assembly GCF_030506205.2. Taxonomy (NCBI): domain Eukaryota; kingdom Metazoa; phylum Chordata; class Actinopteri; order Cypriniformes; family Cobitidae; genus Paramisgurnus; species Paramisgurnus dabryanus. Next base: position 36,240,315 of record NC_133345.1, on the reverse strand, counting down.
TGTTTACTGCGAATAAGCAAGCAAACGCCATGTGATCAGCCATGCCTGACGTAAATGCAGCAAACTACGGGAACCACAGCCTGCCGATGTCAAACACACCTAAACTCTGCAGTGCTCTGGCCCTCCAGGGTATGATTTGGGGAACCCTGCACTACACCCTATAAAAAATTCTGTTTTTTTTTTTTTTCGACCTAGCATTGGGTCAGAAGGGACAAATCCCAGCAAGCAATTTTGGCTAAAACAAGGCTAAATTTGGGCTATTAGTGAAAGTCTAATAGACGTCTACCATAGCCCAAGAATAGACAATACGTATACATTTACAAAAAAATGAAAGCAAACACCTTGAACACCTGTTGACTTTGCTTAAATGTTGAAATATCATACATCTTCAAGTTATTTTGGCAAAAATGGCATGTAACCAAATTCAAGATTATTTAGGGTAGAAGTGGGTTACTCATAGCCAGACTATATTTGGTCTATAGTTAGCCATCATTTTAACGTCTCGGTTTTTACTTGCTGGGATGCAGCCCTTGAGTTAAATGATTCTCAGTAAATGTTTATATTTGACCCAACAATGGGTAGGTCAAATATGCATAGGTTAAATTACAACCCAGCCGGTTGGTTCGTTCCTTTATGACCTAGTGCTGGGTTGAAAATAACCCAGCCTTTTTTAGCGAGTACAGCATACTGTCATATACTTATAAAAGTGGTTGTAAACTGTTGGTTAAACATTTTTGCTGCCAAGCATTATGGGAGTAGCTGGTATGAGCTCACAAAAATAGATACAGGTAAATTAAGAGTTTGGTTCCAAAACACGATAAACGCCCTTTTTTAAGTTACCCCCAAAATCAGTATTGTATCAGGTCAGTATTAAAAAGTTAATTCTTCATTTTACACCAAATCGATATCCGCCGTGTTATTCTGTCATCTTTTCTCATCTTTTTCACCTTTTTTTCCAATCCGCGACAAACGCCATTCTCCTCCTTCTCTGCAGAATGTAATAAATCCACTTAACGAATTACAGTGCACCATTCCACGCATGGTAAACAATAATGGCGGCCCTTTGAATACACACAGAATCCTAGTTTTCCTCATTTACTTCGTACTTCGTGATCAACAAACAAACAAAAACAAAATAATTATTTGGTGATTTTTTTGTGGCGGGAAGACGTAAGCCGTCAAAATCGAATAATTTAGGTGAAAGGCACTCCGGCGAAGGAAAAATGCCGGCTGTTGCTTGTTCTCACATGACAGCATCAAGCTTCTGTCATGCTAACACATTGACCACAGGGGATCTTATGAAAAACTTTTCATTATTTTACGTATAGTCAACGAAAATCGAGCAGGATCAAAACATATCAGTTTTTATAATAAATCTTTGAAAATGAAATTATGGATTTTAATTTTAATGTTATTATAACCTAAAGCTGCTATGTGAAAGTTTGTGGTAGAAAATAGTGGTTTTCATCTTGTCACTTTCTTGGTATTGAAGACACATTTTTACCCAAATAATTCAAAATGGATTTATTGCGTTTAGGAACCAAACTCTTCAAATATTCTGTATACTGTAAATAACTATAAATATTCATTTATTCATATCAACTGTACAATGTTTCATTTATGATTAAATGTGTCAAAAGCTGTAAACACATTTGTGAATTCCCTACAGTAGCTTAAACAAAATGTGTTCATTTCATTATAAATTATTATAAATTCATGTTTCTCAGAAATCATTCCCTGAGGAGATTTTGCATCTATGTGTTTGTGTCCCTCTGCTGTAAAAAAAAAAAAAAAACACTGAGTGATTTGTATTGAGCAGTAATAGAGAAAATTGTTCTTCTTACACGTTAAACTCACGGCTCGCTGGCTCGCTGCAGATCAATAAAGTCATTTTACTGTAGGCGACATCAGACAGCGAGACTGATTTATGCTTTCCATGACAAATCATTCAATCTAGAGCCAATAAATTTCGCTCATACCAATTGCCCATAATTAGGCAATATAATTACAAATAAGTATGTCTGTAGAATATGCATCAATTTTACATTATAATTTAGAAGATGGATTACTAAGTAGGTTTAGGAAATAAATACACTTTTAATGGATTAAAAGTATACTGTTAGACTTGGAGAAAATACCCTTTAATAGTGGTTGAAAAATCAATAATAAGGCCAAAGATATACAGCAGGTCAAAAGTGGACATTTACGATCTATACTATTATGCAGAATAGTAAAGATCAGAAAATGCAGAATTATGAATAGAAATCTCAACTAAAAACTATCTTACACTTCATCTTAAAAGTAGCCTCACATCTGTGTTCTCTGGTTGTACATATTCAGGTTAAATTGGATGAACATACTTCTTTAAATATCAGTATGAATAGAACTAAATTAAAAACCTACAGACAAATATTTTTGTTTTTGCTTTTATCTGTATTGTTTTTACTAAATAAAAAACTGCTTTACAACATTGTAAAATTATGAAAAGAGCTATAAAAATAAACTTGAATTGCACAAAAAATGCTGGGTTTGTTCAGCTCATGGTTGGGTAAAATATGGACCAACCCAACCGTTGTTTTAAGTAAAGCTTGAAAATGTCCACATTTGACACAACCATGGGTTGAAACAACCCCGATATTTGGGTTGAAACAACCCAGCAAAGCTTAACTTGAACCCAACAGTTGTGTTTGTCTATGTTTTACCTAATCACGGGTTGAAACAACACAAATATTTGGGTTGAAACAACGCAACATATGTTAATTTAAACCTTAAGTTGGGTTTGGCCATATTTTACCCAATCATGAATTGAAACAACCCAGATATTTGGGTAGAAACAACCCAGCATAGGTTAACTTGAACCCAACAGTTGGGCTTGGTCATGTTTTACCCAACCATGGGTTAAAACAACCCAGGTATTTAGGTAGAAACAACCCAGCATAGGTTAACTTGAACCCAACAGTTGGGTTTGGTCATGTTTTACTCAACCATGGGTTGAAACAACCCCACATAGTTTAACTTGAACCCAACAGTTCTGTTTGTTCATATTTTACCCAACCATGGGTTAAAACAACCCAGATATTTAGGTAGAAACAACCCAGCATAGGTTAACTTGAACCCAACAGTTGGGTTTGGTCATGTTTTACTCAACCATGGGTTGAAACAACCCCACATAGGTTAACTTGAACCCAACAGTTGTGTTTATGTTTTCACCAACCATGGGTTGAAACAACTCAGATATTTAGGTTGAACAACCCAGCATAGGTTAACTTGAACCCAACAGTTGGGTTGCTCCATGTTTTACCTAACCATGGGTGAAACAACCCAGACATTTGGGTTGAAAAAGCCCAGCATAGGTAAACCTAACCACAACGGTTTGGTTTGTCCATATTTTACCCAACTATGGGTTAAAACAACCCAGCATAGGTTAACATGAACCAAATGGTTGTGTTTGTCCATGTTCCCTACTAAAAATCCAGCTAAGACCAGCATAAGCTGGTTAGCTGGTTTAAGGTGGCACTAGCTGTCTTACGCTGGTCCTCCCAGCCTGACAAAGCTGGTCATGCTGGTGGGTAGGCTGGTCTTCCAGCCGGACCAGCTAAGTCCAGCTACACCAGCTTAAAAAGTGACCAAAACACAGCTAGACCAGCTTGCTACACCAGCAAAACCAGCTAAAACCAAGCTTATGCTGGTCTTAGCTGGATTTTTCAGAAGGGTTTTACCCAATCATGAGTTGAAACAACCCAGATCTTTAGGTAGAAACAACCCAGCATAGGTTAACTTAAACCCAACAGTTGGGTTTGGCCATATTTTACCATGGGTTGAAACAACCCAGCATTTTCTGAACTGAATATTCTCAAATTTCAGTAGTTATACATCCAGGGTTACTACGAAAACCATATTAAAGGATATTCAATGTAGGCCAAGCACCTGTTGACCATTTTGTCTTCACTATAAAATCCATCCATCCTACTACATACATAAATCCCAAAGGAAACACACTTCTTGTTCCACATAAGGTACGCTTGAAGGATCATCAGCACAAGCATGTTAACTGCAATCCGTGATTGTTCAAGTAATTAAATTACAGCTATTCATCCAGATTATTACTATTATTTGCTGGTTATGTAACACAGGGCTGTGCGCTCGTATCTGTCATCAGTGAGAGAAGACTGTGACGAAGATCACGTGGCATCAGACCTGATCGTGAACAGAAGTGTCCGAAAATAAAAGGTTAATCTGATCCACAATGCAGTCTGAGAATCTAAAACGGCAGCGTGAACGTTTCAGTACACCTCAGCTGCATGAGTGTAAGGTGCATACAGTATGTGGGTGTTCGAGTGTTGACGTTATCTGTGTGAATGATGGGGTTCATAACTTCTAACCTGCTTTCCTTATCTGATGAATCATCATCCTCCACCAGGTTCTCAGAGACCCTCTGAGCAATTACACTATGCACGGAAAACACTGCACACCAAGATCAGCTGTAGCCTTCCATTTGTGTGTGTGTGCATGTTTTATGTAAAAGTACCACGGTATTATTGCGATTTTGTTGTACTATTGTACTATGGTAGCGACCAGGATGGTATAAACCTCACATCTGTGTAAAACATGTATACATTTTATATATTCTATATCTCCACAACTTAAATTCTCACTTCATCTTCTGCCACAGTGGAAAAGAAGCTCTTAAACAAAAGTGACAAGTTCACGTCATCCCTTGAGGCACATTTTCTTCTCCCATTTTCTCCTGGTATCTCTTTTTCCCCGAGGCTAAAACGCAAGGCAGAAATATCAGCTCATCTGTGCTCATTTACGCGTGTCTTATTTTGCAATGTGCTGACCAAGGACGTTGTCTTCCAGAGCCCTGAGCTACAGAGGTGTGTGGGAGACTTTATATGAGTGATAAAACTCATACATAGCACATAAACCCTGATAGAGAGCAGACTCCTCTTATCTAACCCCCTATACAATTTCTATTCAAAGTCGGACAGCGGTGGTTTGACTTCAACATTATTCACTCCAGGGTCTCATTCAGGCTAGAGATTTCCTGTGGTTCTCCCGCTGCAGGGATCACGGTGTTATTGGTTTTCACACTTAACATTTAAAGTATCTGACTTTAAAAAGTCAAGCGGTTGTGCAAATGAATTAAAAATGCGTCTGTTTTGTCAGGGTTGCATGCTACACAGAAGCGCTCTTTGGTATGGTCCACAAGGGGTTTTACAGTACAGCTTATTCACTTTTCTTTTGATACTGAATGTGTAAATTCATGTCCCTCTCTTTTTCCCTAGCTCCATTCTCCCCACCCGGCTCTGAAAATCAAGTCAAATTCGATGCGTATGGTGACGGCATGGGATGCTACAATATCTTCAACTACCAGCGTGTGCCAGGCAGCGACAAGTATGCTTATATCAAGGTAGGAGAGTGGGCGGAGAGTCTTTCCCTTAACGAGGCCATGATTGGCTGGCCGAGGGGAGCAGACGTCCCCACCTCTCAATGCAGTGACCCATGCGCTCCAAACGAAATGAAGAAGATGCAGGCAGGAGAATACTGCTGCTGGATCTGCACCCCGTGCGAGACGTACGAATACCTGCCGGACGAATTCACCTGCATGCCCTGCGCGCCTGGCCAGTGGCCCCGCCCTGACCTAACCGGATGCTACGACCTGCCAGAGGATTACATCATGTGGGAGGATGCTTGGGCCATCGGGCCCACCTCTATTGCATGCGTGGGCTTCATTTGCACCTTAATGGTCTTTGTCGTTTTTATTCGCCACAATGACACGCCACTAGTCAAAGCATCTGGTCGTGAGCTGTGCTACATCTTGCTCCTCGGTGTCTTCATGTCCTACACTATGACTTTCATATTCATTGCCAAACCGTCGCCGGTTGTGTGCACGCTACGCCGGTTAGGCCTTGGTACCTCGTTCGCAGTGTGCTACTCTGCCCTGCTTACGAAGACCAATCGCATTGCTCGGATCTTTAGTGGGGTAAAAGAGGGCGGGGCTCAGCGGCCGCGATTCATCAGTCCCAGCTCACAGGTTTTCATTTGTTTGTCACTGATCTCAGTGCAGTTGTTGCTGGTCTCCATTTGGCTCCTGATAGAGGTGCCAGGCACGCGCCGTTTTACCACGCCGGAGAAACGTCAGACTGTCATATTGAAATGTAACGTACGGGACTCTAGCATGCTGCTGTCGCTGACCTACGATGTAGTTCTGGTGGTGCTCTGCACCATTTACGCCTTTAAGACCCGCAAGTGTCCGGAGAACTTCAATGAGGCGAAGTTCATCGGCTTTACCATGTATACTACCTGCATCATCTGGCTGGCCTTTCTGCCCATCTTCTACGTTACCTCCAGCGATTACAGGGTAAGTTTCTTATTATCTGATGCATGCATGCACCAAAAACTGGATATATTGTATTGTGGTTCAATCAAACCATTGCATTGATTGCACAAGCATTTTTTGTGATTGACGATTTTCTAAATAAAATCCTTCAGATAATGTAAAGAACATTATGTGAAAATATAACCTTGATATCTTTAAAGGGGACATATCATGAAAATGTGATTTTCTTCTAAACTAAAATCTATACTATCTTACACTTCATCTTACAAGTAGCCCCATATCTGTGTACTCTGGTTGTACATATTCTGGTTAAATTGGATAAACATACTTCCTTTAATATCAATATTAATATAACTAAATTTAATATTTTTGTTTTTGAATATGTCTGTATTGTATTTACTAAATAAAAAGGTAAAAATGATGAAAAGAGCTATAGAAATAAACTTGAAATGCACAAAAAATGCTGGGTTTGTTCAGCCCATGGTTGGGTAAAATATGGACCAACCCAACCGTTGTTTTAAGTAAAGCTAGGAAATGTCCACATTTGACACAACCATGGGTTAAAACAACCCAGATGTTTGGAATGAAACAAACCAACATAGCTTAACGCCAACTTAACAGTTGAGTTTGTCCATATTTTACCCAACGATGGGTTAAAACAACCCAGATATTTGGGTTGAAACAAACCAACATACAGTAGCTTAACCTAAACCTAACAGTTGGGTTTGTTCATATTTTACCCAACCATGGGTTAAAACAACCCCGATATTTGGGTTAAAACAAACCAACATAGCTTAACTTAAACCTAACGGTTGGGTTTGTCTATATTTTCGCAACCATGGGTTAAAACAACCCAGATGTTTGGGTTGAAACAAACCAACATAGCTTAACTTTAACCTAACTGTTGGGTTTGTTCATATTTTACCCAACCATGGGTTAAAACAACCCGATATTTGGGTTGAAACAACCCAGCACAGGTTAACTTAAACCCAAATGTTGGGTTTGTCCGTCTTTTACCCAACCATGGGTTAAACAACCCAGATATTTGAGTTGAAACAAACCAGCATAGGTATGCTTAAACCAAAATGTTTTGTTTGTCCATAATTTACCCAGCCATGGGTTAAAAAATCCAGATATTTGGTTTGAAACAACTCAGCACATGTTAGTTTAAACCCAAATGTTGGGTTTGTCCATGTTTTACCCAACCATGGTTTAAACAACTCAGATATTTGGGTTGAAACAACTCAGCACAGGTTAACTTAAACCCAAATGTTGGGTTTGTCCATGTTTTACCAAACCATGGGTTTAAAAACCCAGATTTTTGTGATAAGGTTTTCTAAATACAATCATCCTACATCCTGTAAAAAAATTAACCTTGATATCTTTAAAGGGGACATATCATGAAAATCTGAGTTTCTTCATTTGGGTCCCCAGTGCATCCATCAACCTAGAAAATGTGAAAAAGATCAACCCACCTAACTTAGTTTTGATAAACAATTCTCTGCAAGCATGTGAAAAATACGTCATTGAAATCTGTCTCCCCTTGTGATGTCAGAAGGGGATCTTATTATAATAATACAACCCCTTAATCTGCATTATCCAACCAAACCACTGCCATTTTGTGCAGAGAGAGAGAAAAGAAAATAATTGAGTTTTATTTTTGACAAACCACCAACATTGTGATCAGTTTTTGCATTTCATCATCTCATTTGCATGTTAAAGGACACACCCAAAAACAGCACATTTTTGCCCACGCCTACAAAGTGGCAATTTTAACATGCTATAATAACTAATCCATTTGATATTTTGAGCTAAAACTTCACATATGTACTTCTAGGGACACCAAAGATTTATTTGACATCTTTAAAAAAAATCATAATATGACCCCTTTAAAATATTGACTAAGTAAGGTCATATCAAAGATTGCAATGCTGCGAAATCAAACTTGGATTATAAGACTTTAACCTGAATTTCACAGATAGGGTCACAAGTACAAAAACCTGAAAAAAAAACTCCTTGCCTGGCTTGCACAACAGCGAAACACCTGCTGTTCAGATAGCAGTTACATGTGCTGTATTAGAAAACACCCAAAGCAAGCAGAACTGTCAGATAACAATCTGTTGAGGAATTTAAGTCTACAGCAAACGGACAACTTCTCAATAGCTTATTGATGCAACAAATATATCAAACTGAGTGATTCATTGTGACAGTACCCAAGCGCCTCTATAACAGCGCGTGTCATTCACTAGACCAAGTGAATTCAATGGGAAGAGCCTGGTCTGATGTTATCAAAACAACACTGGCACTATGAAGAGAGGTGCAGGGATTGGACTGCGGACATCCACAAAAATGCAGAGGAATTCTTGCAGATATAAAGGTCTTACTAGACCACAGTCAATGAAGTGAGAAGAGAGGCTCGCTGCTCATGAGATTCAGGCCCTTAGAGACCACTCACACAAAACGCTGATGCCGGTGATACAAACAAAGAGCTTTGTAAATTGCACACGCTGATTGTATTGCGGAAAATCGGAGCTGATTAGAAACGGATCGGACTAATAGGACGGCTTATCAGTCAGCTTATTTTTAGCAGGATGTAAACGCACACGCGCGGGTAACTTATTTAAACCTGCTGATAAGTGGTAATGAGACAAAGCGAAACGGATCGTGCTCGTGATTATCAGAGAGTTCATTTAGTTTCCTGTGAAATTGTTTCTTAAGTGGAACAGTGTTGTGTTGTTAACAAAGGTTTAGATTCCCCCGGGTTAAGAAAATCAGCTCAGTTCAAACTATATTCCCGTTCCAATGCTCGGGCACACAGCGGCTTCCGTTGCGGAAGGGTTGGTGGCGGACCGCAGGGGGAACATTTCAAACTGGAGGGAGGAAAATGATGTTGCTAATGGGAGATGTTCAACTAATGCCTAATCAAATGGTATTTACACAGCACTGTGTTAAATGTCACTGTTATTATACCCTCGCGTTCCACCTCTCCATTAGCATGAGAGCTTCTGGAGAGCTCCCGCTAATAGCTTCTGATTATCAGAATGAATGGGAGTCACCATAGAGACAATTGAAGGGGTTAGTAGAGAAAAATGAATCTTTTTTCTCTCATAGGTTCAAACCACAACCATGTGCATATCTGTCAGTCTGAGTGGATTTGTGGTGCTGGGCTGCATGTTTGCTCCTAAAGTCCACATCATCATGTTCCAGCCGCAGAAGAACGTCACCAGTCATCGACTAAACCTGAACCGACTCAGCGTGAGCGGGCCGACCACCAGTTATGCATCACAAGGTAAGAACAAATAAATAGTCTTATATATATATATATATATATATATATATATATATATATATATATATATATATTATATATATATATATATATATATATATATATATATATATATATATATACACATTCTTTTTTGTTGTTTTTAATAGGCTCAGACAAAACCACATATTGCTTAAAGGGATAGTTCGGCCAAAAATGATATAAAACCCATGATTTACTCACCCCCAAGCTGTCCGAGTTGCATATGTCCATCGTTTTTCAGACAAACACATTTTCAGATATTTTAGAAAATGTTTTAGATCTTTCAGTTGATTCAATGTAATGTTACGGGGTCCACCCATAGTCCACGACCTTCAAGTCCAAAAAAAGTGCGTCCATCCTTTACAAATTAAATCCAAACGGCTCCAGGATGATAAACAAAGGTCTTCTGAGGGTAATCCGCGCGGTGTTGTAGAAATATCCATGTTTAAAATTTTATTAACGAAAATAAATACCTTCCGGTAGCGCCGCCATCTTAGTCACGTCTGCATTCAGAAGACCTTTGTTTATCATCCTGGAGCCGTTTGGATTTAATTTGTGAAGGATGGACACACTTTTTTTGGACTTGAAGGTCGTGGACTATGGGTGGACCCCGTAACATTACATTTAATCAACTGAAAGATCTAAAACATTTTCTAAAATATCCGAAAATGTGTTTGTCTGAAAAACGATGGACATATGCAACTCGGACAGCTTGGGTGTGAGAAAATTATGGCTTTAATATCATTTTTGGCCGAACTATCCCTTTAAACTTGATTGGAAAGTAACAAATCCCTTAAAGGGATAGTTCACCCAAAAATGAGAATTCTGTCATTTGTACTCTTATTTTGTTATTGAAAAACTATAATAGCAGAGATGGAGAAAACCCACTAGCCCACCGCAATGCGTCTCCTAAACGCATTTTCGTTCAGAACACGTGAACTAGCTGAAACGGACAAGGAGATCAATGAGTACATAACCATAGTTGCAACACGCATTTGGAAAAGCGAGGCGCTAGAGAGCACTATTTGTTTGAATCCAAAATACAATTTTACCACTAGATGGGGGAAAACCTACTTACTGCCCCTTTAATACCACTCAGTGTTGTTACATTCTTAAAAATAAAACGCTTTATGATGCCATTGAAGAATCATTTGGCTGATGTGGACGTTAAAATAACCCAGACAAGTCTTTGTAAATTTAGTCAGATAACCTACTTGGCCCAAAAGTTGAGTTAACAAGAAAAAAAACTTTTTACGGTGTATCTAATAAGTAACATGACAGAGAATATGAAAAAGTAAAGATAGAAAACACATACAGGAAAGGAATGAGAGGATGAGAAAAGAGAAATAAATGGTACCTTTTTTAAAGTTTGTGGTGTCTGTAATTGAATTCGCAAACTGTAACCAAAATTTATGTTCAGTGAACAGCAGTTCCCTATTTTTATCGCGTACCCCTTTAAAAAAGTAGATAAAAATTTTATTTATTCAGCAGATAGTTTTGTCCCAAGCAACTTGCAAATAAGAAAAACACATGCAATTTAAGATAGGAGGCAACAGCACTAGTAGATAAATTGTGTTTAGAGTTTCTGTTGAAAAACTAAAGCGTTTCTCTAAGTTTATCACTACGTTGACTTGAAAACAACAAAATGAAAACAAATGAAAACAAAACATAAGTTTATGTTTTTTAAGGTTTGTACTGTTCAACATTTTGAAACTACTAAAGTTGTTACAATAGTAATGAAAAGCCATTTTGCCTATATGGTTCCATAAAGCCACATTTCCAAACCTGTTTCTGGAGGCACATCAAGGGGGCGTTGTATGTTTTCAATTGATTTCAAAGGAAGCACGGCACTTTTCAAAAACAGCAGCAGCTGACGCGTTTCTTTTTTCACGTTCAGCACTGAGCACCCAGAATTGAAAAATGTTCAACGTTGGGTGAAATGTCATCTCGTAAACGTCACTTTTCACTCAGCCATCCAATCCCTGTGGAGAAGAGGCGTCAAATACCACAAAAACCATTGTACAATGACTGATAAAGAAAACAGAAAGTGCTTAGCTGAAGAAACGCTGGCATGTGCCCAAAGTTGGCATAGCCCTGGCCTTTTTTTAGCTGCGATTAAACCATAAACTTATCAATGCATTGTCCCTGACGTCGTCCATAGGTTTGTGAAGAGCATTTTTGAAGCCCAAAGTAGGTGGAGCCTGCGGTCGCCATCTTGGCACCGCATCACTTCTAAATAACCAAAAATCAGCAGAGACAGGATGTGGGCGGACCTAAGGTGACTGGTTGCTGAAACCACACCCAACTAGCTTGACGGGAGTGACAGCAGCGGCAATTCTCCCGTCACTCAAGCGGTCACGCCGTTAATTTTGCAGACTTTAAAGCTTAATACAATTTAAACAGAAGAGTTACAAAAAATTCACTCCCTCACAGTTGTCATGAACAGTGTTGGAGAAAGTTACTTTTAAAAGTAATGCATTACAATATTAAAGGAACAGTATGTAAGAAATTTTTATCAATTAATCATAAAATGGCCCTGATATGTCATTAGACATTAAGAAATCATTTTCATTTCAAATACTTATATCACTCACAACAGTGGTCTGGCCAGGATATTGTCATTTAAAAAGTGGAGTTGCAGCCCTCAACTGATGTTTATGTTGTCATTTTGTGTATTGGCCACCAGTTGAGTGACTGCAGTACCAGTTTGAGCCACAAGTTTTGTGATTGCAATACCAGTTTTGGCCACAATCCTACATACTGTTCCTTTAAGTTAATAATTATGCTTACATTACTTTTTAGTTACTTTTGCATTACTTTTCTTGGCTGAGGCTTGATCTCTTTCAGTCCTTGCAAGTGTATTTTATGACTGAAAAGTTCTGCATTCAGAAATTGCATATTTCATCACAAAAATGTCGAGCTCTGGCCTGCCATCTCGGTTTCTGTAACTCTGTACATTTAAAAAGTAATGCGTTACGTTACTCGTTACTTCAGAAAAGTAATATTATTACGAATTTACGAATTTTTATTAACATCAGACTCCCTTTTGGGGCCAGTCGATAAATTGCAGTTTAAGTCACTTCCGGATTGGCTTTACAACCACTTGGTTTAAACGCTTTGGTGTACACGCCCCAACAGTGCACATTTTGGATGCCTCCCACATCTGACCCCATTATTTTCCCATCTTGGAGTCTCTACTATGAATTAATGAGTGGAAATGTGCGGTGTTAGTCTGCCTCCAGGAACAGTGTTGGGAAACAATGCCATAAAGAGTTCTTTAAACATCCATAAAAAGATTCACCTTAGTAAATAACGGTTCTGTAAACTTCAAAGCGTAACTAAACCCCTGGTCAGAGCCTGACTCCACCCACTGCAATATTTGAAAAATGCAAGAAAAGTGGGAAGATCCCAACGGAGATAGAGGGGACGAACTAAGTGTGTGGTGAGATCGTAACAAGGGCGTGGTGAGCTTGAACCTGCTTACGTCACGAGTTATTTGTTGGACCCAACATCCAATAGGAAAATTCAACTGCAGTAGCCACCATTCAACCTGAAGAGGGCAGCACTCAGACGTTTTTACACCATATATTGTAGTATTGAAACACTTTATATCCAAATGTCAAAAAAATTACTAAAATCAATGAACAGCACTAATAAAGCATCATTCTTACAGATCATTAACTAAAAAAAGTTGGTTTAGGGTTTAGTTACTCTTTAAAAGGATATAATAGAAATGCTTGGCATCACTGCAAATGTCAATTTTTGGGGGTGTAGGGTTCAGATTTTCTTCTAATTCTCTTTCTCTTGCCCTCTCTCTCTCCTCTCAAGCATCTGCAAGCGCCCACTACGTTCCAACGGTGTGCAACGGCCGAGAGATCGTCGACTCCACCACTTCCTCTCTGTGACCCCGCCCCATCCTTAAAAAAAAAACTCCTGCTCCATAGCGACTGTTAGCCAATCAGCACACATTGTGCTCCGTCCAAGAACTAGGTCTGCCTACAGTGTGTAGAAAGTGTGTATTATGATTATTATTAAATTATTTTTAGGGCTCGTTGTAAATATTAACTGACATTGTTGTAGAGAAACAAAAGAACAACAAAAAAAATCTTTTTAGAGGGATTTTGGAAGCTTTTGTTTGATAGATTTATTATGTATGTTGTAAATGATGTGATGATGTAAAAGTTTTTACAGTAATGGGCCACAGTAGTGACTGACAGACCGGCTCCGCCTGCAATACCGGACACAGTTTGTGGTCGTTTTCTTTTGTAGGCCTCATTGTTATAACCTAAACTGTATGTATTTTTATGTTGTATATTTTGTACAGAATCTAACCGACGGTTTTAACAGCACAAGTTGACTGTGTTAGAGTTTCCTGCAGAAAGCGAGCGCTCGCTCTTAAAGTCACGTTGGCTCATCGCAGGCATTGGTTGATAATTACAACATCATTAAAGTAAATCATAACATCTAAACGCATGTTACATTAACTGCATCTGTTGAAGCATTGCGTAACATTTGAAAAGACAAGCCTTCTGTGAACGAAATTTTTGCAGATACCCGCATCATTTCGATGTAAGAGAGAAAATACTAAGTCACGTGATTACTGACGTGTGCAATGCTTTGTGATGCAGTGAATGTAAAATGTACTCTGTTGTTCGATATCGGCTTGTCGTGCCTTATCATTTGTCCTGTAGTTTTAATACCAGAGGTTCTTCAGAGCGGGTGGGGACCGAGCCATTTTCTAAAGATGTCTTTTTTACATTTCAGAAGTTTTATACATTTAAATGTTTTTGTGTTGATTTGTTTGGAAGAGAAAGATGCTTGAGCTGGTGACAGGGAGCTAATCGTATAAGTTTTTAGCTTGGGGCCATCGGGGGCTCCAGGGGAATATCACGACACCCAATGCAAGTGTCTAACTGTATCATGCCATCACCAATTCTTGGCCTGTCATAGAGACATAGCAAACAAACACGTAACCTAGAAATGCTAAAACTATCAACATTCATAATTCATCAGCAGTCACTCGCATGTCAGCAAACAGCATCAGCAGGTGAATGTGCGCATGGGAACAGCAAAAACATGTCGGTGAGGGGAAAAATAACAGCCAAACAAGGACAGATTTCGTCTTCCAATGGGATCAAGATGACACAGAACTTGCTTAAGGCAAAACACACACACACGCGCACATACACAGACTTAGACTTCATTTGTTCTGGCTATAGGGCACAGTTCTGCTATAAACAAAAACAAGCGCATGCAGGCAAACTCACAAATTAGATCCCCCCCTTTCAATCTCTCATTACTCTAAATGTGCTTTAAACATCATGCAGCTTTCAGAAAAATTTGTCCAATTAAATTTGCTGACTATGAAACAGGTGAGATAAAACCCTTAAACGTACACTATAGGAGAAATCAGAGGCATATTTGGAGACCAGACAAGTCAGCAAACCATCAACTAGCAGTGCCCTAGAAATAATCCAGGTCACCTTAGCAACTGCATAGCAACACCTTAGTAACCATCCATAGATATATACACTAGATGTCGCCTTGGGGTTCTAAGCATGCATCAAAACCGCCGCCATCTTGGAACAGGGGTCTTGTTATAGGAAGTAGCTAGGTAACGCTGCTATCCCAGCCAGTGCTTCGAATTCATGGACGATGCCGGTGCATTATGCCTTAATGCATTATAGTTGGAAAAAGTAGATTTTCATAATAACAATACATACATTTTTTCTGGACTCAATGCTAAATACATGTCTGACTGTTGGAACGAACCAAAAAAAAACTAGAAAAACGCATTCATGGCGATTTATTTCCGTTACACCATTGCCTACGACTTTGCTGATGCAGGGCTCCCCTGTTTCAAGATGGCGACTCTATTTGACGCATTCAGTCCAATGAACTGCCGTAGCCAAGGTGACATCTATTGTACATATCTATGAGTAACCATCCAACATCAATTTGGCATCAAAATGATCCCTGCGTCCAAAATCGCATACTGTGACAGTACATACTGATTTGGATGAAGTACCTACTCATCGACCGTTAAAACAATACGTTCTATATACTGTAGTTCGAATATGGGTAGTGTGAATGAAATTTGGATGTAGTATGATGATGTGCCATGTTGATCAAGTGAGCCGATAACTTGGATGAACAATTATTAAACACGCACAATGTAACCACAAGGAACAAGTGTTTGCCTTATGTATTTACCTTTGAATCGATTTTGACATTTTGAAAATGCCAATGCCTCTCCTTTTTCTTTTTTGGGTAAATCCTCTCCCAGGGGTTTAGGGGATAGTTAAGTATCCACTAAATGCACACTTCATAATCTTGCCGGAAGTAGTACGGGTACGTTTCGCCTACTTTTTTCAATTACTATGAAGGCTGCGATTTCGGACGCAGCGGATGCCCATGATCATCCTAAATTGAAATTGTACCAAAGTAAGTTCTACAAATCCTTACAAAAAGCCTTGTTCCCAAACTGAATCATTAAGAAAGAACAACACGGGAAGATAAAGTCTGAATTTGTAATGAAGACAGTAAATATGTTTGCATATCTGGAGAGAAAAAAACATTTATGTAAAGCAGTCTCCTGGCCCATAAACTTCAGCAGAACGCAGCAACCCTCTGCTTTTGTTACGAGGCTTACGCAACACTCTCCCAAAATCTGCACGCGAGTTGCTAGGGGACCTGGTGTCGGCGATAGCCTCTTTAGGAATGTTTTTGAGAGAAGTCGAAATGTACCGGTTTCATCTGAGTGGCTTACATTGGTTTTAGGAGGGAGGGAAGACTGCAGTCTGCGCAGAAATGAGCCTCTCTCGCCCTTTGTGGGACTCACCCACTGCAGCAATTTCATTCAAGTCACAGTGTGGATAGAGGCTTTTACTGCAAAATCAGCTGGCTGTGTCTAAACCATGCCGCTGCATGGGAAAATTTAAGGACAGAAAACTTTTACAGATTTGTTCATTGTTTGTTGGACTTGTCAGGCAAAGTTCACGCAGAGGCAAAATACGATCACCAGTCTTGTTTGGTTTACTTCGGTTTTTAAAAAGAGAGTAACACATGCAATATGTGACTAAAATGACTACCTTTAATTTTTAGGGGTCACCAACACATTCTGAGAGCCAGTGTGGGTGATATCCTGGTGCACTTTTAAAAATAAAGGTTTTTTACACTGATGCTATTGAAGAACCAATTTTGGCTCCCCAAAGAACCTTAAAAAGTTCAAAGAACCATTTCTTTGTTACATTTTATAGTCTGAAGAACCTTTTAGGGGCCGTGTACACCAAAGCATTTAAACCGAGTGTGCCTCATACCTCTTGAAAAGTGAAGCCGTTGGCTCTTTGATCGGCCCCTGGTGGCTGGCGTTAGTACATAAACCCCACCCTCTCCAAACGATCGGGACTCGACTCTTAATAAAAAAATTATTTACACTTTTAATAAAATTTTCAGAAAGATGGATTTGGTCCTTTAAAGGAGACATATAATGAAAATGTGCCTTTTTTCATCTTAAAGTGCTAATGGGGCGTGTCGTTATGATTGGCGTAGTTGAATTGGGCGGACGAGCGTTTGGGCAGAAGTTTGATACCGCGGCTTCGCCTCTGTCCATGGACAATTACTTCTGCGCATGTCCTGACGTTTTACGTAACATGGCAGTGCCCATGGTTGAACATTTTTGGCTTTAATTCATCACAATGGAAGGAAGCGACGTCGTGCGTCCATCATTTTTTACAGTCCACAATTTAAACACATCTGAAAACGCTAGGCAGACGCCGACTGTATGCTCTTGCCAGTGTTTTGGTATGACGCTTTGTTTATCAGTCATTGTACAATGCGACAGTTGGTTGTTGTAATATTCGTCCTGCCCCTCCTCCACTGTTATTGGACGGCCAAGTGACATTTCAACTGAACAAAACCCACCAAGCTGCTGCCATTTTTGAAAAGCGTGGCACTTCCACTGGAAAGAATTGAAAACATACGCTGGCCACAGGTGTAAACGCTTTGGTGTACACACTCCCTTATGAAACAGAAAGGAGGTCCCTGGTTCAAGCCTTGGTCTTCTGTATGAAGTTTGCATCTTCTTCCTGTTTCAGCATTGGTTTACTCTTGGTACTCTGTTAGGTGAACTGGAGATGCCAAATTTTCCAATTGTCCAGATCAACCTGTACAGTAAATAGATCAACTTGTGTACAGATTAACCAGTTCTCCATATATATAACCATCGATGCGGGAATGGCGTTAAAAAAATGAATACATAACAGCCAAAAATGTTTTTCTACACTCTCAGAAAAAGGAACATTAAGGTACAAAGTTGTCACTGGAGCAGTACCTTCTCAAAAAGTAGCTTAAAAGCTGCATATTGGTTCCTCAAAGTTACACATTGGTACGTAGAGGTACAAAAGTGTACTTTTTGAGAAGGTACCATCCCAGTGACAACATTTGTACCTTTTTTCTAAGTGTTTGGCATTGTGTTGCACCTTCATTTTTAAAAGTGTACAAAGAGAACCTCAAGCATCAGTTAGCGTTGATGACGAATGTACAGTAAGTTAACTTATTAAACTGAGCTAAAGGAGCAATATTCAAATTATTCACTAAACACGACAGGGTTTTAAAACTGTGAAAAGTGTACACACTGAATGATAGGAGTTTCAGTTCTTTGTAACTTTCTGCAGTTTGAATTCATTCCCACTTTCATATGAAGTAGTAATTGCTTCAGTTCTGTGTGTCCATACTGACATTCAATACAGTATACGCTGCTTTTCTACAGTATGTACATGACTATTTAGGAATCACACCTGTGAGTAAATATGATTGTCATTCCCAAACACTGACTGTGATAATAGTTTGGACATCCTCTCCTAGTCTGCCTTTCTGAAATGTTCATTGTGTGCATTAAAGGGATAGTTCACCTGAAAACAAAATTTTGTTATTTACTCATGGTGTTTAATCCCTCCAATGTCTAACTTTGTTGTTTAGAACCCAAACCCAAAATTTGTTTTAGGTTTTCCGATTAATAGGACCCAAAGGTTTTTAATAAATAACTCCACTCGACTTGTGTCACATATTTAAAGTGTCTTGAAGACATTTACTTCTCTCCACTGTAAAAAAAAAGGTTGGTTCAACTTAATAAGCAAGTAAATTGGTTGCCTTAATTTTTTTGTTAATTGAACTTAAAAATATTTGTTAACTCAAAATAAGTCGTGTAAAAATGCTTGTCCACTAATTTTTTAAAAGTACAATTAACGTAAAAGTTTAAGGCAACCAGGTAAATTACTTTTTTGAGTTGAATCAACTAATCTTTTTTACAGTGTACTTTCTTCTTTTAGATATTGCTGTTGTTTCAGTTGTTACAAATAATTTATCTTCCGCCTAAACAACAGTTCAGAAAATGTGCACTGAAAAAGTGGCACAGGTCAAGACTTTCATCAAATAATGGACTACATTTTAGTTTGTTTTTACTATACCCTTTGCATCAGGGCACTTAAAGCATTCAAGTGGAGTTATTAAAGGGCCACTCCACTTTTTTTGAAAATAGTCTCATTTTCCAGCTCCCCTAGAGTTAAACATCTGATTTTTACCTTTTTGGAATCCATTCAGCTGATCTTTGGGTCTTGCGGTAGCACTTTTAGCGTAGCTTAGCATAATCCATTGAATCCGATTAGACCATTAGCGTCACACACAAAAAATAACTAAAGAGTTTCGATATTTTTCCTATTTAAAACTTGACTCTTCTGTAGTTACATCATGTACCAAAATTGAAAGAAAATTAAAAGTTGTGATTTTCTAGGCCGACATGTCTAGGAACTATACTCTCATTCTGGTGTAATAATCAAGGACTTTGCTGCTGTAACATGGCTGCAGGAGGCGCAATGATATACGCAGTGCCCGAAAATAGTCCCCTGCTATTAAAAGTTACCAAGGGGACTATTTTCGGGCGCTGTTTAATAATATTGCGCCCGCAACTTTTTCTTTTCCATCGGTCTTAGTACATCATGTATCTACAGAAGAGTCAAGTTTTAAATAGGAAAAATATTGAAACTCTATGGTCATTTTTTGGTGTAATCAGATTCAATGGACTATGCTAACCTATGCTAAAAGTGGTACTGCTAGACACAGAGATCAGCTGAATGGATTCCAAAATGGTAAAAATCAAATGTTTAACTCTAGGGGAGCTGGAAAATAAGCCTATCTTCAAAAAAATGTGTCCCTTAAACACTTTGAGAGTGGATGGTGACTGCCTCTTCAAGCTTCAATAAAACCCCATAGTAACCAGAAAACCCAAAACAACACTTTATGAAAAACTGCATTTGGGTTGCATTTGAACAAAGAAAGCTACTGGGGGATCAACAACATGAGGATCAGTAAATAATGACAGTTTTAGTTTTGGGGTGAACTAATCCATTGAGAGCAGTTTGGAACTTCAACGTTTTATGTAAGGGTAATGTTATCAGTGTAATAATGTTATCTCTCATTCAATAAGGTACAAAAGTGCTGTATTTTAGGAAGGCACTCAACTTTTCGGCTTGAACACAAAGCAATAGAACAGTACCCATGGTGCAGTGTGCAATAAAAAGGACATGTGACATGAAAATAAACCAAGAACTAAATGCTGAATCGTCTCTGTTTCTCTTCATTTTCTGTTGCCGTCATCTGTAGAGAGGTTGTGGGGTTCAGAATAAACAAACCTTTATCTCAGTACAGACACACGCGAGCACACGCTGACATAATGCACTTTCATGTCAACGCTCTTCTTCGCAACTGCTGCGATAGATTCAGACGTCTCACAGTGACAAGCCAGGTTAGCGTTTACTCACTGTTTACAACTTCCTAGAGTTCAATCTTCCAAATAATTCTGCTGACGTCCAATCAGCTGGGTTCCAGCTTTCGAAAGGGGACGAAGTGGAGATTATAAGCGAGCAAAATTAAATGCAATTTTTCCCAGGGATTTTCTGTCCGGAATCAAACACGAAAAGTGCTGCGTCCTTTGAAAACTCTTTCCTTTTATCAGCCCCATTGCTTCCTCTGAGGAGAGCGAGGAAAGGTGAGCGAGAAAGGCATGAATGAGACTGGCGGTAAAGCGAAGGCTGAGAGAGAGAGATAGCAAGGGAGTTTTTTTGTCGAATTGTGCAAATCACACATTCCTCAGTGGAATTCTAATGGCTGTAGGAAAAAGTCAGAGCTTTTATGGGAGATATCAGCACCGCTCCAATTTTACAGGTTTGACACGACCTCCTCAAACCACATTATCTTCGAAGCCCTGAGAGGCTGGGAGGTACAGGAATGAGTGATGGGGAAAATCAAGAGAGAGATATATGAAAAAGTGACATTCAGAGAAAAACGATAAGTAGCAAGTGAAGATGGCTAACTATTGCTCTATTATTCAGTCAAATACTGTTCCTGTAGCTCAATTGGTAAAGCCTTGCATTAGCAACACTCCAGTCATGGATTCGAACCCAGAAACAAACATACTCATGAAAAACATGTATAGATTGCATGCACAATAAACCTCTATGGATAAAAGTGGCTGCCAAATGCACAAACGTATAAGAATTGTTCACGTAAAAATTACAATTCTGTTATAAACTTTTGAAAGAATCTGTACGCAGCTCTATTTGTAAAAATGTAGTTTATAGTGATATTTCGTGATGATCATGCATGTCCAGTCCCGAATAATACAAAGTCCATGCTTGTGTCACAGCAACTACTTTAAAGGGACACTCCACTTTTCATGTTTGGCGGTACCACGTTTAGCATAGCTTAGCATAATTAATTGAATCTGATTAGACCATTTAGCATTGCGCTCAAACAATGCGTTTCGATATTCTCCTATTTAAAACTTGACTCTTCTGTAGTTACATCGTAAGACTGACCGAAAATTAAAAGTTAGGGATGCTCCGATCGATCGGCCGATAATGCTTGCTATGTTTCTCAATGAATTACGGTGAAATGCCACTACATCCAAAAGCCAGGGGGCGCTCTCGTGCAGAAACTCAAAATGCGCTGTAGACGAAGAACAATACACACGCAGCTGTGATGACACGCAGCTCAATGAAATGGCTGAAGGATATATTTATATTGCTGTTCTTCAAATCTTTTCAGGTATTTTCATGATAATAAAGAATATGTTTAATAATTATGTTTGACGAGTGTTGCATTTTCAAATGCATGTTATAAACGACTCAAACTAACAGTGATTTTAGATCGATAAGGACTTACTGATCAAAAATTGTAGTACATGAAATAGCTGTAATAAGATCGGCTGTCTGATTCAGAAATGTGATCGGCCACGTATTATTAGTGAAGATCGGGACATCCCTATTAAAAGTTGTGCTTTTCTAGGCAGATATGGTTAGGAACTATACTCTCACTCTGGCGTAATAATCAAGGACTTTGCTGCCGTAACATGGCTGCAGCTACGCCTGAAAATAGTCCCCTGCTATTGAAAGTAACCAACGGGACTATTTTCGGGCAGTGCGTAATATCACTACGCCTGCTGCGGCCTTGTAACAGCAGCAAAGTCCTTGATTATTACGCCAGAATGAGAGTAGTTTCTTGCCATATCTGCCTAGAAAATCATTTTTTTTATTTTAGGTCGGTCTTACACAATGTAACTACAGAAGAGTAAAGTTATAAATAGGAAAAAAATTGAAACTCTTTGGATATTTTTAGCGCAATGCTAATGGTCTAATCAGATTCAATGGATAATGCTAAGCTATGCTAAAAGTGGTACCACCAAACCCAGAGATCAGCTGAATAGATTCCAAAACGAAAGTAATCAAATGTTTAACTCTAGGGGAGCGGGAAAATGAGCATATTTTCAAAAAAAGTGGAGTGTCCCTTTAACGCTACTTTTATGATGTAGCTTGTCACACATGGTCATTATGAACCATCATCTTTCAATCATATTTCATTTAGGTTTCCGTGGAAAGAAATACAGCAAAAAGGTTTGGGAATATGATGGACAGAAATCTGACAGAAATGTCAATATCAATATTCCAACATTTGATCTGAAGAAAATCCCCCTATAAAAAAAATGCCTGGTATTATGTGGAAATTACTGTAAATTACTGTATTTAAAGAGATAGTTCACCCAAAAATTAAAAATCTGTCATAATTTACTCCTTCTCATGTTGATCAAAACAGATCCCTCCCTCTCAAACAGATCAAAAGCACCACTAACTTCCATTGAAGGAAAAAGAATACTATAGAAGTGAATGGTGCTTTTGAGTTTGGTTCCTCAAAATATTTCCTTTGTGTTCATGACATTTATACAACATAAAGGTGAGTAAATTATTACAGAATTTTCATTTTTGGTTAAACTATCTCTGCTTTGAGGTAGAATTTAACCTTTTGGGTAACACTTTCCTTAAAGGGGTGTTCATAAAACTGACATGACACATGCTATGAACATGAAAGAGATTTTATGCGCCTTTATGACAACTGTCTTTAAGTGTCATTCGTTCAATTATGTCATTTTTAATGCTAATATGACATTGTTTGAGATGTCTTTGTTATAACTTGTCATGACAACTTGACATTACCAAGAAAACATAATTGACCACTTTTACAAGTGATACAAATATAATTTGTCATTAAAATGTCATTAAGTGTTAATACTCTGTCAAATAGTTTTATAAAATCGTCATGAATATTTTTCTTGACCTCAACTACAGTGGTACAAATATAATTTGTCATTAAAATGTCATAAAGTGTTAATACTCTGTCAAATAGTTTTATAACAGCGTCATGAATATTTTTCTTGACCTCAACAACAGTGGTACAAATATAATTTGTCATTTAAATGTCATTAAGTGTTAATACTCTGTCATATAGTTGTATAACAGCGTCATGAATATTTTTCTTGACCTCAACTAGAGTGCTACAAATATAATTTGTCATTTAAATGTCATTAAGTGTTAATACTCTGTCATTTAGTTTTAAAACAGCGTCATGAATATTTTTCTTGACCTCAACTACAGTGGTAGAAATATGATTTGTCAATAAAATTTAATTAAAATTAAGTGTTAATACTATGAAAAAAATATTCATGACGCTGTTATAAAACTATATGAAAGTTCATGTTTTTTTAAGGGTACTCCATGTGTTTAACAAATAAAATCAAATCATTCAATAATAATAATAAAAAAATAATATAATGACATTTTATTGCATTTGGAAACCGCTTCACCTAAAATTAAATAAAAAAACAATAATGGGTTAAGCCAGGGATTCCCAAAGTGTGGTACGCGCACCCCCAGGGGTACGCGAGCTGCCACCAGGGGGTGCGCGAGAGGAAAACTGTAATGGCGGTCTGTTTCTTTAAGTGGGATTTTTCCATACAATAAATAAATAAAAAAATGAACAGTAAACATTTCCTTTGTAATCGCTTTTATTTTAAATAAAAAACTATAATTTATTAGTTTTTGATAGAAACGTAGAAGACAGCTGTTGTCTTTTTCTACGCACTGCTCTTCTGTTATGCACTGCCGCCGCTATATGCGTGCCAACTCGTTTCATTCATTCCATATATTATAAATATGCTTAACTGGCTGAAATCAGGGAAACTGTCATGTGGGACGTCTTATGATAAAGTTGTTAGTCACGAAGGAGGAGAGGGACCAAGAGAGAGAGACTTTTTTATGGCAAAAATAGAAATAATGAAATGTGACGAGACATGGGCACAGGATACGCGAGCAATGTGTTTTCATGCATGGTAAAGAGACCGCCAATGAATTATATAATAAAATACATAAATACTTACTGTAGAGAACTTATTAAAAGCTTTCATTTAATTTTGTTTGAAACTTGAGCTGTTATAATGAATCTGCAAACTATTATACACCTTTTGTGCAAACAGTAAAGGCTTTCGTTAATGTGTTTGATGGGTCTGCACGTGACGCACTGGTAAACATGAGGAAACTTCTCATAGGTCATCTATTAGCTGACGGCAGAAAGTGTAAGTTTTTTACCATAGTAAACTCGAATGGCGTCTAAATATCACAGTGGTTAAACGCATACACGGGGGCGCGCATCGTCTACACTGAGCGTAGTTTCAGATGGTGCAATAGGCGTAAATATTTTTCACAATGTTGGACGTAGCTAAGCCCGACGTAGGACTATTACACCCAACTTCTTAACGTCCGGCTAGTGCAACCGGCCCTTGGTTATTTGCGCATGATTAAACATGAGTATTTATGGTGAGAAAATAAAGCTTTTTTGGATTTTTTTTTAAATGGGGATTGGGGGTGCGCCAACCCGGTTGGGACATAGAAGGGGGTGCGCAGGAAAAAAAGTTTGGGAACCCCTGGGTTAAGCCATGCAGCGTTGGGTCCATATTGCTGGAAAAACTGGTAATTACATTAAATTAATGTCAGAAAATTTCAGAACCCTCTGTTTGAGAAACAACAAGTTCTGTTAGTTGTCAGTTTTTTAGTAAATTAAGTATAATATTTTGACCTCTCTGTTGCATTTTGTTAAGGCATTTAAAATTATTTGACATAATATTAACACTTAAATGACATTTAAATGACGTTTAATGTAATGTTAGCCCATAAAGCTAGGTAGTTTCTTAATTTTGATACTTATTCTGCTATGTCATGTTTAAGACAGATTTATGACAAGTTATGATGTATTGGTTTATATCAAGTTTGTCATAACAAAGCTAATTCAAACAATGTCATCTTTGCATTAAAAATGACATATTTGAACAAATGACACTTAATGACAATTGTCATAATAGACATAAAATCTCCTTCATGTTCATGACACGTGTCATGTCATGATTATGAAGGTGTCATGTCATGTCTTATGAACACCCCTTCAAGTAAAGTGTTACCACATTTTGCCTTTACAAGTAGGAATAGTTGTTTTAAATCTGTTTGAAAACAAAATGTGACATAATATTTAAATCCATATAAAACCTCGAAAATGTGGGGCTGTAGACTTGATTGAGAGGGCGACAAGATTTGATTCGATTACGATGTTCGCAAAGCTTTATGGGAGTGGGCTGATGCTGCTTGGATCTATTTCCGTGATTCCTGTTTCCATGGTAACAGCGACTTCTCTCATTGATGGATCTCAGTAAGATTGGGGGTTAAGAAATGTGAGAAACTAACTAAAAACTAAGCCGTCAGTACGGCATTCAGAACGTGATTAGAAATGCATGATTTACCGAAATAATACTCGCAGACCTCCAAAGAACATATTGTATCTTTTTCACAAGAAGTTCTCAAACATAGGAGAGTGCAAACAATCATTTATTACAATCATATTATATCAAAACTAACACAGAATATACAACATGAGGACACACACGCATACACAAAGAAGAAGTACTGATATGCATCATTTTAATAAAATAAGCAAAGTAATGGTGGGTTTAACCTCAAACAAGCATCAATAAAGCTCTTCTTTTACAGGGTCTCATGTCATAGGTCTTAAAATTTCCTGAATAAACCCTTACAGTTCATTAAGCTTCTTAATTAGGTAGTAAAACCAGCAAATGTTTCATGACTTTCAAGTGCAGCTGCTGTTTTGAATGAATATGGTTTCTCTCTAATCTCCTGTGTATTTGCTTTTGTATCGTCCCCCAACCACAATGACACAAGAGGTTTGTCCAGTGTCATAAAAATAGCTGTTCTGGAACGCCTTCTGCGTCTCTTTAATCTCTTCATTCACAGATTTCATTCATTTCAAATGTCATACCCCATTTAAAATGTCCCTGTCCTTCAATGACACAGGCTACTTAATCCAAACAAATACAACATGTTTATTTTGGCTGTGCTTGAACAAAACATACTTTACACGTGGCTTTCTTGCGCGATTGGAAGCGTCTGTCAGTATAGCTTAACGTCTGGGAGTATTTGTGCTTCCCGCGACCCTCGGCTTTATTCGCTCTGACAGGAGGGAATCGTGTAAAGTTGTGGCTGTCGCTCCGAAAAGCTTACAGAGAAAACTGGAAAGGGAGGGAATTTTCACGCATTTGCAACAGGAAAACATGAGAGATGACAAAATAAACCAACTGTGAAGTGAATCGCACGCAGTGACGTACGGAGAGATATTCAAGAAATGTGTATGTCCAGGTCCTGAGGGCTGAGTTAACACCATGACTTCCCGGGCTCTTCTGTTCTTAAGGCCGCTGCGTGTGATATTGTCCATTTTCCTTCTTTATCCCCACACAGACTTCTCTGTATGGGAGTATTGCAGTTGGACGGCTTCTCCGCTCTTCTTGTTGCCCTAGAAACAGGAACACGGATTTGAAAACGCAGCTGAAATGGGAACAAATCACTGAACGCCGGCGCGACAAATGTACACAAACAGAGCGCAGAATCGCCCTCCTCGGCAAGGTCAGCTCGCTTTGAAAAGCCTGCCCCGCGAAGGCCAAGGACTGTCCGCGGACACCGCGCGTTACCAAGGCAACCCGCATCCAACTCATACAGAGAGTTGTTGTTAAACAGAAAGACAAATGACCTGCAATAGCCTCGGTACGGCCGTGATGATGAATTGTCTGTGCTATTCACACATAAGCGTACCTAGTCCTACCTGGTTTTCATTGAAATGCAAAACCTGTTTCAAAAGATGTTCTTGTAGCTCAGTGGGTTAGCAATGCAAAGGTCATTGGTTCGATTCCTAAGGAACACACATAGAAAAAAATTTAGGCTATATGCGAAGTCGCTTTGGATAAAAGCATCTGCTATTGTGAAAAGTAGGCAGCAGTACTATGATGATGATGATGATGATGATGATGATGATGATGATGATGATGATATCTTATTAAAGATATATTAAAGGAATATTCCATTTTCTTAAAAGAAAAATCCAGATAATTTACTCACCACCATGTCATTCAAAATGTTGATGGCTTTCTTTGTTCAGTCGAGAAGAAATTATGTTTTTTGAAGAAAACATTGCAGGATTTTTCTCATTTTAATGGACTTTAATAGAGCCCAACATTTAATACTTAACTCAACACTTAACAGTTTTTTTCAACGGAGGTTCAACGGACTATAAACGATCCCAAACAAGGCATAAGGGTCTTATCTAGCAAAACGATTGTCATTTTTTACAAGAAAAATGAAAAATATGCTCTTTTAAACCACAACTTTTCGTCTAGGTCCGGTCCAGCGCAACCTAACGTAAATGCGTAGTGACGTAGGGAGGTCACGTGTTACATATATAAAACGCACATTTGCGGACCATTTTAAACAATAAACTGACACAAAGACATTAATTAGTATCATTCCACATACAACAACGTAGGAACGGTCCTCTTTCAACACAGTTGTTAACACTGGGGCGGAGTTTCGCGTTCGTCTTCTGTGACCTCTTGACGTCATGACGGATTGCGTATCACATCACGCATCACGACCTGATCTAGACGAGAAGTTGTGGTTTAAAAGTGGATATTTTTTATTTTTCTTGTCAAAAATGACAATCGTTTCGCTAGATAAGACCCTTATGCCTCGTTTGGGATCGTTTAGAGTCCTTTGAAACTCCGTTGAAAAAAACTGTTAAGTGTTGAGTTAAGTATTAAATGTTGGGCTCTATTAAAGTCCATTAAAATGAGAAAAATCCTGCAATGTTTTCCTCAAAAAACATAATTTCTTCTCGACTGAACAAAGACAGACATCAACGTTTTGGATGACATGGTGATAAGTAAATTATCTGGATTTTTCTTTTAAGAAAATGGAATATTCCTTTAAGATTCAATAAAAAAATTACTCAAATATGGACAACCCAATCATTGGTTTCAATTAAAGGATTAGTCAATTTTCTTAAAGAAAAATCCAGATAATTTACTCACCACCATGTAATCCAAAATGTTTACATCTTTCTTTGTTCAGTCAAGAAGAAATCATGTTTATTGAGGAAAACATTCCAGGATTTTTCTCATTTTAATGAACTATGATGGACCCCAACACTTAACAGTTTTAACAGTTTCGCATACGTCATCCGTGACCTCTTGACATGATGACGTATTACGAAAGGAGGAAGACAAGAAGTTGTGGTTTAAAAGTGCATATTTTTATTTTTATTGCCAAAAATGACAATCGTTTTGCTAGATAAGACCCTTATGCCTCATTTGGGATTGTTTAGAGTCCTTTGAACCTGCAATTTTAAACTGCATTAAAACTGTTAAGTGTTGGGGTCCATTAAAGTCCATTAAAATGAGAAAAATCCTGGAATGTTTTCCTCAAAAAAACATAATTTCTTCTCGACTGAACAAAGAAAGAAATCAACATTTTGAATGACATGGTGGTGAGTAAATCATCAGGATTTTTTAAGAAAATGGACTATTCCTTTAACTTAAAAAATTTCCATATTTGACGAAACCACCCCAGCACTGGTAAGTTCTTACACAGCAGCTGGTTTAACCGTATTTTACCCAGCCTAGCATTCTTTTTTGTAAAGTCTCACATCATGTGTATCTTTCTCAGATACGGCTTTGGAGACTGCACTGCGTCACAGACTTCCCCGATAACACACATCTGACACCAGCATACTGCATGAGATCTGAACGCGTTCCCACGGGAGGTCGTGTGGCTCTCTTTGGAGTGAACGTTTGAGATTTTAAGTGACAGTGGAAAAGAGTCGTGCTCGAAGAAAACTACTTTTAAACTCTTCTAATTGGCTTTGAACGCATCGTGACACGTCGCACCGGTCTGTACAAATCAACTGTCTTTAATTTTGCAGATGTTTACAGAATTCTCTTTTGATTGAGTTTAACATCAAGGTTTATACACACACACCCCTGGACCGTCAGCAAACCCATGACTGCGGTAGCTCGAAGCACGGGTGAAAGAGAGAGCAAACATTTTTTAAAGTACAGCATGAGATTGAATCAAGGTCATTTCACTAATATGAAACAATATTTAGAAATTGCAGGCAGTGGAAAGAATGACCAACGGAGTAACAAAACAGAAACTGGTCATGTACAAGTCAACAATGTACCCAAACGATTTTTTTACGTGTTTTTGAAAGGTTACGCATACAGGATCCACGAAAACAACTAAAAATGCTCTCATGCATGCCAGACTAGACATTGGAAATGCTACACCATGTCAGGCCATTTTATACGCAAGCGCATGACATTCACATTTATATAGTTTAAACGGGATGATGTTTTCAAAAACAATGCCCCCCACAACATGCCAAAATCGGTCGGTTCAGCTTACCTTACTTTGGCTTGGTTAGCTTTTCCATCGAGTTTTTAGAAACACTTCGGAGTGGGAGGGATTATAGGCGTGCCGTTATATTTGCGCCATCTTCTGCTTTGACATCATACAAGTGAAACCGTCGTTGTACGTTCCCATACATTAATTTATTTCTCAGTCCGACACAAAAATAAAATTGACCACCACAAATAGATGTTTGCAAATAACTACCTCTGTCTGACATGACAGTTTCTGTACAAACACCTGTGGCGTCAGTCGACACGCTCCGCTGAGCCTCATTTAAGTTGCATTTAAGCATAATGCGGACGTGCGCATCGCGAATGTGTTGCCACAAACTGCAAGTCTGGAAAAAACTGTTATGATGTTCCTGATTCACAACCTGTGGATGTTTTTCATCGCTAAAAGGGAGTTTGGGAACCAGCAAAGGACAGATGACAAAAGGTTTACTCGAGACAGCGCAAGCTAGCATGAAGGTAAAGCTAATCTTTTACATTATAGCGATGACGCTGGTAGTGAGTTGCATATGTCCATCGTTTTTCAGACAAACACATTTTCGGATATTTTATAATATGTTTTAGATCTTTCAGTTGATTAAATGTAATGTTACGGGGTCC
Source organism: Paramisgurnus dabryanus (assembly GCF_030506205.2). Taxonomy (NCBI): domain Eukaryota; kingdom Metazoa; phylum Chordata; class Actinopteri; order Cypriniformes; family Cobitidae; genus Paramisgurnus; species Paramisgurnus dabryanus. The sequence continues at coordinate 36,209,871 of NC_133345.1, read as the reverse complement.
ACCCATAGTCCACGACCTTCAAGTCCAAAAAAAGTGCGTCCATCCTTCACAAAATAAATCCAAACGGCTCCAGGATGATAAACAAAGGTCTTCTGAGGGTAATCCGCGCGGTGCTGTTGTAGAAATATCCATATTTAAAACTTTATTTACGTAAATAACTACCTTCCGGTAGCGCCGCCATCTTAGTCGCGTCCGCATTCAGGATGAGAGCTTACGCAGCCTACGGAGGCTACTCTGCTGCTGCTCTGTGCCCCACCCTCCGAATTTGTCATACGTCACTAAGAAAAGTGCGTACACTACGCTAATACGCTCTCCTGAATACAGAGGAGTCAAAGATGGCGGCGCTACCGGAAGGTATTTATTTACGTTAATAAAGTTTTATATATGGATATTTCTACAACAACACCGCACGGATTACCCTCAGAAGACCTTTGTTTATCATCCTGGAGCCGTTTGGATTTAATTTGTGAAGGATGGACGCACTTTTTTTGGACTTGAAGGTCGTGGACCCCATAACATTACATTTAATCAACTGAAAGATCTAAAACATTTTATAAAATATCCGAAAATGTGTTTGTCTGAAAAACGATGGACATATGCAACTCGGACAGCTTGGGGGTGAGTAAATCATGGGTTTAATATCATTTTTGGCCGAACTATCCCTTTAAGAAAGGGATATACAGTATACATATGGGGACCATCTAAGAACCATGTCAGACTTGCTACTTTTAATTTTATGAAAGCTTTAAGATAATTAAAAAAGTTTAACTGTTGAGTCCAAATGTAATTTAAACAAAACGACCCTCTAAAAAACACATAAGTTGAATTAACAATTCAGGAGAGAATGTGTTTTTGTTTATCACTATGAAACAAATGTAAAAATATGCTTAAGGCAAGAATACGCTTAGTAACTTTTAGAATTTTAAGAGGGTCCTTGGAAACTTTTCTCCTCTTTAGAGGTCCCTGGCTGCAAAAAGTTTGAGAAACTAAGTTTTGATGCTACTAACTTGCCTACATTTAAGAAAGTATTTCAGCAGTTTTTCCAGTAATAAGCACACGTCTGTGCAATGCAGCAATGGGTTATTTAAGTAAGAGATATAGGCAGCCGGTTGTTATCGCAGAAATAAGCCCCGACAGTGTGATCAGGACCTGACGCAAAGCAAATAAAATAAAATACATTTCATTTGCTCATTTTTAACAAATGCAGACCTTCCACTGAAAACCAGTTTACTTTCGGTTTAATACAAGACAATCAAATATCACACACTATTTGGTTTAATCATTTGTAAATATAATGTCGTAGATTTTATTAAAAGACGTTTGTATAACATTTTTGTGTAATATTAAACTGTACCCGTCAAAATGATTTGCAGCATCCGGGTTACTCTGTGTTATTAGTTTTGAGGGAATATCAAACATGCAAATGTCGCAACCGGCCAATCAGAATCAAGCACTCCAACGAGCCGTGTAATAAGTTAACGAAAACTGTTTGCTGTGCTTTGACTCACCTTGGTGGCAATAGCCTTTAGCTTGTCCATAAGAGTTAACTTTTTGGCAAAAACCACTTCATCATCTTCATTCTCCTCCCCCTCTCCTTCCATAATGGCACAGCTGTCTGCCGCTGGTAACTCGCACTCCTTATTAGCTGACATCACAAGCTTTGAATATTTAAACTCCAGCCTATCAGAGCCCAGAAACATGAAGCTTATTAGCATAAATAAGATCATACTTATATATACACGGATCAGGCATGACCCGTCAAGGCAGGGGCTTACACATACTGCTGGATCAACCATTACAGAAACATAAAAAATGATTTTGGTAATCACCAATACTATAAGAGTAGCAGTGGCACAAACTTTACATTGGGTGTAATCAGTACATCTGTGATGGACAGCTGTCATACTTTTTGTTCTTCTTCCAAAAGTAGCAGGTCAAGGAGATGAGCAAAATGGCACATAACGCTCCAAGTCCAGCTCCCACCTTTATCCAAAAGTCTATTGATTCGCACGGAGATATTTTCTTCAGGGGTAGAGCCAGTCCTCCAGTACACAGACGAGGTTCAGTCCACACATACACTGTGTCCTTTGGATCACAGCACACGTCATTACACACACTGTGTGTTTTTTAAACATCAGGAGAACGTCAATAAAACTAATGAAGTACCTGCACTCCTCCCTTGCATGCTCCTTCAATGGTGTGATAATCCGCATCAGTGCAGCGTGGACATGCACCGGAGCTTTCCCATAGAAAGTAGAATGTGCAGCCGTCACACGTACCTGCAGGACATTTACTGAAAAAGAAAAAAGACATGTAGTACATTCTCCAAAAAAAGAAAAGGTAAACAAGCTGTCACTGGGGCAGCAGTGCCCTTTTAAAAAGTAAACCTTTGTACTCAAAGGTGCACAATGGTACCAAACATATACACTCACCTAAAGGATTATAAGAAACACCTGTTGAGTTTATCATTAATGCAATTATCTAATCAACCAATCACATGGCAGTTGCTTCAATGCATTTAGGGGTGTGGTCCTGGTCAAGACAATCTCCTGAACTCCAAACTGAATGTCAAAATGGGAAAGAAAGGTGATTTAAGTAATTTTGAGCGTGGCATGGTTGTTGGTGCAACACAGCCGGTCTAAGTATTTCACAATCTGCTCAGTTACTGGGATTTTCCCCCACAACCATTCCTTGGGTTTACAACGAATGGTTTGAAAAGGAAAAAACATCCAGTATGCGGCAGTCCTGTGGGCGAAAATGCCTTGTTGATGCTAGAGGTCAGAGGAGAATGGGCCGACTGATTCAAGCTGATAGAAGAGCAACTTTGACTGAAATAACCAATCGTTACAACCGAGGTATGCAGCAAAGCATTTGTGAAGCCACAACACGCACAACCTTGAGGCGGATGGGCTACAACAGCAGAAGACCCCACCGGGTACCACTCATCTCCACTACAAATAGGAAAAAGAGGCTACAATTTGCAGGAGCTCACCAAAATTGGACAGTTGAAGACTGGAAAAATGTTGCCTGGTCTGATTTCTTTTGAGACATTCAGATGGTAGAGTCAGAATTTGGCGTAAACAGAATGAGAAAATGGATCCATCATGCCTTGTTACCACTGTGCAGGCTGGTGGTGGCGGTGTAATAGTGTGGGGGATGTTTTCTTGGTACACTTTGGCCCCTTAGTGCCAATTGGGCATTGTTTAAAGGCCACGGCCTACCTGAGCATTGTTTCTGACCATGTCCATCCCTTTATGACCACCATGTACTCATCCTCTGATGGCTACTTCCAGCAGGATTATGCACCATGTCACAAAGCTCGAATCACTTCAAATTGGTTTCTTGAACATGACAATGAGTTCACTGTACTAAAATGGCCCCCACAGTCACCAGATCTCAACCCAATAGAGCATCTTTGAGATGTGGTGGAATGGGAGCTTCGTGCCCTGGATTTGCATCCCACAAATCTCCATCAACTGCAAGATGCTATCCTATCACTTTAGGCCAACATTTTTAAAGAATGCTTTCAGCACCTTGTTGAATCAATGCCACGTAGAATTAAGGCAGTTCTGAAGGCAAAAGGGGGTCAAACACAGTATTAGTATGGTGTTCCTAATAATCCTTTAGGTGAGTGTACATAAATGGTATATATTAGGACCTTTTATATGGCACTGTCTCAGTGACAGCTTCAGTACCTTTTCTTCTGAGAGTGTACTACACATAATCAGTTACACCTGTGTTTCTCAACTGTGCATTACATTACATTTATGCACTTTGGCAGTGCATTCAATATATACATTTTTGTCAGTATGCGTGTTTCTGTACTGAACCCATGACCTTTGTATTGCTAATGGCGATTTTCATTGCATAGCACCCGACGGTTTAGGTCGGGTCAGGTTGGGTCAGCTCACCTCACTTTGGCTTGATTAGCTTTTCCATCGAGTTAAGTAACACTTTAGAGTTGGAGGGATTATATGTGTGTTGTTATATTTGCGCTGTCTACTGCATCATAGAAGAGTGCCTTCGTACATTCCAATATTTATTTCTCAGTCCGCCACAAAATTAAAAATGACCACCACAAATAGATGTTTGCACAACGCGTTTATCACTACCTCTGTCTCACATGACAGTTTCTGTACAAACACCCGAGAGCCTCATTTAAGTTTCATTTAAGCATATATGCGCGTCACGAATGTAAATATTAAATACAGCTCGGGTCGCTTGAAACCCCAACCGAGGTGGTACTAAAAAAAGCATCGGGTACTACGTACTGCACCCAGTGGAAAAGCCCCCAAAAGTAAGCTGACCCGACCCAAACTGTGTGTACTATGCAATGGAAAAGCTTCATAACACAATCATCTACAAACTAAGCTGCAGGAGAAACTCTAAGGGTGGTGGAAGATTACTCAAAATGATTTGAAATAAAACAAAACCAGCATTAAAGTGACGACGGCTGAAAATTAGGATATTGTGTTTTGTTATTTTTTTAATTTTTGTGACTTTCCAGGTATGCCAAGCTTTGCAATATGTGACCCTGGACCACAAAACCAGTCATAAGTCGCACAGGTATAATTGTAGCAATAGCCAACAATACATTGTATGGGTCAAAATTATAGATTTTTCTTTTATGCCAAAAATCAATAGGATATCTTGTAAAATCACGGGCCATTAAGATATTTTTTTATTTTCTTACAGTAAATATATCAAAACTATATTTTTGTGAGTGGATGCAGTTGCTGTGGACTTCATTTGGACAAATTTAAAGACTTTATTTTCACCCTTTCACGATTTTCAAATAGTTCTCAAATATTGTCCTATACAAACAAACCATACATCAATGGAAAGCTTATTTATTCAACTTTCAGATGATATTTACTCTTAAAAAAGACCCATATGACTCGTTTTGTGGTGCAGGGTCACTTATTTGCTCATTTATTATTTACATAATGTTACAGTTTGGCTTTGCATTTAATGCATTTTTATATGAAAGATTTGAAAATACATACAGAATGATGTACAATAGCTCCCAGGAAGGTTCCCTATAAAAACTCTGCAGTCCTTTTATGTTTAGACAAAAATATATTACTGTAATAAAGAAGATCACGAAGGATGAACGCACAGAAAAACACAAATACATTTGTTGTTGCACCATCACAGTAGGGACTTTCTATTGACTCTTAGTGTTTTTATAATCACTTAATGGTTGTGTTTTTAATTAAACGCCTATGTTTTTAAAGGCATTTGTGCTGTGGGGATAGCTCGGAAATCTTTATGTGGGTCAAATCACAAATGAAAAATTAAATGAAGTGTATGAAAAAAACAAAAACTACTTCAATGGCCCATCCATTGACGTAATCTAAAGAGACATAGGAGATGCCCTGTGCTATATTTAGACCGCATTAATGACAGCGTGTTTGTTTATGCGTGCGTTTGTGTACCTCGGCACAGATATCTCTCCTCTCGCTGTTTTCCCTGGGTTACAGCGCAATGAAACAACTGCGTTTCTGCCTCTCGGACATGAGGTCGTAACCTGCGTGGAACTTCAGAAATAAAAGACGCCAATAAAGATATAACTGAGGACAAACACATGTTATTGTAAAACCTGTGAAACTAAAGCCCCATCATCCGTCTGTGAAAGAGGACACGGGAGGCACTTTGGGCTGATGACAAAATCTTTCTGCCAGTACCGGTAGAAGAAGTGGACATCTGAGACTGTCCTGGATGAGGATGGGAAAAGTTCTGGTCTGGCGCTTATACCATTGAGTGATTTTTCAACTGTGGCTCCTGTGGCACAAACACAAAGAGATGAATATCATATTTATTATTACGAATGATCACTACCTTATGTTTGCCAGTTATTATGTGACAACGTGCACTTACATTGATGATAAACATGTAAAATGATTATAAAGGCAATAGAAATGAATAACAACTTCTATTATATTTGATCAAAGGCAAGAGCTTATGTCTGAGTAATAAGATGATATGATCTTTTAATGAAACGCATCCACATCATTTTCTGGATTGTATAAACATATCCAAGCTTTTATGTAAATACTGCCTTTAATCTCTGTTCAGATATATTTTTGCAGCTAATGTGATTAATTTCATATTTGCTTTTACTGAAAATTCCCTTTAAATGTAAATGTATTCACTTACTTAGCAGAGACTTATCCAAAGCAATTTAGAAATGAATGGAGCATTTAACATCTTGCCTTAAGAGCCAAACATAAGCGCAATACACAGCTATGTCAAAATAGTATTGAAGCATGAAAAATACTATAGTATTTACTCTAGTACACTGTATTATATTAGTAAGCACACTGTATACTGTATCATGCAGTAGTATATTATTGTTATTAAAGGAACACACCACAGTTTTTCAATATTTTACTATGTTCTTACCTCAACTTAAATGAATTAATACATACCTATCTTTAATGAATGCGTGCACTTAATCTTTGTACAGCGCATTGTGAATGTGTTAGCATTTAGCCTAGCCCCATTAATTTCTTAGGATCCAAACAGGGATGAATTTAGAAGCCACCAAAGACTTCCATGTTTTCCCTAGTAGTTACACGAGCAAGTATGGTGGCACAAAATAAAATGTGGGATGTGTGCTGTGCACTTAAGAACATGCGCTAAGATCATTATAATAGGGCCCAAAGAGTGCATTTACTTTACTTTCATTAAAAGTCTCATCTGGATTTGATTTCTATTAGCCAATAAAAATGCAATTATTTACTGAGAGATTCTGTTAAACAATCTCCAGCTTTCCATCAGATCTAAAATGATGTTTCTCTTACCCTGAAATGTGTCCGCCAGGCTAATAGACTGGGAAGAAAGGGCTGTTCTTAAGCCCCGCCCATCAGAAGGTATAATTGTTGATTGACAGATAAAGGCCTCCACTGAACTGCCCACCTGATCGCCTTCAGATTCGTCATTGGGCAGATTTGTAACATTATCTCTGCACGTCGCTGCCTTGTGACCCTTACAAAGACAGAGAAATAAAGAAACATTCAAAGCAGGTGTGTTCAGGTGTCTGTGTGCGTGTTTTTTTGTGTGTGTGTTTTTGTGTTTGTGTGTGTGCGTGTAATACCTCTGCTCCACACAAGCTGACATTGAAGAGGTGGTAATACTTTGTGCCTTTGGCAGTAAAGCTCGGTCCACTCATAATGGACCCAGCGGTGGCCAGAGCACTAAAATCAAACTGAAGAGTCCGATTCGGTTGGATGTGTGTGAACATACAGTCGCTAAAACACACACTGTGCTCCTGCAATAAAAACAAATCAATAGAGACCTGACATTATTAAATGGGACTCTGGAATACTGGATTCTGATTGGTCGACTGCAACGTGTGGTCATAACTTCAGGGTGCTAATAACCTAATAATAAAAATGACCTGACTATACATTAGTGATTAAGAAAGGAAATGATACAATCTTGTAATTACTAGCAATTATCTTAAACCACTGGCCATGTGTCTCACATCCCCCAATACAGATTTTAATGGTAGGTGTAAACAAGGGTGAACTCAAACCATGTAGTAAAGCCAAGTCAATACACTAACATTCATCATACAAACACATAAACTGCAATTACGTAACCTTGTTGCTTTTGCTGCCCGGCCCACATGGTTGGCAGGCGTCTTTGCCATAGATGTGATGTCCAGACAGGACAGTATTTGGAGGACACTCTTGGCAATGGTTGGTGTCTTTATCAATGTAATGTCCAGCAGGGCACGGCACACACGAAGAGCCGGTCCGTCGAGTCTGCAGGGCACATGCCCGGCACCCTGACGCCACCCCGTCTATGGCATTAGTGACCGATATGGAGTAAATCTTTACCATATCATTTGCATACTGACGCACCTGACGGACAAAGAAAGGGAATTAAATGCTAAACTTCATCTAAATTTTATGAATAATACAAATCAAATGCATCCTTATAGGGTCATGCTTACCACAGCTATACGGTTACTTAAAGGTTTTTTTTTTTTAGGAATGCTTGGCAAACTTAAAAAAGCAACAACAACAAAAAAAACACAAGACATTGCAGCAAAAATATTTAACACCTGCTATAGCAGCACATCAAGATTGTTATCAATTTTACATTAGTGTGATGCATAACATAATAGATTATTAAAACTTTTAATAATTTACTGGACATAAATCTGGTCTCCCATTGGTTAATTAAAATGGTTTTAGAGGGATTTTGGGAGCAAATCTACTACAAATTAACCATGATTTTACTACATATAAACACAAAAAGCCAATGGATACTAGAGTTAAACCATGGCTAGTATAAAAAAATGGATTTTTTAAAGGAATATTCCATTTTCTTAAAAGAAAAATCCAGATAATTTACTCACCACCATGTCATCCAAAATGTTGATGTCTTTCTTTGTTCAGTCGAGAAGAAATTATGTTTTTTGAGGAAAACATTGCAGGATTTTTCTCATTTTAATGGACTTTAATAGAGCCCAATATTTAATACTTAACTCAACACTTAACAGTTTTTTTCAACAGAGTTTCAAAGGACTCTAAACGATCCCAAACGAGGCATAAGGGTCTTATTTAGCGAAACGATTGTCATTTTTGACAAGAAAAAAAAAATACACTTTTAAAGCACAACTTTTCGTCTAGGTCCAGTTGTGATGCGTCAGCATGACCCCACGCAATCCGTCATGACGTCAAGAGGTCACAGAGGACGAACGTGAAACTCCGCCCCAGTGTTTACAAGTGTGTTGAAAGAGGACCGTTCCTACATTGTTGTATGTCAACTGATACTAATTAATGTCTTTGTGTCAGTTTATTGTTTACAGTGGTCCGCAAATCTGCGTTTTATATATGTAACACGTGACCTCCCAACATCACTACGCATTTACGTTAGGTCACGCTGGACCGGACCTAGACGAAAAGTTGTGGTTTAAAAGAGCATATTTTTTATTTTTCTTGTCAAAAATGACAATTATTTCGCTAGATAAGACCCTTAAGCCTCTTTGGGATCGTTTAGAGTCCTCTGAAACTCCGTTGAAAAAAAGGTTAAGTGTTGAGTTAAGTATTAAATGTTGGGCTCTATTAAAGTCCATTAAAATGAGAAAAATCCTGCAATGTTTTCCTCAAAAAACATAATTTCTTCTCGACTGAACAAAGAAAGACATCAACATTTTGGATGACATGGTGGTGATAAATTATCTGGATTTTTCTTTTAAGAAAATGGACTTTAACGTAACCATAGTTTAACCATGTTTTTGTTGTAAAACAATGATTTTACAAAAGGTAAATCATTGCACTTTTTCTATAATAAAACCATGGTTAGTTATTGTATGGGTATTTATAGCAGACAAGTAGTAGGGAATGTAACACAATGTCCTAATATGTAACATGCATGCGCATAACATTGCAATGTACACAAAAACGATAACTGAATAATTTTCAAAAACTAGCGCTTTGAAACCCATTCAATTTTCAGGCCCCTCAATATGCGATTGTGTAAATGAACAGCAGAGGGCATAAAAAGTTCAGTTTTTTGTAAAAAAAAAAAAAAATGCGTGTGCATCTGCGTGTGCGTGCGTGTACTCACATCATTTGCTTGACTCGTGCGTTGGAAAGCCCAGGTGTAGGCAACTGTTGAGTTTTCAGTCATGATATGCATGTAGCTCTGTTTCATTTGACTCCCTTCCCATGATTCAACTACGTTTGTGCTCCTTCTGTTCATATCCTGCAACGTCAACAAAACCAACAACCTTTCACGTTAAGACGCAGATCTGCCCACGTTAAGACACAAATAACTGCTCACTTTCTGTCAATCAAAGCAGAAAAACAGCATGCAGCTGTTGGAAAACAACACGTACATACACTCAAAATAAATAGCAACCACCAACACGCATAACATTGTGACACGCATATGGTACATAAACATGCTCACATATATGCAAGTTGACTCACCATCATGAAGTAAAACTCGCAGTCGGCCGAGCAGGTGGTTTCAAACTCGAAAGTAATTCGGCCGTACTCGCTGCCAGTCGTCCTTTGTACTGACAGCGGCAACCTGACACAACAAATCATATAGCTATACTACAGACTTACAGCACAGAGCAATACACTACAGAATTAAAGGGACACTCCACTTTTTTTGAAAATAGGCTCATTTTCCAGCTCCCCTAGAGTTAAACATTCAATTCTTACCGTTTTGGAATCCATTCAGCTGATCTCCGGGTCTGGCGCTACCACTTTTAGCATAGCTTAGCATAATCCATTGAATCTGATTAGACCGTTAGCATCGCACTTAAAAATAACCAAAGAGTTTCGATATATTCTCCTATTTAAAACTTGACTCTTCTGTAGTTACATCGTATACGAAGACTGACAGAAAATTAAAAGTTGCGATTTTCTAGGCCGATATGGCTAGGAACTAAACTCTCATTCTGGCGTAATAATCAAGGACTTTGCTGCCGTAACATGGCTGCAGGACACGCAATGATATTACAGTGCCCGAAAATAGTCCCCTGCTATTGAAAGTTACTCAGGGGATTATTTTCGGCTGCTGCTTAATATCGTTGCGCCTCCTGCAGGAGGACATGCAACAACTAATAAGATTCAAAGTTATCAATATTACTTTAATTGAAATTACATTGCGGATCTGTATCTTCCCATATACAGACAAAGTATTATTGCATTAATGAGGGATATATGTGCTTTTTGGAGCTTTAAAATGTTGGAGATAACACAACATTTGGATTGAAAATTATTTTCTATTGTCTATTGTGTTGTATATTTGTAAGTTTATAGCAAATGTATGTATATAGCATGATGCACTGTCTAATACTATGCAACAAAATCACAATGTTTTCTCAATGTGAACTGCACTGAAGCAGACGCAGCATGTACGACAGCACAGTTTTTTTTCACACAGTCAATGAACACAATGTACTGTGGGCAGCACTTGAATACATAACAGTGTGCTTATGAGATGAAGGTGGCCAAGTGCTTAGACTCACTTGAATCCAGGTACTCGGAGGGTTAAGATGAGATAATCATTATCTGAACGACCTGTTCCAGAATGAATGTGATCACCTGCTACCTCCCAACCTAACACACACACACACACACAGCACAGTAATGTACAAGCATACATGCAATAGAGAAAATACCACAGTGATACTTTGGAAACAATACATTTGGAGAATGCAAAAATGCTAATCATTTCTACAATGCTAAAGTAATAATCTCACATATCACTGAATAGAAGCACAACAGCGACATCTACCAACCAAAACAGACATAACAAGCGCATGCTATAACACTGACACCATGTAATCTCTCACCATTCAAGCCATCGCAATTGCTGTTGGCCACGTTGAAGCAGGATGTCTTCATGTTGGCAGGCAGAACGTTCCACCACTTATATTCATAGCCAAGCACAGGTTCTGTGCCAGACGGGCAAGGCTGGCATGCTATGGGAGCCACACAATCCATATATTATTTAAAATCACATTCGTATTGAAAAATAAAGAAGTAAACAAAATGACCTTTAACTCCATCCGAATAGCTTCCAGGTTGGCATGGAGAACAGGTAGCTGTGTCGTTGTTATAGAAACCAGGATTACAGGGAGGACATTGCTCGACTTGACCAGTAGATGGCAGTTTTACTGCACCACGAGCCTTTTCCAAACAAATCTGAGGCTCGATCCATTTATAAATGACATGCGTCTGAGAGAAAGAAAGAGAATATTGAAAGGGAAAAATCTTTAAAAAAAAATCTGATCAGTATAATATGTAAAAAAATCAGTAAGTCTTATAATCTAATGATGACATTAGAAGAATCAAAGTTTGTTTTAACATTGATTATACATTTTTTAAGATATCAAGGTTATATTTCACAGAATATTTTTTGCATTGTGTACAATGATTTTATGTGGAAAACAGTGCTAACAATAAAAAATGACTTTAGTTGGGTTTTCATAGCCATGGTCACATATTGTCAAAGTGTGGGGTCGATTTATTGTACACTCCCTATCCAACCTGCTGAATCTTTTCACTGAAAATTTTTTCCAAATATGCTGTAAAAAAAAAAAAACAAGAGTCTTGAAATGTGATTTTGGTGTATGTGTGGTATTAAATAGATATCAATCTCATCCTAAATTTAAAAGAGGTAAGTGTGCATCATGCTTTCCGATGATGTTTTGATTTCTGCATAAAATATTGCAGGTTTTGAATATACAAACTTTTGCCACTGTGCTCAAAATAAACATGGTAAAACAGATAAGTGGAGGTGGAAAATTTCTGTAGCCATAGCATGTTTAAAACTTTGAACATTTCGGTAAAAGTATTAAAGGAATATTCCATTTTCTTAAAAGAAAAATCCAGATAATTTACTCACCATCATGTCATCCAAAATGTTGATGTCTTTCTTTGTTCAGTCGAGAAGAAATTATGTTTTTTGAGGAAAACATTGCAGGATTTTTCTCATTTTAATGGACTTTAATAGAGCCCAACATTTAATACTTAACTCAACACTTAACAGTTTTTTTCAACGGAGTTTCAAAGGTCTATAAATGATCCCAAACGAGGCATAAGGGTCTTATCTAGCAATACGATTGTCATTTTTGACAAGAAAAATAAAAAATATGTACTTTTAAACCACAACTTTTCGTCTAGGTCCGGTCCAGCGCAACCTAACGTAAATGCGTAGTGATGTAGGGAGGTCACGTGTTACATATATAAAACGCACATTTGCGGACCATTTTAAACAATAAACTGACACAAAGACATTAATTAGTATCAGTTGACATACAACAACGTAGGAACGGTCCTCTTTCAACACACTTGTAAACACTGGGGCGGAGTTTCGCGTTCGTCCTCTGTGACCTCTTGACGTATTGCGTGGGGTCAGCTTTCGCATCACGACCGGATCTACATGACGAGAAGTTGTGGTTTAAAAGTGTATATTTGTTATTTTTATTGTCAAAAATGACAATCGTTTTGCTAGATAAGACCCTTATGCCTCGTTTGGGATCGTTTAGAGTCCTTTGAAACTCCGTTGAAAAACACTGTTAAGTGTTGAGTTAAGTATTAAATGTTGGGCTCTATTAAAGTCCATTAAAATGAGAAAAATCCTGCAATGTTTTCCTCAAAAAGCATAATTTCTTCTCGACTGAACAAAGAAAGACATCAACATTTTGGATGACATGGTGGGGAGTAAATTATCTGGAATTTTCTTTTAAGATAATGGACTATTCCTTTAAGTTACCTTGCTGTCCTTATCACAGGTGCTGTAGGTCTGAATGAAGTCTTTCTCTGAGCATGGCGATCTGCGTCTGCATACTGTCGAACCTTCAGCTGTTTCCAGACAGTAGAGAGAGACATAACAAATATTACCATAAAAATTCATTTTATGAAGATCATCATCAATATACATCAATAAACTCACAGTCATTCAAATAATATAATGCAAGTAGTGGAACGTGAGCATGAAAATGGAGATAAAGTGATCTGAACAGAGTTTACTTCATTTTGAAGTCACACAGACAACATCAATAGAATAAAAATGTATCCCTTCCTCTGTAAAGATGTATGCATGTATGCTTGCTTTACATTACATCAAGTAATTAAAACATTGCATTTGGAGTACACATTATCAATCCACACATTACATGGAAATCAAACACATGACCCTGGCGTACAGTACTGTTTACATTTTTTAAAACACTCATTCCTTATATTTTTTCCACATTTTATTTTGATTTAAATTCTCAAGTGCGCCTCACGCTGTTGTCTAGAGGAATTGACAGATTTTTAGATTTAGGATTGGGAGTTATTTTCTCAACCTATTATTTCACACAAATTTGAGGGGTAAGAAATGGTTAGGGTTTGAGTTAAGGGTCATTTGGGGTTTGTTTGATTAAAACATTATTACAGGAACAACAAAAAATGTTGATCCAAGATCACATCTTACTTGCAAAATCACAGCGACAATTTAATGACAATGAGGCTTAGGCTAGAGGACCCCTATAATCTTTGACATAATTCGAACACTGCTTTTAATTTCATGGGGACTTACAAAATAAACCTTTATATTTAAAGACTTTTAAGATAACAGAATCATTTGTCAAGTGTTTCATAACCTGTAAAGGGGCCATGGCATGAAAATCTGACTTTTTCCATGTTTAAGTGTTATAATCGAGTCCCCAGTGCTTCCATCAACCTAGAAAATGTGAAAAAGATCAACCCAGTAACCATTCTCTGCAAGCACGTGAAAAAATAGGTCATTGAAATTTGGCTCTCCTTATGATGTCATAAGGAGATCATATTATAATAATACCACCCCTTAATCTGCACTATCCAATCACAGCACTGCCATTTAGTGCTGAGAGAAAGAGCAAATAATTCACATCACAACTGAGTTTCAATTGCAACAAACCACCATCAATGCAATCAATGTTTGAATTTCATCAGCTCATTTGCATTTTAAAGGACACACCCAAAAAAATGTGCTCACACCTACAAAGTGTCCATTTTAACATGTTATAATAAATTATCTATATGGTATTTTGAGCTAAAATTTCACTCATATGTATTCTGGGGACACCAAAGATTTATTTTCCATCTTTAAAAAGTCTTAAGACATGGCCCCTTTAAACAGTACCATAAAGCACCATCCTTTAGTAACTGAGCTACAGGAACACTATTACAGAAATATATATACACACAATAAGCTCACAAATATTTACTCACAGGCGTAATGTGTTTTGGTATTGCAAGGTGTACAGGAGCTGGCCCCTCGGCTGGAGTAAGTGTCCCTGGGACAGGACTCACAGGAGGAGGAGCCTGGTGTGCCGCTAAAAGTACCAGGCTTACACGGGAAACACGCTGATGTGTACGCAACACCTGAGAAAGAAAAAAGAAGCCTGTGGAAGTCTATCAATCTCAAGGAGTGATTTTCAGACAACGTACTCGTAAAATATTTTCACCTTCAAGCCGAATGTCCTTCAGGAGCACAGGTTTGACTGCTTTAACGCCCAGACTGACTCTTGTGGTCCTCCAGTAGAGGATATTAGTGCCAGAATTCAGATTAACCTGATCATAGCATGTGGATAATACAGTTACAATATCTTCATTTCTAGATTTTATCAATTACAGAATTTAGTTTCAAATAAATAAGCATTTGATACACAAGAGTGTATCTATGTGTGTGTTCACTTACAATATGTGTTCCCCACTCTCCGTGATTGGTCAATTTAATCCATTTTTTATTTGAATCCTGGTCCATCTCTTGACACTGGTCATTCTGAATCTGTACCAAATATCATTAAATTATTATTAAACAAATCCTTCTTGCTAAATTTAGATACAGATGCATTGGAATGATCTGCTCATTTCAAACTCACATAAAACTCAAAGAAGATGCTGTTGTCCACATACTGGTAGTCAAAGGTCACCGAGCCAGGTTTCTTTAAATGCACAGTGTAGATCAGAGACACAGTACACTCATCCCTGTGGGACTCCAGATACGATCCCTGTGCAAGCCACTTTGCACTAAATTTACACAAACAAAATAAAGATGACACATCCTGGTGACTTCAGCTTTATGTTGCATAACAGGATAAAAATAAAGAATCCTACTCTTATGTAAATAGCTTTGAGAGGCCTTTTTTTTTGTATTTTTTATATTGTTATGATTTTTAAACATTCAGTGTGTGCTGGTTTGACAAATTATCTGTCAAATGTAAATGTAGCTGTTTAAAAAAACAAAAAAACAAAAAAAAAACATAAAATACAAACTCACTATTATACAAATGGCCAAGTCTGACCACACCTCCCCATGATGTAACTCACCTGCTGCAGGTGGATGCATTCTGCCCAATGGGTGAGTTATCAGGGTTTGTTGCCAGACTGCTGAATCCAGGAGGGATTTCATCCCACTCATCGAAGCGTAGGCCACTGCCCAGTGAGTATGTACCAGCAGCACACGGTGTGCACTCCTGAGCAGACATTTCTAGAAATTCCCCTGCCTCGCATGAGAATGCTGATTGAAAGGGAGGGGGATAATGAGCTATAGCCAATCAATGACAGAGTTCACATTGACAAATCTATTTAAGTTGTGTCCCAAATGATGCACTATACACTGAAAATACGCACTATTAATCATTAAATGGAAGACTTCTGATTCACACTAAATGTGGTAGAGGCAGCAAAAACGCGCTATTTGCACGTAGTTGGACGCTTGAACATTTTGACTGTGGGTTCACACCAGATGCGAGTTTAACAATTTGTGCGAGTAGATTACATACAAACTCAATGCAAAGACGTGATAGGCGCATCCTGTGAATGACGCAATATGGGCGGCGCGTTTGCCGCGAAAACACGCGATATTCGCTTCAAACGCGTCTTCGCCAAAGTTGAAAATATTCAACTCAAGCAAAAAATTTGCATTACACAAGGTTAAATCCCGCGAGTAATCTAGAGCAAGTAACGCGATTCCCCTTGTTTTGTGTGTACATAGCATTAGTTTATTCGCTTCAAACGCGTCTTCGCCAAAGTTGAAAATATTCAACTCAAGCAAAAAATTCGCATTACACAAGGTTAAATCCCGGGAGTAATCTAGAGCAAGTAACGCGATTCCCCTTGTTTTGTGTGTACATAGCATTAGTTTATTCGCGCACATGAAATTCTAGTCATTTGAGTCATCACGCAGAAATTTGCGTCATGGGAGGGGCTTCTGCGACTGCTAGAGCAAGCTCCTGAATGGTTAATGCGGTGCAATTTTCCACCAAAGTTCAGATCTTTCAACTAGCGTGTTTCCCGTGGCAACGCTCAATTCCCATAAATGCATCTATACATTGAAATCACTTGCGCTTGACAGGTCTACCACGGCTGGTGTGAACGCAGCATTAAGTTCTTATGCTACGTACACACCAAACTCAGGGCATCGCGTTACTCGCTCTAGATAACTTGCACATTTTTCGCTTGAGTTGAATATTTTCAACTTGGGCAAAGACGAATGCGAGGCGAATAGCGTGTATTTTCGCGGCAAACATGCCGCCCATATCACGTCATTCGCATCACCCCATGCTAGGACACGTTTTATCGCATCTTTGCATTGAGTTTGTAAGTAATCTACTCGCGCAAATCGTTGAACTCACTTCTGGTGTGAACCCACAATTAAGGGGATAGTAATCAAGCAACTATAGGAAAATAGGAAATATGAGTACCCTTGACTGCCATAGTAGGAAAGAAAAATAATATAAGTCAATACTATGGTGCTTTAAAAACGATTTGGTTAAAACATTGCTCAAAATATCTTTGTGTTCATCAGAAAAAAAAAATGTATACAGGTTTGTAACAACTTCAGAGTGAGTATGCTGTCAGAATTCAAATTTTTTGGTGAACTACTGCTTTAACCTAACGGGAAGCATAAAAAGTTTCCCACACATGGGCAAATGATTTCAAATGCATAAAACAATGTTTGTACATTTTATTTTTGATGTCACTATTATGGGCGTTTTACACGGTACGCGGCAGCTGCGAGTGTCTAGTTAATTTTCAATAGGAGACATGCGGAAAGCGGCAAAATGGGGGCGGTTACAGAGGTGAAATGTGATCGGTCCGCAAATTCTGCACCCAAAATCCTGCCACTTCCGTGAACACAGGTCTTCACGACAGGCATTGTTAAAGATAAACATATTTGCACTAAATGCTGCACAAAAAGCTTCCACTACACAAAAAAAAAATGAAGCCGCACAGCGATTTCGCAATTTGCCACGTGCACTGAAAAAATCAGAGCTGGATTTACTTAAAAATATAGTGCATCATTTTTGCATCCACTTTTTAAAGTAAGTGTTACCTGAAATTTTAAGCAGTTATAGCAGTCATAAATTGCTTAAAATTACATAAAAAAAATGGATGCAAATATTATGCACTATATTTTTATGTAATTTTAAGCAATTTATGACTGCTATAACTGCTTAAAATTTCAGGTAACACCTACTTTAAAAAGTGGATGCAAAAATTATGCACTATATTTTTAAGTAAATCCAGCATATTATTTTTCACAGTGTACTGTATGAAAAACCCATTACCTGTTTTGCCCAAGACCATCCACCTCAAATTCTGAAAATTGTCTGCACAGGCAGATTGATTAACCCTTAAAGTATTTTCACAACATGTTATGATAGAAAAAATGTGTATTCTGTAAATTCAAACAATTATGCTCTTTAAATTAATGCAGCATAAGATTTGAGTGATTGGAATGCAGTGAGTTCGTAGGTATCTTTAAACTATCTCAGGCGTGGGATTGAGGCACACTTTTTCATATTGGAATCAATTTCAATGAGAACACACTAATCACACTATTTATACAACAAAATGACATAGAAAAATAAGGTATGCGATTTTAGCAGACAGTGCCAGTTGTAGGTTAATGGATTACTATTAAACATGATTTTATTGGACTGTAAAAAGTTTATACAAGTTTATATCTATATATAAGTGATACAAATAAAGTTATTTGTTAATTTTTATTCGTTTTATTAAATAGTATGACAAATGTGTAAACATTGGGGTTTTAAACGGATACATTTAGTCCATATACAAAATACTGAACATGATCCTAACCCACATAAAGCAGAAGAAAACTCTCAGATATTTAGGGTCTCTACTGCAGGGGCCTATGGATATATTCTGTCCAAGAGGAAATTCCTCTGTGCTGATAAGGGGTGACAGAAATGTTGTTCAGAAGCACATGCTTTTAAAACAGTTTAGTGACACAATTAGGCAAAGAAATCCACATCACACTCCATTTCCACATACACATAATGTGAACCTACTGCAGTCTGTGCCCTGCACAGGGTCTGGTAATCCTGTACACTGTTTGGGCTTTAAAGGAATTGCCACCCTCCATCTAGATCCTGTGCTGTCACATTCTGTGTACTGAAAGTAGTAGTCCGTCTGCAAAATAAAAACACAACAGTCTTAAATAAACAGGAAGCATTTGGTGATTGTGTTCTGTGGGTGTGGATGTGGAAAGTTTGACTGGAAGACAGCAAAGCATGTGATTTTTTTTGATTTCCAGTTATTGTACCAATATAATGATGATGTACCAGCTTAAAGGTGCTCTAAGCGAATTGAAGCGTTTTAGACCATAAAACATTTTTTGTTACATACCGGAAACATCTCCTCACTATCTGCTTGCTGCCTGTCCGCTGATCAAACTGTAAAAAAACGCGATCTCTGTAGACAGCCCAGGCTTCACAAACGGCAATATCAACATAGTGGCCAAAAAACAAAACAAAGTATTCCAGCCAATAAATGACAAAAAGGATTTGGGGGTGGGGGCTGGGCGCGTTCATGAATGCACGGAACGGAGGGGGAGGAGTTAGCTACGCTCCGTCTGTTTGAAAACAGTTCAAACGTCAACAATAACTAACGTCTCGCAGATTCGCTTAGAGAGCCTTTAATGCCAAAACAAAGGACAAACTAAGGCTACATTTACATCACAACAATTGCATTTTTGAAAGATTTTACGTATAGACGGCAGCGCATTTTCGTAGTTTACACGCAGGGCTTGAAATTAACTTTATGAGGAACTTGTCCTTCGGACAAGTACATTTATGTTTCACTTGTCCATGCACAAAAGTCACTTGTCCGGGTAAAGATTTATAATATAATTTATTTTAAAACTATGATAATAAGCAAATTTTTTTAACTTTTAATGCCTATAGAAATTGCATTTTTTACAAGAAGAAAAAATGGACGGTCATATCCTGTAGGGGGCATCTTCAACTTGTAAGAAATGTCATTTTTATAGTAATTTAAAAAAGAAAATCAACTGTTTCTCCAAAACTATGCAGTAATATAGGTCAATTTTAACTGTGTATGTAGTATAGGACGCCCCCTACAGGATATGACCGTCCATTTTTTCTACTTGTAAAAAATGCAATTTCTAAAGGCATTAAAAGTAAAAAAAAAATTATTTCTCAGTTATTCTGCTGTAATATTGGTCAATTTTAACTGTGTATCTAGTATGGGACGCCCCCTACAGGATATGACCGTCCATTTTTTCTACTTGTAAGAAATGTCATTTCAAGAATAAAATTAACTGTTTCTCCAAAACTATGCAGTAATATATGTCAATTTTATCTGTGTATGTAGTATAGGACGCACCCTATAGGATATGACCGTCCATTTTTTTCTACTTGTAAGAAATGTCATTTCTATAGTCATTTAAAGAAGAAAATTAACTGTTTCTCCAAAACTATGCTGTAAAATGTCAATTTTAACTGTGTATGTAGTATAGGATGCCCCCTCCAGGATATTACCGTCCATTTTTTCTACTTGTTAAAAATGCAATTTCTATAGGCATTAAAAGTAAAAAAAAATGGCTTATTTCTCAGTTATGCTGCTGTAATATTGGTCCATTTTAACCGTTTATGTAGTATGGGACGCCCCCTACATGATATGACCGTCCATTTTTTCTACTTGTAAGAAATGTCATTTGTATAGTCATTTAAAGAAAATGAACTGTTTCTCCAAAACTATGCAGTAATATATGTCAATTTTATCTGTGTATGTAGTATAGGACGCCCCCTATAGGATATGACTGTCCATTTTTTCTACTTGTAAGAAATGTCATTTCTATAGTCATTTAAAGAAGAAAATCAACTGTTTCTCCAAAACTATGCTGTAAAATGTGTCAATTTAACTTTGTATGTAGTATAGGATGCCCCCTACAGGATATGACCGTCCATTTTTTCTACTTGTAAAAAATGCGATTTCTATAGGCATTAAAAGTAAAAAAATTGCTTATTTCTCAGTTATGCTGCTGTAATATTGGTCCATTTTAACTGTTTTTATTACACGGCTCTCTGGAATGCTTGATTCTGATTGGTCAGTTGAGACATTTGCAGGTTCGTTCTTTTCAAATAATAACCGCTCCAAATTAATAACGCATAGCCGGTACTACTTGTACGATTTAAATCGCTCCGCGCCAATAAAGATTACTGTTTGGCGCCATCTTGTGACAAACACTGGACAACCACAACATTTTGACATTAATTTTAACATGTACGGAAAAAAACAAAACATTTAAACAGTGGATAGAAGAACGAACAACGACAAAACACAGAGAGTTTACTGAGACTGAACTTGACAAAATAGAGCATGACAGCTACGAAGCCAACACACAAATAAATACAGAATGGGCATTAAAACTTCTCAAAGACTGGCTAAAAGAGAAAAAAATGGAGACAGACAAGTATGAAGCAGAGGATCTTAATAAGGTATTACGATCATATTATGCATCTGTGCAAAGTTTCGCGGAAGGATAAAAATGTTAATTTAAAACAAATATGCCAATAAAATGTTTCAAATTCATATTCATGTCCAGTTTTTTTCTTATGTGGCAAGTAGCCGTGTAATAAGCGGGATAATGTAGAGGCAGCCGGTAGTTATCGGGAAATAAGCCCCTTCAGTGTGATACAAGACCCTCCGCTTCGTGTCGGGTCCTGATCACACTGTCGGGGCTTATTTCCCAATAACTACCGGCTGCCTCTACATTATCCCTTACATGTAGTATGGGACGCCCCCTACAGGATATTACCGTCCATTTTTTCTACTTGTAAAAAATGCAACTTCTATAGGCATTAAAAGTAAAAAAAAATTGCTTATTTCTCAGTTATGCTGCTGTAATAGTGGTCCATTTTAACTGTTTATGTAGTATGGTACGCCCCCTACAGGATATTACCGTCCATTTTTTCTGGACCATTTCCATTTCTTTCTAGCTATTTAAAGAAGAAAATCAACTGTTTCTCCAAAACTATGCAGTAATATAGGTCCATTTTAACTGTGTATGTAGTTTAGGACGCCCCCTATAGGCATTAAAAGTAAAAATTTGCTTATTTCTCTGTAATGCTGCTGTACTATTGGTCCATTTTACGGAGGCGGCAACTTGCCCTTTGAAACCCATCTTCAAAGGTTTGCACTTTCAGGACCCCAAAATGGAGCCAAATCAAAAAACTGTCCTGCTTTCAGTTTAAAACGTTGGCCCATAATAAGTGAATGACTCATGGATCTGTCTTGTACGTGTTTTTGCGTGTCATTTCCTTGTTGCGGTAGTCGAAAGAAACACCCCATCATTCTTTGATGCAGTGTGAGACACCGTCCCCAAAGCTTTGGATAGTCTCGCAGAGATTTAATGACCATCATCATGAAGTCTGATCTGCTTATTTTGGTCTAGATTTACCCACTTAGACAAGGAGAGATCAATGTAAAACCATCGACCACAGTCTGAAATGAGCTTGGATGTCAATAAAGAAGTACAGTAGAAAGAACCGGTCTGCTTACTGTCCAATACACATCAGAGTTAACAGACTGTGGCTGTCCTATACAATAGGGTTTGTGTGCATCCATGCAGCATATGTACACAAAACCTCCAAATAAATCTGACAAATGAGTTCTCTCACGATTTTACCAGTTAAACAGATTTCGATGTTTCAGCTTTGAAAATGTTTCTCTGTAACATAGTCGTCATTGATTTTTGTGATCATATCGACAGATGCACTAAATGATTTATTTAATAAAACCACATTCTTGTGCCGTCCTCCAGCACTTATTGAGTGAGTGGGAAGGAAAGACCGCCATCAGGAGGAAACTGATAATGAATCCCAGAATGCCCTGCAGGGTTAACATATGGCAGGGCAGAGAGCTGGCTCTCAAAACAGGAACAAGACTTTGACAGTAACTCCCACTTTAAGACATTACACAAAATACCATACAAAGCACTAGTGTATCCTAATGACCGGAGTGATTTCTAGAACTTAAACAGTGTTCTACCATTGATACAACTGAGCGGACAATATTAATGTAATGGAAATAAATAAGCAATCAGTAATGACTAGGCATGGGCTGATTACCGGTTTCAAGGTATACCGAGGTTTAAAACAGTCAAGGTTTCAAAACCACTAAAATGTTCTGTGATACCGTCTCCAAGGTATGAGCTGTGTTTATACAAAATTCATTAAATCATGAAGTCATGTGATTGATTTGATGTTTACATTTAATATATATTACGAAAATATTATATATGTTTTGAAAGCATATTATAATTTAAAGGCTTTATTGTACCTGGCATTTGAAAATAACACATTTTAGTGTTGCAATGGCAATACCGCAACACCGTGAAACCGTGGTATTTTTGCTAAAGGTTATCATACCGCCAGAATCTTATACCGGCCCATGCCTAGTAATGACATAATTGTTTAAGAGCACAATACAATGAATCTCAATTGAAGTCATATTTTTTTCACAATTAAAGGCACAGTTCACCCAAAAATTTTGTCATTATTTATTCACCCCCATATTGATCTCCTAATGTCTTTCTCTGTTCTTCATAACCCCAATGCAATTTTTTGTTTTGGGTGTTGTTTTGGGTTTTCTGAGGACTATGGGAGTGAATGATGCCCATCTCTTCAGGCTTAAATAGGACCCAAAAGACTCAGATAAAGAACTACTTGACTATACGTCATAAAACTTAAGTAAAAAAAAAAACACAGGGGCTTCAAACGACATGAGGATGAGGAAATAATGAGAACCTTTTTCGCTTTTGGGTACTGTCCCTTTAAAACTGCCCTGTCAAAAAGACTGCACTGTCAAACTGGATTACAAAACATACATAGATTTGAAATAAGTTGTTGCTTGATGTCTCTGCGCTTCTGTGCTGTTAGTGAGCACACAAAAGGCCATGGGGGTGCTCGGCCCTCAAGAGAAAGCTTCTTCGTGGAGACTATATTTAGCATCCTATCTCCAGGCTCTTGAGATGGGCACACAGCACTGACCATCACTGAAACACTGTTTGACACCTTAATGGAAACTTATTTAGCTATTAAAATAACACTTGAGTTAAAACACCTCTTTAATAGTTATTTTGTGTAAAATAATGTGTAAAATTATTTTTGCAGTAAATGAGGAAAACATGTTTCAGAGTGGATACCCATCCCAAAATGCAATCTGACACCAATCAATATACCCAAAGAAAAAGCATATCAGTTACTTAATCAATAGGCAAGCTGTTTTAAATGTACAAGTCAAAAACATCAGAATTGTAGTATGTAACATTTTACATTGTTGAGGGTTGAAATATGACAATATTTAGCATATATGACAATTATTATTATTTTTTAGTTTGTTTATTAATATATCAAGACAACCAATGTGATTATATTTTGTTTGCAATCACCAATATAGGCCTACATGTATATCAAAACCAAACCATTTAAAACTCCTAAAGTGAAGCATTGATGGGTTTGGTTACCTTGGGAAGCAATTTTGGTGACACTGCACCTTAATTTTATGTGGGTTTTCTTAAGAAGTTTTGTTTTTCAGCTGGGCCCTGAAATAAAGACAAGAGCTCCTCAACAAGCCTTTCAAATTAGGCTACTCATAGCAAGTGCGTTTAGAGGTTCTCCAAAAAGTTACTGATGCACCTGCTGTATTGATTTTAATCAAGGGGGTACCCAACGTGAGAAACACTAGTATCCGCACGTGTCACTTGGCTACTTTGTTTGGCCCTAAAGTAAACACTTAAAGTAAATAGTACACTTATGCTAACATCCATCAACTAGCCGCGCATTAACTTGCGCACTAAAAACAATTAACGCAAATGTACGCCAAAACTCCGTCAATGATGTCTCTCACCTCTTTACACTGACGGACGCGACCAGGAGCCACGGAGGATGGGCTGAGGAATAAAAAGCAACAAATCCACGCAGTAAAACTCAACACATAATCCCTTCGATGGCGGAGGACGGGTTTCTTCTCACGATCCATCGCCTGCTGAATTGAATAACCGATCTGTCCCATCATTTCAGAGACGTCAACACACAACGTCATCTGACGGAGCCGACAGAAATGACGTCACACTTCTGTTACCCCAGTCACCTGAGCGCTTTTAAAGTGATGCGTAAAACGATCAATAAATAAATAAATAAATGTACTACCTTAAACAAAATGACAAGCAGACATGCTGAGATGTATTGTACGTAATATAACACAGCTTTGAAATTAAATGGATTGCTATAATAATAATAATAATAATAATTAAAAAAATTATGTATTGTAATATTTTTGGGATCAGTATGAATAATACAAAGCGCTTTTCCCTTTATATTCCCCCCTGATAAAAATTTTATGATATGGAAATTTCATTTCTACTTGTTTCTGCTCACCACTAGATGGCAGTCGACGCAAACCAGAAGCACTAAAAAGTTTTCCTGATAAGACTGCAAGCAGACTGATGTCTGGCTTACTTGTTTCATCTACAACTTTTTTTAAACTTCACTTATCTAATTCTTATACAAGTATGCATGCAATCAATTTATTGACACATGTTAACAGAGATTCAATTACATATATGCAATTATTTTAAAGCAACCATGTGGACTTCATAAAAAACAAAAAGTCATAAACTGAAATAGTTATGACAGGTTCTTGTTAGTACTTTATATTTTCTTACTTTCCAGCATAAAAAAAAAATACATATTGTCTGACAGTCTTTCAGATTACAGTTTATTGCATGTTCAGTCCTTGTGGTTTTGCGTATTCATTAAATGTACCATTTAAATCACAAACATTGGGCTTCCTAAAAAAAAATTTTTACACCTTTAAGTGGTTTTTGGTGCCATTTTGGATTTAAACTGTAAATTGTACAAATACCGTATAGATGATTTTTTATATTTAAATTTAATCACCCATGCACACATCTGAGCCTCTTTTCCAGCCTATTCATTACTTCATTGATGTTTTAACAGAGTTATGTTGTCCAGTGCAAGCAGTGTATCTGATTCTAAATAATGATCATCTGCCAACATTATGAAAGTACAGATTTGCACACACGCACAGAAGAATAATGCAACCTATGGAATAATAAATAAGACCACGAAACTTGGGATCCAGATCTCCTTGTCGATACCAGAATATCTGCAAAAACAGAGAAGCATGTATTAAAACTGAGACAGTACATGTAGCTCCGGTCATTGAAGCTGATGGGTTACTAATGTCTGAAAAGTGGTTTATTCAACATAAAGCAAAGGTGTGAACTGCATGGTTGCCAATGCATCTTTTAAGTACAATGCAAAACCTTTATACAGTAAAGGTATATAACAGCACTGAGGTAGGTAAACTGACTTTTAAGATACTACAATTTTGTTGAACTTTGGCAAGTTGGCAAATGGAAATTACTAGATCAATAATTTTGTTCTGTGTTATCGGTAAAGTTTTACAGCAACAATTAAGCAATGAAAGGGTGCAGATTTTAATAATAAATGATATATCCAGCACTAACCAGCACAAGAATAGATGAGCAGATCATGATAATGCAGAGCACAAAGAAGATATTTAGTGCTGTGGGAGGAGGTGTGGGGAAAACAAAAGAACTGATGAGAGTTAACTGAAAAAGAAAAACACGACATAGAAATATCAGCAGAATGGAAATGAAATGAATGGTATACAATCAAGTGTGTGTCTGGTACTAGTTTGTCAGCTATACTTACCAAGACTAATAGAGATGTGAGTCCACCAACAGTAAAGTTTACAATTTTGTTCTGAAATTAGCAAAACATAGAACATTATGTCAATTGTTTAAGCATATGAATGAAATTAATGTATACTTCCCTTGAACAAAACGAAATATGCAACAAAAACAATAAAAGTAATTAAAGTAAATATTTTGACGAAAAAAATCAGCTTTTCTCTCACCCGAACGGTCTCTTCAGACAGCCTGTTGTTTGAACCAAAGATCCGCGTGCGGAAATCTTCCATGTTGCTGGTCGTGAGCAGCGGCTGGTCTGTGAGCCCTTCTCCGGCCTTCAGCACTCATGATCAGGCCTGCTCAGACCTCCAGAAAGAAAACAGTCGTGCCTTTGGCCGTAACAACACTTGCAAGCGTAAAAGGATGAGATTATGTCACACTGTATCTTTTAATGTAATACAAGGAAACTTTGTTATGAGAAGTGGTCATGAGGTGATACGTTGTGGGAAACAACAGAGGAATTGTGTTAAGTGATTATGACGAAATGTTAATGCGCTCTCATTTGTAAATCTGTTTGGATAAAGTGTCTGCTAAAAGAATACGTGTAGATTAACGACAATTGGGAAAATGCTGACATCTGTATAGAAAAAAACCAGTGAGGGCTGCGACCGCGGTACGACACGCGAATTTTCAGCCAGAACATTGCCCCTCCAATTTAATTCCTATAAAGTTCATCAGCGTTACTGTTCAATTTTATGGTTCAGACCAGGTGTGCCTGACGTCATGTGCTGTATAATGTGGCAAACTTACAGAAAAATACAATATATACCCTAATCCAAACCACGGGTACGTTTTAAAGTTTGAGGGCATGTCATAATAAACTAAGATAAGGTCATATAAACAGAATCGAAACGTGAAAGCCGGATTCTATGAGGCGCAGTACAGCAGATTGACATCAAATATCGCGAGAACAATTCGGGAGCAGGCTGCTCTTCATGTTTTGAATCGTTCTCGCGGTACTTTGATGTCATATTCTGATCGGTCTGCGCATCGCCGCTTGAAGTCGAACATACCGCGCAGTAACATACCTCATGTTCATGTGGCATTGAACAAAATGTGTTTTGCACTTGATGTTGTTATTCAATAAAAAAAATTAAGAGTGTGCCAAAACAGGATTCTTTTTTCTACTTAAAATACATTTTGAAAAGTGTATAATAAAAAAACACGTAATCTCTGCATAAGTGTGTGTACACCATAGAAGATCAGGGATACTTGATGACTAATGAGGAGTTTCTTTCATATTTTGAATTTCCTGTAACCCCAAAAGAATATGCCTCTATAATAGGTGCTGTCTCTTCTAGTATTGTATCTTTATGTAGGGGAATATAATACTCAAAACGCTTCCTTATTTACTCTGTTGACACTTTCTGTGGGAACATTTGTTTTTCATCTAGCAAGAAAAATAAGGCTATTCGCTCATTATTTCAGGAAGAAATTGTTAGTTAACCATATGTTATTTTTTATTGGTCAAAGTTCACCCAAAATATTGATTGGACGAAAGTTTGGGTATTACCTAATAGGTATCTTATTACAAATAAAATGAAATAAATTTAATTTAAGATACTACATACATTTTACCCTGCAAAACACTTTTTAACCAGATTTATTAGGGATATTGATGTGAACTGTTCATATTGTTTATTACAACCAGAAACAGTCCCACATATTTTCTAGCATTGTCAGTATACAAAGAGGCTTTGGTGTGAGGTTTGTAATTTTATAAATGTTAAAGTACTGTCTAACTTTAGCTTATTATATGAAAATGTAATATTTGGTTTTTACGGTTATTATTTGGTTTTTTGGTTATTACGATTTGAAGTTGGAAAATGAGGCTTTCATAATCAACCTGTTAATTTTACTTGTGAAGTAGGCCTACTATATTCATTGCTGTAAATTTAGCAACCGGAAACCTTTTTTCTCGGTGGTATTAAAAGAAGTAGAAATATAAATACTATTAAGGAAAGTAAAAACAAAAAAGCTGTCAAAACTGTCTATCTGTTTGACACGTTTAAGTTATTGTGATTTAGAAAGGCTTTTTTTATGTTTATATATTAATATATCTGTATAATCTTGTCTGTATTTATATATAGTTTTTTTCTTTTAATTTATTGTATTCTATCTTGGATGATGTATGTGCAATTGTTGTCTTACTCCTGTCCTGTCCCTGGCATTTTATATTGTTCTTTGTGTTATAGCAATAAAAAAACACCAATAGAAGATGGCGCCATCGTCCGGCATCTAGCTATTACTGCATAATCTATGATAGCATTTCCGTGAATGCTTTGAATTCATGTATTCATATTTATTAAATCAAACACTGCTCTTGTAATTTTAAATAAATCCTTTATTTTTCCACATAATGCAAAAATATTATAGCTTATTTAATTGGATTTAGCATACTTATACAATCATACTTAAAATAAATGTATTTACACAGCAAATAACTGCATAGACTTATTAGTGCTGACACATTATATATAAATTTATAAATATCATTAGATTTCAGTTAAAGTTGTTATTGCCAAGTCTGTATAGTAAAGTTGTTTTTCATATGGTTGCAAACAAATTGTGTTAATAAAAATAATCTTCAAAAATAAAAGAGCTGTCAGGTTGGTTGTTTAAAACAGATGAACTACCCAAGCTGTGACTGTGTGTCATATTTTATGATTAACTATTAACAACAGACTATCATAAATATTTACATAATAATGATATAGCCATTAAAAATGAACAGTAACTTTGAGGTCTGGATTGATTGGAAATTGCAGCTTAAAAAGGCTTGTACCGCACCTTCATCTGTAGTAACATAAAACAAAAGACTCACATACAGTATGTACTGCAGTACTACAGATATTTTTGTAATAAAGCACTTCAATGTTCTATATAAATATTTTTGGAAAAACTGATGAGGGTTGAGAAACAAATTCAAGAGAGGCAATCTGACATACTGTAGTACTACTTGAACCAAGAACACAAACAAAAATGTCTTTTTATTCTGAAGAACCAGGCACTTCAGGCTAATTTGATATATTTATAAAACAAGTGATAACCATTGAGACAGCAAAATCTCAAATTTCACATTTTGGCCTTCATTGGCACCATATTGAGAGAATTCACAAAGTTCTCCAGAATGGACAGATATTCCTGAGGGTGGGTACGTAGATGACCCGCATGAATCGACTTCTCCCATTTCTTGCTCTCCACAGTCATGCCCCGACTCCTCCATAACTCCACCAACTCCTCCACACTCTTGTAATCACACAGCACATCATTTTCCGAGAAGAGGAACAGAGCAGGAGAAGTCACAGGAGTGTTCCTGAACATACTGATCGCTATGTTGAAATAGTTGACTGTCTGGTGTTTAAAGACATGGAAGTACAGAAGACTAGTCCTCCTCACGAGACCTTCCAACCGGGGGAACATGGTCTTACCGAGACCTGAGGAACAAACAAACCACCCGAAATGATCAGATAAGAACAACAGGATTTTAGTTAGTAGTAGACATTGAGTTGACATTAACAGTATGAACACATGAGGGTGCTATAATGCATAAACAGGAAAATCAGCAGGTCATGCTGCCCATTGGCATGGTTAAAAGCAATGATTTCTGAGAGCTCAAAATACTTTACATTCAGCTGAATGATCAAATTCCTGTAAGGGTCACAAAAACAAATTGCATTGTATCATGTGTTGGATTAACAGGGCACATATCATGAACATCCGACAGGCTCCCCTTGTGATGTCAGAAGGGGATAATACCGCCACTTAATCTGCACTATCCAAGCACAGCACTGCCATTTAGTGCACCGATCAGCTCATTTGCATTTAACAGGACACACCCAAAATGGCTCTTTTTTTTTAAGAATAAAACTTTTTTGTTTAAAAGCAGAGGGTCTGTTGTTCTTTCATATGATACATTGTATGTTTATATATTTAAAGAAGAAATTTGTCTGGAAGGCAATAAACTTTTGGGAAAATGGGGAAAAAAGCTGTCTGGCAACTTACATTTTTTTTATCTTGGCAGGAAAATAATTAAATAAAAGCTTTTTTCAGCTTTAGAATGACATTGGATAGTGCCCCATTTTCAAAGTTCAAAATACATCAAAAACTAATCCATTCAGTTAAAGTATTAAATCTTCTGAGCTTAAGGAATGGGTCTTTATAGGGAAACATTAATGTTTCAAAGTTTTTGATGGATGTAACCAATCGGCAAACAATCGGAAGGCAGAAACGTTCGGCGGCAACCAATCGGAATGCATTCAGAGAATGCATTCGAGCGTCAGAGCGTCCACTATACCTTTTCTATAGCGTTCAGCCAGAGCTTTTGTTGACGCTCTCGCCGGTGGTGTGAATGCACAGTAAGACTTTTGCACACTACTGCATGTACTTACTGAGCTTCATAAATGGGCACTACCCACTGCCATTATAAAGCTGAAAAGAGCCAGGATGTTGTTTAATATAACTCCAACTGTGTTTGACTGAAATAAGAAAGTCATGTACTTCTAGGATATCTTAAGGCTAAGTAAAATATAGGCTAATGTTTAATTTTGTGTAACCTACTCCTTTAAGACGTGACAACTTAATTTATGTGTTGTTTTTCATTTCTGCAACTTGCTTCTGGCTCTGAACTTTTATTTGAAAGGCATGGCACGTCACTCGACTAACCACAATTTGAAGTTTAGGATGGGCATGTATGCTGTTGTTTTTCATAAACCTGAAAAACATGATGCGTAATCAAGTAACCTATAATTATTGTACAGTGACACAATACAGCTTGGCTGCATTTTGCTTAAACCACGGTACTAGATGGTAAAGATTGCTTGGCACTTAACAGGCAAGGTGGTATACATAACCCTGGTTCTTAAATTATCGTTTTGCCTTGGGCATCAGTAAATATTTGTATCTTTTGTAATAACTGTGTTTAAGCCTCTCAATTGTTCTCAGTGTGAAAAAATGAATCTCTACTTCATATAGTCAATGTTGCAAAGGGGTCAAAAATGCTGGGAAAGCACCGAACGTGCAGGATCTTAAGAATTTTGAGTAGACAGTTTAATGGCTAAGATCAAATAAAATATTTTTTGTCACAGGGCAAACACTTAATACTTGAAATAATAAATATACAATACAACGCAATCTCTCTACCTACCGACAGCCATGTGATCCAATGAACCCATGACCAAGCTGTCGTAGATGTGACCCCTGATCCTGTTTGTCAGCTCTTGGCAGCGCTGAGCGTCTTTAGCCACATGAACGAGCACCTGACTGAACGTGTATCCCCCTATGGAGAAGGCATGAACCAGCAGGGGGCGCTGAGAAAAGCGTTCACTTTCTAATAATTCAAGCACATGGGCACCGTATTCCAGCCCCCAACGAGGCCATAAGAACTGTCTCACCTCACTTTCCACAACAAGTATATCAAAGCCTGTTCGGATGTAAATGTCACAGTACTTGGCGATGGCCTGCGGTCTTGAGCCCAGCCATGGCAACAACAGCAACAACGGTTTTGGCTGAGTAGGTGAATCAGCAGAGGCTGGAGTCGGAGCTACGTCATTTACCAGAAAGGTGATGTGCTTACTTATCTTCTGAGCGGACACCCCTACCATCATTCCCGCTCTGGAAAGCATGACATCAGGAGAGCAGGTAAGCTACAGAGAGACCACAGATGGAAAATACAAGTTTATTGTTTGTTACCAGTGCAGCTAACTTTGACATATCATACTTTATGCATCCATTGGCACACAAGAAAGCCTACAATTAATACAGCTTCTTGAAAATGATATACTTTGTCATGTGTATGCAGAATGTATGTGATTGCCTTCATTACAGTCTATGATTGTTTTCAATGCATCGTCAATTCTTGATTCAATATACAGATATACAAATTACAATTTCTCTGCAAATGGGCAGTTATAGCAAAGCCACTTTAAAGGATTACCCCAGTTTCATAAAAAAGGTTAATGTCTTTCTTTGTTTGGTCGAAAAGAAATTAAGTTTTTTTGAGGAAAACATTCCAGAAGTTTTCATAATTTAATAGACTTTATTGGACCTCAACAGTTCACAGTTTAAATGTAGCTGAAAATTGGCAGTTTTAGTGCAGCTTCTAAGGGCTCTAAACAATCCCAACCGAGGCATAAGAGTCTTAAGGGGGTCGAACACCGGACGCGCACCTCAGCGCTGCGTCGAGTCGCGTCAAGGACAACTTGGAGGTATCGTAAACCGGAAGTGCACATTAAAAAGCGCGAGCTTAGTCAGATAGCATCAACTTCAAAATGCAAAATATACGTTAGCAGCCATCGTTAATGATTTGGGACAAATATGATGTTATTTAATGTTAAATTATGTGAGTGGCGCTCTGTCAAAGCTAGGCGTCGCGGACTTTACTCTTCTGTAACTTTAAAGTTTACTTACTAAAAATTTACTCTTCTGTAGTAACATTGTGTACAAAGACTGACGGAAATATATACTCTCATTCTGGCGTAATAATCAAGGACTTTGCTGATGTAACATGGCTGCAGCAGGCGTAGTGATATTACGCACTGCCCGAAAATAGTTCCCTACTATTGAAAGGCCCTGTCCCAAATGGTGCACTTCATGTGGACTTTCGGTCTCATGGCCTTATATTGCGCGTGCTTGCTTAGTCTACAAGTCCGTAGTAGGGATGCTAAACAATTAATCGCGATTAATCATTAGCAGAATAAAAGTTTTTGTTTACATCACATATGTGTGTAAACTGTGTATAATAAATATGTATATATATAAATATGAACACATTCATGTATAACACATTCGCCCCCGTTGCACCCTTAATGAAGTCTTGCATCAGGCTTCGCGCACTTTACCAACCCAGAAGTCCTTGCGAAATAGAAATCAGACCAATCAGACGACGGAAGGGAGGAGTTCACACTGATGGGCAACTTCTCTTACTATTTTCAGCATGACGCTCGAGTCTGTCCCAAAATACGACTCTGATATGCCCTCTTGCACTCGAGTCAAGGGTCCCTAAGGTCTGCACTAAATGATGTCATCAAAGTGTGGACTCTGAGGAAGTCCATAGGTCCATAGGTCCATAGTGTGCCATTTGGGACAGGGCCAAAGTAACAAAGGGGACTATTTTCTGGCAGTTCGTAATATCACTACGCCTGCTGCAGCCATGTTACAACAGCAAAGTCACTAATTATTACACCAGAATGAGAGTATAGTTCCTAGCCAGATCAGCTTTTAATTTTCCGTCGGTCTTAGTACACGATGTAATTACAGAAGAGTCAAGTTTTAAATAGGAAAAATATCGAAACTCCTTGGTTATTTTTTGGGGGGGGTTTTTTTCATGCTAATGGTCTAATCAGATTCAATGGATTGTGCTAAGCTATGCAAAAAGTGGTACCCAAATGGATTCCAAAACCGTAAAAATCTAAATCTAGTTTAACTCTAGGGGAGCTGGAATTTTTCAAAATAAAGTGGAGTGTCCCTTTAAGGCAAGAAGGGTTATTGCTTGCTACAGCTCCAAGCTGACTGTAACAGTTTTTCCAATCGTAAATATAGTTCCAATAGTTATTCCAATAAATGCCATTATTAATGGGAAATCCTTGGTTCCTCTCCTAATGCAATAAAGGCACCGATTAAATAATGCATTTACATGATTTCATCTGAAACGCAGTCATTTGATGTGATATTGGTCCAGTATTGTCTTTAAAATTTACATACAATACTGTAATTATGTGTGCTCAAAAGGTTGAATGTCAACATGACTACTGTCACAGCAGATGCGTGTGCATTTTTAAACGGGTCAAAACATCACTGGAATGTTATTGTTTCATAATGTCCAAGCTAAGGACATGCTGGCACACATACAACACTTTAACCTTCTTCTGTTTTGAAGGTGTGAATGTCATATGATACATACACACATGCATATCACTTCTGAAGTCCAGGTGATGCTCCTTTCTAAACCTATGATCGGCTCCTAACAGGTCAGTAAAGATCTGAATGTAGTCAATCTAAACGTATATATGTGCGTGCTCATAGATCAAGGTCATGCTAACGTCAAGAATCACATGCCACTCATGTTTAGAGATACAATAACACCACAGTACCAAAAAATGATTAAATAATATGAAATTAATGAATATTCCCATCACATAACTCAGAAAACGCTTATGATGCTAGATAAAGTTAATATTTGTTTATTAAAAAATGCTAACACAGTTAGCCCCAAGCTCTTACACAAACTAGCATTTTTTCATGACAAAATACCAGTTAAGAAAAGTATCTGGAAGATATTCTTGTTTTTTAACTTTATCCTCACAATATACGTTTTTTTTAGCAGTCTGTGGGCGTTTCCGCACGTTAGCATGACTAGCTGTAAGCTGTCAAGTTACATTAACAACACGCAAAAACCACAACAAAACACACAAATTCCGCATTTTTATCACTTATTAAAAATTAGTCCTGCTATCTGCTCTTTCATTAAAGTTTCTATTACTTGTCACGTTTTAAAAATATGCAAAGCACATACCGCTGCTCTTACCTGCTGCTGCATTAAATAGAAAAAGGAGACAGATGCTGCCGTTAACGCATGCGCAATCTCACTGAGGACTTGGCGGAGACGCGCTGCGCGTGAAACAGATGCAGGCGCGTTCATGATGGAAAACAAAGCGCTCCCCATTGTATTATAGTGAGCGGAGAGTATAAACACGAAGCCGAAAGATTTGGTTTAGATGGAGGTCACGGAGCATTTATACCCGATTGTACATCTGTTGTGTTATGTAATGTGTCTGGACGAGTTTGATTTCATCAATCGGGCACAGATCATGCTGTAAAGGTCACATCTGCTCATATTTCATGATTTAACAGGACAAATCTTAATACATACTGCAAATGATCTTTATCAACAGCAGATGGCGTATTAGGAGTCATGGAGGACCAGTAAAAATCTATGCAACATACTGTACATAGGGATTTTGACTAATATGACTAATGATTATGACTAATCAGCCTGAAGCTACATTATTTGCTGTACTGCACACTCGATGTGCTTATACATGCAACCAAATAATCATTTTGTAATCGGATTGATGGCCCAATCAGATTAAAAAGTCTTCATATAAACACCTTAATTGATTGAGGTCGATCTGACTGAACTTTCAACCGGGTCCAACTTGAAAATTTAATTTTGTTATGATTTTGAGATTTCCGATTGGGAAAATCCTATTTATGAAAATGTTGATAGCATGTGAAAATAGCATTAAAGCTGCAATGATCTTTGAAAAATAGTCTATAAATAAACAATAATCGGTTGGCCTGCATACAAACTGGTTAAAATGGTTTCCTCACATTTCCTTACAATAGTAATAATAATGACTTATTTGAGTTGTCTGTATTGAAATGTCAGTTTGACGTCTTCTGATTTCAACTCACGTAAAGTAGAGGCCTTCACAGGTCCACTTAGATCCGAAAAACCTGAGGTCCGACCCGACCGGGTTTGGGTCTAAAAGTATCATGTGTGCCTTGGACACTGGCCGGGTATAATATAAGTGGTCTCAGATAGTTTTAAATGGACCTGAGAAGACACAAACTATCTTGCGCAACATGATCTCACAAAGTTCCGTGGTATAGTCACGGATCTCCGCATTTTTCCCTGTCTGTACCACAGACTTTCTTTTCTGTGTCAGTTTCACGTATTGCTTACTCAATTGTTTTTCCTATTTTTAAACCATTTCCGCGTGGGTTTGGGTTAGGATGTCACTTTAACTATTGGTTTATACAATTTTTTTGCAGATTTTTAAACAATTCTCGACCTGACGTTAGGGTTAGAGTTGGGTTTGGATGTCATTTTATGTTAAAGAAAGTCGTGAAAGTCGTGGTACGGACACAGAAAAATGCGGAGATCCATGACAATGAAACGGATAAATGAGCAAAATATTCCGTGACTATAACACGGATATTCGTGAGAATATCCTAATATATTTCAAAGAGCACTTGCGACATGGCTGGCGCAAGTAAATTTTTGTCTAGGCAGACCCGTCAATCAATTTTGAATGCACATTTTAGTGGTTACCTTGGTGTCGTCGTCAGATAACAAAGGAAAAGAAATGGAGCAGTGGAGTGGACCAAACTGGAGACTATGCCACAAGATGCATGTGGGCCAAAGTAACGTGCAATTTCATGTTTCAAACACAGATGGCGATAGAGAGCCAAAAGTTACAGATTAAAGCTTTAACAACACATTGGCTGCATCCCAAATGGCGCACTTCATGTGACTTGCAGTATGGTGGACTCACAATGGCTATCTCATGCGTGTGTCCGTTAAGTCCATAAGACCGTAAGGTGTCCCATTTGTCATTTTAGGTTTGAAAGAGTGCTCATAGGTGCCCCGTTTTTTTGTCGATATGCGCCTTTGATGCACAATTTTTCTGAGTTTGCACTTGTGTGAGCTTCGCAGCAGACATTTCCCCAAAGTGTGAACTTGTATGAAGACCAAAGGGTGCCATTTGGGACGGGTCTGCATCCCGATTTAAAGGCTGGATTTTTAATGATTTAAATAAAGTTTTAAAGAGTTTTATTGAGTTAATAAAGATACATGTGAGATATGTAAATTTAAAGAAAGTAATATATTGTTTAATAAATAATAAAGTTTATGCTCTTTATCAGGAGAATTTAAGAGAAGCCATGGCTTTACACAATCTAGTATAGTAAGGTGCGGTATGCCTTTCTCCAATTGCATCATAATCACACACACGCATACTTGTGTTAACTACTGTTTTATTACAGGGTGTGTTCACACTTGTTGGTGCTGTCTTGTTTGCAAAAGTCAGCATTGCTGGTTCTCATCAGCACTGATGCATATGATTGGTCGAGCCTTAAATGCAGCCTGTAGCCTGTGGGGATCTGGCTATTGACCATGCTGATGTCATATGTTTGATCAGCTCATCTGGGTCATTGTCCTAAACCAAAAACCCCTTTAGTTCCAGCTCATTTGGTGCCTTCCTGGTTTACTATATTAACAGCTGCAGTGTGCAATGCTTTTAAACGTTTTGCACTTCCGGTGTACAGCATCTCTGTGATATCAGACTAAAAGATGAACCTGTTTTGAGCAATTTAACATTATTATATAGGCTATATTAATAGTATGACATCATTTATAAATAAGTTTAAATCGAGTAAGACTTTAATGTATCTAGTAGGATGGTAATTTTCCATAAGAGACTCGGATGTATAGCATATCATCTCGCCATGACATCATTATGTATTAGTCAGCTTACTAACCTATACACACATTTATAGTGCATGAGCCCCAACCAGTCCTGATACAAGTAGCTTTTTATGGGACTGCCCCAGTTTACATTCTCTCGGGGTCTCTTGTTTTAATAAGGATTGATCTACATCCTGCTCATTCTGTCTGACCACACACATTAGTGAATCTCTTGGGGCTATCCATCCTGAATTCAAGTTTTAAATATGCATCGACTGTTTATGTTTTATGAAATAGGAAGTGGTTGCACTCATTTACTCATAAGCACAAATAATGTTTAGGTGCACAACGAATAATGTAAATGTACAAAATATTTATATTAGTGTTTGCCATAAAAAACATACTTATGGGTGTTTATTTGTCATGTACACTTAGATTTTTTTTTTAAAATACAGTATGTACCCCTGCTGTAACTGGGGCACTACCCTTTTAAAAAGATCCTAAAATGCACCATTAGGTACATACACTCACCTAAAGGATTATTAGGAACACCTGTTCAATTTCTCATTAATGCAATTATCTAATCAACCAATCACATGGCAGTTGCTTCAATGCATTTAGGGGTTTGGTCCTGGTCAAGACAATCTCCTGAACTCCAAATTGAATGTCAGAATGGGAAAGAAAGGTGATTTAAGCAATTTTGAGCATGGCATGGTTGTTGATGCCAGACAAGCCGGTCTGAGTATTTCACAATCTGCTCAGTTACAAGGATTTTTACGCACAACCATTTCTAGGGTTTACAAAAAATGGTGTGAAAAGGTAAAAACATCCAGCATGCGGCAGTCCTGTGGGCGAAAATGCCTTGTTGATGCTAGAGGTCAGAGGAGAATGGGCCGACTGATTCAAGCTGAAAGAAGAGCAACTTTGACTGAAATAACCGAGGTATGCAGCAAAGCATTTGTGAAGCCACAACACACACAACCTTGAGGCGAATGGGCAGCAGAAGACCCCACCGGGTACCACTCAACTCCACTACAAATAGGAAAAAGAGGCTACAATTTGCACGAGCTCACCAAAACTGGACAGTTGAAGACTGGAAAAATGTTGCCTGGTCTGATGAGTCTTGATTTCTGTTGAGACATTCAGATGGTAGAGTCAGAATTTGGAGTAAACAGAATGAGAACATGGGTCCATCATGCCTTGTTACCACTGTGCAGGCTGTTGGTGGTGGTGTAATAGTGTGGGGGATGTTTTCTTGGCACAGTTTAGGCCCTTTTAACACAGTCTCACCCCATGTCGTCAATATTTGACGACACTTGACCATTCGTCATATGTTGACGCGAAGGGTATACCTTTCGTGTCATTTTTTGACGAACCGGGGACTTCAATACTATTACGTCCGTTGCATTCTCTTTCCTATTTTCTTACCATTTCCGCGTCGGTTTAGGGTTAGATTACGCAAAATTAAACAGTCTACGTGAAATTAAACAGTTGTCACCTGGCGTTGGGGTTAGAGTTAGGTACGCGAAATGAAACAGTTGTCACCTGGCATTGGGGTTAGAGTTAGGTTTGGGTAGGGATGTCATTATGTAAATCTAACCCTAAACCGACGCGGAAATGGTAAGAAAATAGGAAAGAGAATGCAACGGACGTAATAGTATTGAAGTCCCCAGTTCGTCAAAAAATGACGCGAAAGGTATACCCTTCGCGTCAACATATGACGAATGGTCAAGTGTCGTCAAATATTGACGACATGGGGTGAGACTGGGTTGGCCCTTTAGTGCCAATTGGGCATCATTTAAATGCCACGGCCTACCTGACTATTGTTTCTAACCATGTCCATGCCTTTATGACCACCATGTACCCATCCTCTGATGGCTACTTTCAGCAGAATAATGCACCATGTTACAAAGCTTGAATCATTTCAAATTGGTTTTTTGAACATGACAATGAGTTCACTGTACTAAAATGGCCCCCACAGTGACCAGATCTCAACCCAATAGGGCATCTTTGCGATGTGGTGGAACCGGAGCTTCGTGCCCTGGATGTTCATCCCACAAATCTTCATAAACTGCAAGATGCTATCCTATCAATATGGGCCAACGTTTCTAAAGAATGCTTTCAGCACCTTGTTAAATAGAATTAAGGCAGTTCTGACGGCGAAAGGGGGTCAAACACAGTATTAGTATGGTGTTCCTAATAATCCTTTAGGTGAGTGTATATGTATACATTGTTACCAATATGTACCTTTGATATACTATTAAGTAACTTTGAGGTACTGATAAGCACTCTTTTGGTACAAATATGTACCTCTGAGGTACTAAGGTGTGAGAGGGTTCAGCCCCAGTGATAGCTGGGGTACAGATTTTGACCATTATTTCTGACAATGTACTTACAGAATGTAAAACCACTCTTGCCCTTTAAAGTTGAATTAGACTGCCCAGCTTGAAGATAACCTCACTTAACAGATAATATACTAAATAAGTGAAACTAAGGTAAAACTTGAGGTTTTAATTTTTAAACAGAGATGCAAGAAGTAGCATCATATGCAGCAGATCAGCATCCAAAACATGGTACCAGCAATGCTGCAGTGCTTTACCTCTTATTTCTCTATACAATCTGAGGTTACAGCATGATTACCTTTTAACAAACATAGAGGTACATGGGGAGGTAAAAAATAAGTACCCTGAAGGACTGTGATCATTTCACACATTGATTTATTGGTTGCACATTGATCTCCGTCTCTCTGGAGGATTCAGAAAATTACACTCAATATTTTGTATTGATTCGGTTAACAGAACTGCCAGGAGAGCTTGATCCTCTTGCATTTGTAATATGCAGTAAAAAAGGTTTTCTTTTCAGATCATCTCTGCAGTGGATAGCTTTTACATCAGCAGTATGCTCAGTGATGTAAGACCAAGGAAGTGAAACACACTAACATGATTAATCCAGTTCTGGAAACAAGAGAGAGATCAGACACCTGACTTTTTGAAAAAGACTGATGTTGTAGAGAGAGGGGATACAGAAAGGGGGTGTGTCAGATGGTGTGTGTCCATGTGAAACGGACTGAGATGGGTATACGTGTGTGTGTGTGTTTAAGAGAGAGTGCTAAAACACACGCGTGCGCAGCCACGGGCAGAATCAAATCTTTTCTGCAGCAGGACGGCAGGGAGAAGGATTACTCCTATTTTAGACTCTTTATCCATGCGTCCCAGGGTGAGCACCTCTCTTGTACCTTAAATCAAAGTTTGTGTCTTTGTGCATGTGCGAGTTCGGTTGCTGTTGTGTAAAAATGTGTCACCAGATGATGCCAGTGTGGAGAAGATGTAGAAGCGGTTGGTAATGTTGACCTGCATACATAAATGATAAAGACTGCATCAAGGAGTAAAAAAAAAAAAACAAGTAAAGAAAGATTAATTTTTTTTAACATAAAAGATCATTTCAAGTAAATCTAAATTGCTAAACTGAAATTTTAGACTGTTGAATTCATAATATGTCTTAAGTTTTCTTATAGTAAGCAGTGTAGTATGACCTTTGTTTATAAGTGTATACCATTGTGTATTTTCTAAGGACACAGTAACTGACAGTTGTGTATACTGTATGAATGTAAAGCAGGGGTTTTAACCTTTAGAGACAAATAGACACCAAACACCCAGAACCTAAACCAACCCAGGACAACCAACACAATTTAACATATGCAGGGTTGTTTCAATCCAAAATGCTTGGTTATTTTCAACCCAGCATTGGCTGTATTGCACCTGTGCTCCTATACTGTAGCTCAGTGGTAGAGCATTGTGTTAAAGGAAAACACCACACTCTTTCAATATTTTATATGTTCTCAACTTAGGCAAATTAATACATACCTCTCATTATTCAATGCATGCACTTAATCTTTGTACAGCACGTCGTGAATGTGTTAGCATTTAGCCTAGCCCCATTCATTCCTTAGGATCCAAACAGGGATAAATTTAGAAGCCACCAAACACTTCCAAGTTTTCCCTATTTAAAAACTGTTTTAAAAATAAAACGTGGCGATTTTTTTAAGCTTAGTTTGCAGCACTTTGACCTCGGGTGCAGTAATATTGTAAAGTTTGAGCGAAAGGGGGAGTAGTCAGGAGTGATGATGTAACTGCGCGCCAAGATCGAAGTGCTGCAAACTAAGTGCTCTTCCGCCATACAATATAGTTCTCATTTTTTATCTGCTTAAATTTTGATTTGTGCCCCATACTTACTCGTGTAACTACTCATGTAACAGTCTTTAAATAGGGAAAACATAGAAGTGTTTGGTGGCTTCTGAATTCATCCCTGTTTGGATCCTAAGGAATGAATGGGGCTAGGCTAAATGCTAACACATTCACGACGCGCTGTACAAAGATTAAGTGTACGCATTGAAAAAAGATAGGTATGTATTAATTCGTCTAAATTGAGGTAAGAACATAGTAAAATATAGAAAAACGGTGGTGTTTTCCTTTAACAGCGCAAAAGGTGCGGAACACGCATTGAAAAAAATTTATATCTTGTAATGCCAGATGCATAAATGTAAATTACAACCCAACCAGTTGAGTTTGTTGCTCTTTGACCCAACACTGGGTTAAAAATAAACCAGCATTTTTAGAGTAAATATTAACACAGTCTCACCCCATGGCGTCAATATTTGACGACACTTGACCATGTGTCAATATGTTGACGCGGAGGGTATACCTTTCGCGTCATTTTTTGACGAACTGGGGACTTCAATACTATTACGCCCGTTGCATTCTCTTTCCTATTTTCTTACCATTTTCGCGTCGGTTTAGGGTTAGATTACGCAAAATTAAACAGTGTACGCGAAATTAAACAGTTGTCACCTGGCGTTGGGGTTAGAGTTAGGTACGCGAAATTAAACAGTTGTCACCTGGCGTTGGGGTTAGAGTTAGGTTTGGGTAGGGATGTCATTATGTAAATCTAACCCTAAACCGACGCGAAAATGGTAAGAAAATAGGAAAGAGAATGCAACAGACTTAATAGTATTGAAGTCCCCAGTTCGTCAAAAAATGACGCGAAAGGTATACCCTCCGCGTCAACATATTGACGCATGGTCAAGTGTAGTCAAATATTGACGCCATGGGGTGAGACTGGGTTGTAAATATAAATCCCATCCATTTCCAGAGTAACTTTTAATAAAAAACATTTTATTAAAAACATTACAATGTCGTTCATTTGTATCTTAATGCCACAACGTGGACCAACACATATCCAAATCTGTGTGAATGTTTCTTTAAAATCTGTATCCGGTTACCCAAGGCAATTACCCAGCTGTCATCTTGTGTACTTCACAGGTTCAGAACCAGCACACAATGAAGATAGACCAGTGACCTTCTGAGGTGTTATATTTTGGGAAGTGTGTCAGTATGACCTCTCACAGTGAAGCACTTTTGCTGGTCCTCAGTTTCTCACTGTGTGGTTGTCTGTGTGCTGTATCTTTAAATCAACCCCTGTCTTCCACCAACACCGAATCAACCGCTTATCCAGCTAGCAGCACATCGTGGCCTACCAAAATTATTACGACTACTCCAAGCATCCTTAGTTTATACCCAAATGCATTACACTCAGAAGAGACCAGCAAAGACCCTGAAGGTCCACTTCCTGTTGAACCAAAAAGCTATGTCTCACTTTCAGCCACGGAGGCATCACAGACCAAGAGTTCCTTTCCTGGAATTGTTTCAGACATGCAGAGAGATGAAGAGGGACCTGAAACTTCTTCACTGACAACACTACCACCTTATCCATACTCTCAGACCTGGAGTACCGAGTCTGCTTGGAAAACAGAGACACATACATCTCAGATTCCTGCTGAACTGGGAACATCTGAAACTCACCAGACATTGTTGAGGTCCTTTGGTGTTGAACAGACGCCATATGCCAGAGGAACTTTAGATGGTACAAATTTGCCAAGAGGCCTGATAGACTATCTGTGGCCATCTGAGAAGACAAAGGATTCGACAGATGCACCTACAGGTAATCAAATTAATAAAACTTTAGTGCCAACTCTTTATTTCGTGACTGAATTTGATATCGTGTGAACGTATATGATTAACTTTTATATTAGTGCTGCTTAGACTGGTTTATGCTGGTAAGTGCAGGTCTACACTGTTAGAAAAATTGTCAAAATATGTACCCCAGCTGTCAATGGTCAGTAAAAGGGTCCTAATATGTACCTTGGGTACAGATATACATTTGGTACCAATAGTACCTCTGAGTGACTAATATGAACTCTAGGTGCAAAGCTACTTTTTGAAAAGGTAGAGTCTCTTTTTACAACATAACCTCTTCTTAAAGAAGATATAAACACCATTTGTACAGTATGTGTACAGCAGTGCTTCATCCACTGCTGTTTAACAGCACTTTATTGGTCCTGAAGCTGCAGTGGATACATCAGTATTCCAGCAGCGGACAAGCCGTTTATCACTGCAGACACGAGTGGGCCCTCTGACTCGCTGTTAAATCTTACAGAATGTGATGTACATCTACTCCTTTAAATCTACTGGAATCAAAGATTAGTCATGAAAATTATCAGATCAGATGCAATGATTATAAATTATTGTACAGCTTTATATGATTTAAGAACAGGTTTCTAATGTTCCTGGATCTCTCTCTCAATCTCTCTTTCTTTCTCTCTCTCAATCTAAAATATTATCTTTAAATGATGTAGAGCACTATATAATAGCTTTCCAGTGAGACCGTGAGTATATCTATAAAGTTTTGAGATGGGGTCTAACTAATGATGTTTTATCCAACACTGTTTTTGTGTTCAAGTAAAAATATTTTTTAGGTGTTGAACTTTAACAAAACATTCATTTTAATGAAGGCATGTTTTAACCAAAAGCTGTGTTTTTATACATTTCAGATTAGCAGAAAATTAATAGCTTATAGTTCGAACATGGGGTCGGGGTCCATGGTGGTATTACTGGGGGTCCTCCAAATTTTGTTTGAATTCAGAAAAACTTTTTCTGAAAAATAAATTAGGCATCAACCAAAAATGCATTAATAATAATAATTGAAATGATAAACACTTGAAAATTGTAAAAAAAAATGAAATCAAGGTTTCCATATAATGCTATAAAACTTGAATAAAATAAAAGGCTCCCTGTTAAAATCTATTCAGTAAATTTTAA
The DNA here is from genome assembly GCF_030506205.2 of Paramisgurnus dabryanus. NCBI lineage: Eukaryota > Metazoa > Chordata > Actinopteri > Cypriniformes > Cobitidae > Paramisgurnus > Paramisgurnus dabryanus. Next base: position 36,164,946 of record NC_133345.1, on the reverse strand, counting down.
ATGTTATGTATAGGGCTGTCAAAAGATTAATTGCGATTAATTGCACACAAAATAAAAGTTTTATGTGTGTGCAGTGTGTATAATAAAAAAATGTATGTGAATATTTATATATACATAATATATACACACACACATATTATGCAAACACAAACTTTTATTTTGTATGTGATTAATTGGGATTAAGCTTTTGACAGACTTATGTGTATACAAAAAAGGTCATTTTAATATTTTTGTAAAGTAACCATCATAACGAAGTACGTAGAGTAAGTCTTAGTTTTTGGCTCCTTGGTCTGAAAAGGTTAAAAACCTTTTGAGTTAGAAGGAACAATAGAAATAATGAAGCTTGCTATTTTGCACACTGAAAAAAATTATTAATTGAATTTACTCAATTTTTTAAGGTAAGTGGTTGCAATCAATTTATTTAAGCTACATTTAAACAAAAAAGATTAGTAAAGTAAAATAAAATTTAAAACTTTTGTTTAAATGTAGCTTAAATAAATTGATTGCAACCACTTACCTTAAAAAATTGATTAAATTCAATGAATCATTTTTTTCAGTGCACCACAATCTAACAAAGTTCAGTTTTGGCCCTTTCTTTATTAAATGTGGTCTTTATTACCTTAATATAACTGAAATATACACTGAAAAAAAAATTATTCATTCAATTTGCACAATTTTTTTACCGTAAGTGGTTGCAATCAATTTAATCAATTTATTTAAGATACATTTAAAAATTAGGAATACAACACAAAACAAAAAACTTTTGTTTGAATGTAGCTTAAATAAATTGATTGCAACCACTTACCTTAAAAAAAATTAGTAAATTGAATGAATCATTTTTTTTCAATGTATAGAGGCATCCACAGATAATCTGACCTTGCATAACATACTGTAAAGTACTGACTCCAGTTTCTACCTTTTGTGTATTCTGAATCATTATTGAAGTAAACACTTACTGATTATCAATACTAATCAATCAACTCTGAACACAAGAAATAAATGCCTTTTCATCGACAACTACTGTGTATTTGCATAAATTAGGTTGTATTCTCAAAGCCAAGTTTTTCTTCATTCAGCCCTTTCGACTTGCAGGTATTTAGGTGACGCCATTTTGTGCGAAGTGTGTCAATTTCTAGTTTTTAAATAGTCAAACACAAGAGAATGGCAAAGGAGTCAATGCCCTTTTTTCTGTGACACATCTTAATGTGTGTCAGGGAGGAAGTGTACGGCCTATTTTAAACAGCCTACTTTCACATCTCTTCTGAATAACATAGTCATTCTTTATTCCGTAAAGGCTGATGTCCCATCTTATATTAATGCTGATGTTTGTACTGGTGAGCTAGTCTGAGAGGGTTCTGCCTTCCATTTTTCAATAAAAAAATCTACCGTACATCCAGTTTCAGATTTCTAATTTAAAAATTGCTTTTGAGTCATTTAAAAAAATTGCATACCTTACAGTTTTGGCTGCAGATATATATTTCCTTTTCACTGATAAAAGAAAACGTACACAAACGAATATTTTTACAACATGCCTCAATCCAGGGCTTGTTAATTGTCATGGGGTAAGTTGTCACGGTGCAACCATTAAAGGAATAGTCTACCCTTTTGCCATATTAAACTATGTTATTATCTCAACCTAGACGAATTAATACATATCTATCTTTTTTCAATGCGTGCACTGTACAGCGTGTTGTGAATGTGTTAGCATTTAGCCTAGCCCCATTCATTTCTATGGTACCAAAAAAAATTTTTATTTTGACATTTTATACATTGAAATGTATAAAAACACAACTCATTGACATTGACAAACACGGAAGTGTTTGGTGACTTCCCTGTTTGGTACCATAGGAATGAATGGGTCTAGGCTAAATGCTAACACATTCACAACACGCTGTACAGTGCACGCATTGAAAAAAGATAGATATGTATTAATTCGTCTAAGTTGAGGTAATAACATAGTTTAATATGGAAAAAAGGTAGACTATTCCTTTCAGCAATAGGCTTTTCAGTGAAGTAAAATCTGTAACCTTTTGCCCCGAAAGGCACTTATTTTGACAAAACACGTGATGCACATGGTTTACATGACGCAACCAACATATTTTGAGAACACGAGCAACACACATGACACTCTGAATACATATTTTTAATTTTTTTATTAAACATCACTGCATTGCACACAGTGCACACAAGTAATGTTTTTAGTAAGGCATGTTTGTTAAAATTAGTTATATTTCATAGTTAAGATAAGGCGCAGTCCTGGTTTAAGCTAATCCCTGTCCGGAGAACCACCCCTATATGCTTTTAATGTAAATACTTCAATGTAAATGTTTCATAGTTGTCGTACTTATGCATCGCATTGTAAACAGTCTATAATAGGTAACATTTTATTTGTCATGTTAATATCAACTATATATTTTAGCTTTGAACGTTAATTGTTAACTGTTGATCTAGCTTTTCACTATTAAAAATTTACAATATTAATTTAAACGTTATTGTTTTGTGATCTTTAGGTGATGACTGGCCAAAGTCTTCCACAACTCCAGACTGCAATTTGGTTGGCACCGGAATCTGTCAGTCCTCTGACTCTTTCAGGAGTCATGTTTCAAGTAACATCACTTTGTCAACCCCACCTCCTTTGACTGAAACCACACCCCCTGGTATCATAACCCCACCCCTTGATGCCCTGACCCCGCCGGTTCTCGTCCCTCTGCTGACTGACTGGAATGCTGCCATGGCGACATGGGGCCTGGCCTGGGAGTTGCAGGTTTACGGGCTCGGCTGCGTGTTTTTGCTCGTTGCTGTGCTTTCTGCTTTCAGTCTGATGTGTTTGCCGTTGCGCTGGCCCTCTGGCTGTGCCCACTTTAGCCTCCTCCACCTCATCCAACTCCTGACAGGTTCGAGCCGGGCCCTGTGGCTGCTCTACGATCCGTACGGCCAAAAAGATCGGCTTCCAGCAGCCTGGGAACGACTGCTGCACGAGGCTGCCTATCCATGTCTCACGGCATCTTTCGGTTTGCTGCTGTTACTGCTTACCGCCCGTTCTTGCACTCAGCTGCTTTCCCAGAACACCCTGCAGCGCAGCTCGTGTCTGTTAGCTGCGCTGGTGCTGCTGCACGTGGTTGTTGTGATGGTTTCTATGGCGATACTGCAACTTTTTCCAACTCTGCGAGTTGTGCCTCTAATACCACCAGCAGCCTTTTTGTTGATGTCCTTAGTTCTGTCCATGACCTACCTGATTCTGTACTGCTGTGCCCGTGCTGACACCAAGCACATCTATCGGCTCAGCGAGAATTCCCCTGAGCGGGCGACGTGTCACGCCAGCCGGTGTCCCTTTACAGAGGCACGTATGTGGGATAGGGCAACCAGGGCGGGGGTCTTCTCTGCTCTCTTTCTGTTGGCATGCGGCGGACTCAGACTGTACGCTATGCTTCACGCGGAAGGACTCACCAATGGAGTTATGGTTGGTTTGATGCCTTGGCCTTGGTGGGCTTTCCAGCTCAGCTGCCGAGTGTGTGAAGCAGGTGTATGTCTCACACTTGCTCTAGTTATCACTCACCCACTCCTTTGTTGTGGAGTTCCTCTCACTAAGCCCAGTGGCTTCAGCATGCTATTCAAAAAGTCACAACTAGAGGGCGGCATTTCTGCAAAACCCACCATTCTCTCAAGTCGATGTGGCTGGTCTCTAAGGCCGACAGAAAAGCTGGGGTTGTGTGAGGGCATATCGCGGCGAGAGAGCGAGAGCGTGCCGCTCTACACTCTGGTGGAGCTACCGCACAGTGAATCGAATGGCTTGGACCTCCATTTTCCCAGCAGCCCTCAGCACGAGATCTCCAAGAAGAGCAAAACATCTCTTTCACCCTCTTTTGCCAGCCTGGATGGCGACTCAACCGTAGATCTCTGCCCCCCTTCGCCAATAGACCTGCGACGTAGCATCGACGAAGCTTTGAATAGCGAAGCTCTCTTTCAACATAGTCTCTTTGGCTCTTCTAGGCTATCTCTCAGTACTCGTGCGCCTCCAGATGGACAGCCCTGTCGGGAAAACTCAACAGTTGAACCCAGCCTCTACCGCACGGCCTCCTGTGGGGAAGTGGACCCTCCTAGCGTACCCACCCGACCCAGGCAATGGAGCACTATATCAGGGAGACCATCTCTCAGTGATGGCACATATGGAGGTCGGGTGTCAGTCTATAAAAGTGGGTTTAACTCAACACAAGAGTCTCAGAACAGCCTACACAGACAGTCAGGGCTCCAGAGACGATACACAACCTTGGGTTCAACCGCCTCCAGAGGGAGTTTGGATGTGGAGACACATTCACATGCCGATGAGCTGGCCATTCAGGCTGAATTCATCAATGTCTGCAGGCAAATCGATGCTCTGAGTGTCACCAGTGATACAATTGAACTGTAGTAAATCATTTTTTTTTGGAGTTAAATAGGGATTGTTATGTACATTGTCACAAAAAAATTGTCAAAAAATGCTACCTAGCTGTCATTGGGGTGGTACACTTTAAAAAGGTCCTAATATGTACCATTTATGTACAGATACAGTATGTATACATTTGGTATTTGAGGTACTAATATGAAGTAGTAATATTGACTCTTTGGTACCAATATGTGTCTCTGAGGTAGTAATATGAACCATTTGGTACCAATATTTCACCCTCGGGTTGTAAAATTGACTATTTGGTACCCATACCTGTATGTACCTCTGAGGCAGTAGTAATGACTCGTTAGTACCAATATGTACAACTGAGGTAGTAATATGGATTCTTTGGTACCAATATGTACCCCTGAGGTAGTAATATGGACTTGTTAGTACCAATATGTACCCCTGAGGTAGTAATATGGACTTGTTAGTAACAATATGTACCCCTGAGGTAGTAATATGGACTTGTTAGTACCAATATGTACCCCTGAGGTGGTAATATGGACTCTTTGGTACCAATATGTCCCCTTGAGGTAGTAATATGGACTCATTAGTACCAATATGTACACCTGAGGTAGTAATATGGACTATCTGGTACCAATATGTACCCCTGTGGTAGTAATATGGACTCAATAGTACCAATATGTACCCCTGAGGTAGTAATTTTAACCATTTGGTACCAATATGTCCCCTTAAGGTTGTAAAATGGACTCTTTGGTACCCATATGTACCTCTGAGGTAGTAATATGGACTTGTTAGTACCAATATGTATACATGAGGTAGCAATATGGACTCATAGGTACCAATATGTACACATGAGGTAGTAATATGTACTCATTAGTACCAATATGTACCCCTGAGGTGGTAATATAGACTCTTTGGTACCAATATGTACCCCTGAGGTAGTAATATTAACCATTTGGTACCAACATGTCCCCCTGAGTTTGTAAAACAGACTCTTTGTTACCCATATGTACCTCTGAGGTAGTAATATGGACTCTTTGGTACCAATATGTACCCATGTGGTAGTAATATGGACTCTTTGGTACCAATTTGTACCTCTGAGGTAGTAATATGGACTCGTTAGTACCAATATGTACAAGAGGTAGTAATATTAACCATTTGGTACCAACATGTCCCCCTGAGTTTGTAAAACAGACTCTTTGTTACCCATATGTACCTCTGAGGTAGTAATATGGACTCTTTGGTACCAATATGTACCCATGTGGTAGTAATATGGACTCTTTGGTACCAATATGTACCTCTGAGGTAGTAATATGGACTCTTTGGTACCAATATGTGTCCCTGAGGTTGTAAAATGGACTCTTTGGCACCCACATGTACTTCTGAGGTAGTAATATGTACTCATTAGTACCAATATGTACCCCTAAGGTAGTAATATGGACTCGTTAGTACCAATATGTACCTCTGAGGTAGTAATATGGACTCTTTGGTACCAATATGTGTCCCTGAGGTTGTAAAATGGACTCTTTGGTATCAGAATTTACCTCTGTGCTATTATTATGAACCATTTAGGTACAAATGTGTACTTCTTGAAAGGGTACAGAACCAGTGACAGCTAGGGACCATTTTTTGAAAATTTTTCTATGACAGTGTAGATGATGTACAAAATGCTGGTTTAACATATTACAACCTAAAAAATTATAAACATTTACTTGGATAAACTCAAAAGGTCTGTAGGACTTTTTCCAGAATAGAGAACAATTCACTGGTGTAGCATTGTATTTGGAAAAAAATAAAGGGCACAAATCTTGAAAATGACATAGCATAAACTTGTATAACAGTGAATGACCTCTGAAAGACTTGCTTTCTATGAACTGTATTTTTAGAAATTGCCAGAGACTACACCCATCTCATACTTGGCAAATATCACATCTAACCTTTGAAAATGCCCGGATAGACTTAAACTTCATTTGCACTCTTCATATAAAAAAAGTTTGTTTTTTAACTACATAGGGCTTTTTGTGTACCTTTCAGCAATAAAGCTATAGCACTTATTTAGATGATTTATAATAAGAAGCCATGCTGAGTGTTTCGATTTCACATGAGACATTTGCAACATTCATTGCGACAATATCATTGCAGCAAACCCATTTGAATTGGGTGAGTTCTGTCTCTCGCATAACATTTTGCTCTGGAATGAGACGTTGATGTCCTTTTTGCACACACACTTATGGGAAATAAGTCTTAAGCAAAAGGATGCATGAAGACAATAGTGTAACACTGAAAATGAATCCCTGCTATTTAATCTGAAAATGCAAAATAAAGATAATTATTAATTGTTTGTATATGTTCTGGCATCTGAGTGCTTCCTTTACTTACATTGTGTTAAAAACAATACTTAATAAAAATATAGTCATTCTGTCACGTCCAATTCATATAAACTATTGCATACTCTTACTATGGAATAGCATACTACACTCTAAAAATAAAAAAGTACAAAAGCTGTGACTGGGGTGGTATACACTTTGTTCTTAAAGGGGTCATTGCATGAAAATCTGACTTTTTCCATGTTAAAGTGCTATAATTGGGTCTCCAGAGCTTCTATCAACCTAGATAATGTGAAAAAGATCAACCCAGTAACTTAGTTTGGTAAACCATTCTCTGCAAGCATGTGAAAAATAGGTAATTGAAATTGGGCTCCCCTTGTGATGTCAGAAGTGGATAATTCTGCCCCTTAATCTGCACTATCCAACCACGGCACTGCCATTTAGTGCAGAGATCAGCTAATTTGCATTTAAAAGCACACACCCAAACTTAAAAAATTGATTAAAAATGCGCAATAACTATTGTTTTTTAAACGATAACTAGGTGCCACTTGCTGAATTACATGCATATTAATGTACGCTAACTTCAATGTATCAAGCTACTGCTAAAATATCCGTCTACATGTGCACTGTTACACATCAATCATAGTAGGCAGTACACACATTACTGTATGTTACGTCTGCAGAAAGCAATACAGGCAACACTTTACAGTAAGGTTGTATTAGTTAATGCATTAGCAAGCATGAACTAACAATGCACAGCATTTATTAATCATAGTTCATGGTTCATTTCAGGATTTACACATTTTTTAAATCAAAAGTTGTAAATGTTTACATTAATTAATGCATTTACTAATGTTAACAAATACAACCATATTGTAAAGTGTTACTCCATTCTGAACACAGGCACACATCTTTTACATTGTGGTGCATAAATAAATACTGCCATCTATTGGTTGTGGAGATGTAAATCACATAACATTTCACAAGTCACAGTATGCCATTAGCATCTTTATTAAAGCAGATCTTTGTGACTCAGAATAAGCAGCAAAACACAGACAGAGGAGCAATAAGCAGCTTTTACATCCCTGCCTGAAGATACTCTAAGATCACATCACAATTTGCCTTCATGTATTTTTTTGTCTTGACTTATTATAACTAAATCTCTGACAGTTTCCAGAGGTCCTTCTATATTTGGGGTTAGTAAATAACCCACTGATACATTCATCTATTAAATTCTCTTATTTACATTGCATCTCTCTTTATAAAGTTTATAAATATATTTCAGATAATTACAGTAAGCATGGTATTAATCTAATCTGAGACACTTAAGACACTGAAACTATAAAAACACAAAGTCTTTAAAATTGATAGTTGTCCTCACATTCTGCCCTTGTAAACTTTTCTTCCTTATATCATGTGCAGTGTTTGATATCTGTATATGATGCAAATGTATGAAGCTATGAAATAAATATACAGTAAGCAAGGACCGTCTTTAGTGTCTATGTACTGTGTTGACTACAGTAAGGCGTGTAATAATAAAATATCCCTGATTTTAAGGCTGATACTCCAGCATCGCTCTACAGTAGTTCTGGCAACTAACTTGTGATGTAAATTATTGTGACGTAAGCAGACATGAAAAGAGAAATGCATTTCTTTAACAGATACCCTATCGAACTCATAACACTCTAATGGCCATGTGGTATATATAGTGTCCAACAGAAAGTATTATTGCTAATAAAACAACACACATACATTGCTAAAAGTAACATACCCTGTATACCTCATCATACCAGACGCTCTCTCTAACAAACATACACACAAACAATGACGCAGTACATTAACAAGATTTAAAAAATAATCTCTCTATACTGCTACATTTACTTCTTACAATGAAGCGCAGACACGCAGTTTCTGTTGTTTCCAGTGTGAAGTGTCCTGTAGTTTTACTGTAAATCACACTTAGATGTGATTAGCTTTTATTCAGAGTCAAAAGCCATCCGCAGATGAGATAAGAGGTGCAGCACTTTTAGCCGCTGTGATTGGTGACAGCTGGTGACGGGACGTTGGGTCCGGATCTCATTTGTCCCTTGATGCCCGCCTCAGTATAATCGCTTCTCATAACTGCCACGTACAAAAAAGAAACACCACATTATGTTGTTATATTGTTATATATTATATATTAACAGTTATGCAATTCAACTGAAAAGCACAGGCTATCGGTGCAAAATATGTTTGAAGTAACTGTAGCGCACCCTATTAAGGGAATAGTTCACCCCAAAAAATACACAAAAAAGTCATGCATATTTTTTCTTTATACTGAACTGATTTAAATCAAAGTTGAGAAATAACGGTACTACAAAACATCTCATTTTGTGTTCTTGAGAGGTCACACAGGTTTCAATAGTTCAACCCAAACAGAAAATGAGTCCATATTTTATTTGGGCTAATTTCATGCTATATTTGAAGTATGTGACTTTTTTCTTTTAGCCACACACAGTCAAAGTTATATTAAATAATATCCTTCCTCTTTTCAGCTTTAAAATGGCATTAGATAGTGCCCCATTTTCAAAACGTGCATCCACCCATCAAAAACGAATCCATAAACGAGGTAAAATAATGGGGTTTTGTATTGAACCTGCATACGACCATAGTTTGTAAAGCTTGAAATATGAAGCTTTACTTACTACAAAAATCCATCACTTCACCTCAAAAGACATTTGTGACCCTGAACCACAAAACCGCTATATGTATTTTTTTTAATTGAGATTTATACATCATCTAGACAATAAAGACTATTTAAATTTCTGTTTTCTAAGGCTGCAAAAACATTTAAAAAATCGGCAAATCACCTTTAAAGGGATAGTTTACCCTAAAATGAAAATAATGCCATTAATTCGTTCCAAACTCGGAAGACCCCCGTTCATCTTTGAAAACACAGTTTAAGATGTTTTAGATATAGTCCGAGAGCTTTCTGACCCTCCATTGAAAATCTACGTACGGTATACTGTCCATGTCCAGAAAGGTAATAAAAACATCATCAAAGTAGTCCATGTGACATCAGTGGGTTGGTAAGAATGTGTTGAAGCATAGAAAATACGTTTTGGTCGAAAAACAAACATTACGACTTCATTCAGCATTGTCTTCTCTTCCGGTTCTGTTGTGAACCGCGTGCACAAGACTAAAGTCATGTGATTGATCTTAATCAGAACGATCAATCAAAAAAAAAGATTTTGGAAAAATAAAAAAAATTCAGTTCGGAACTAAACGCTTCAAATATACTTGTGCAACTTAAAACTGGTTTTATGGTTCAAGGTCACATTTAATAACTATATGGATTAGGTTTGATGGATGGATATGCTTATTAAAGCTTTAAAAATGGGGCACTATCCGATGCCATTATAAAGGTGAAACGATCCAGGAAATTATTTAATAGAACTCAGACTGTTTCTTTTAAAAGTAGTAAATTTACCTTTAGATGTATTCATTTGGTAGACGCCTTTACCCAAAGCGACTTACTGTGCATTGATGCTATACATTTTAATCACTATGTGCATTAGGGTGGTCCTTATTTTTCAACTTTTAAAAGTTCATGCTCTCACCCCACCAATAGAGACAGAGCGCAACGCGTCATAACCTGAAAACCACACCCACTGGGCGGGAAAACAATCCATCCGTCTCCATTGACTTTGTATTGCGAGAGGCTGCCTCCTTGTCATTTTTGGCGTATAACAAAAAAACAGAATAATGGCTTAAAGCTGCTGTGTGACAAGATGTACAGCTAACAAGCAAAAAAAACCCAGAAATAAGTTTTTATAAGCTGTTGACCCCCAAAAAACGAGCGTTTAAAGACACAAAAGTGGAAACAGGCAACTTTTCATAGTACTACTATTAGTAGAACTGCGCCCACTACAGGGAGACGTAGTCAGCGATCCACTTTTTTCTCCTTCGGGGCTGGGTTTTACGGTGTCATGAGCAATTCGGTCCCCCCGGGCAATTCGGTCTCCCCTAGGACCCCGATTGGTACCTAGCACTAATGCCTGCTCAAAAATGTGTGATTGCGATATCTCGTTTGCGTAAGGTAAGCGGTCTAGCAAGCGAATTACGTTGTACAAAATAGAAACATAATATTTTTTTAAAATAAAAGTTAACCAAAAAATAATATAATAAACTAATATTCATGTTGCAGACATGTCAGTAATTTTGTGTCATCATCTGCTTTACAAAAAAAATACTTTTATTTTTACAAATTAAAAATGTGTACATACCTTACGGAATATATTTTTTTAATAGTAAAAGTGTAGTAATCATGGCTTATAAATTATAATTTAAATGTGTGATTCAACTATGTAGTAATCATGTTTTGTATAAGTAATTAATGAGTAAGTAATTGTATAAGTAGACAGTAAAAAGTGGAAATGGTACAGAATATAATATCTAAATATTATGACACAAGCAATGTGTAGATCTCCCACCTATAGTCTCATTTATATACTTCTATATGAAACATCATTTAAAAGACATCAATTGTAATTTTAACAACGTTCTAACTACATAAATCATAATGCGTTTTTGTAGGAATTGTAATTAGGCGCTAAGAAAACTACCCATGAGGAGTTTTTCCAGCCAATGGAATCACGCGGGGGTCCTAGGGGAGACCGAATTGCTCGGGGGGACCGAATTGCTCATGACAACGGCTCGGTAGCTTATAAAAATGTTTTTTTTTTTTTGCTTGTTAGCTGAAGGAGGCGGCCTCTCGCAATACAAAGTCAATGGAGACAGTAGGATTGTTTTTCCCCCGGTGGGCGTGGTTTTCAAATTAGCATAACTGTTCTCTGTCTCCATATGTTTGAATAAAAAAATTAATTTAAATTAATTAATATTTAGAGGTTGCTCAAGACCTTTGAAGTTAAACACATTTGCGTATTATGTGATACTTTGTGCTAGCATGTATAATTGTTTAATAATATATACTTATGGCAGAAATTGACTTATTTGACCATGTTCAATTAAAACTCCTGTTTTAGTTATGATATGTCCTTCAAAGCAAGGAAGCTGAAGCAACACGAAGCAAGTCCGCTATATATGGTTATATGGATCAGAATAACTGGAACAAAGTTACCTTCCAAGAAGCAAGTTTTATGTGTGTTGTGCGTTTTTAAATGGTAAAGTTTTTGCAAAAATATGTGATTTCGGAAATATTCAAAGGCTTTGAGCAACCTCTAGATATTGTAAAAACAATTTGCACAGTGTGTTTTTATTAATATCCTAACACAACCCAGTCTCACCCCATTTCGTCAATATTTGACGACACTTGACCATTCGTCATATGTTGACGTGAAGGGTATACCTTTCGCGTCATTTTTTGACGAACTGGGGACTTCAATACTATTACGTCCGTTGCATTCTCTTTCCTATTTTATTACCATTTGCGCGTCGGTTTAGGGTTAGATTTACATAATGACATCCCTACCCAAACCTAACTCTAACCCCAACGCCAGGTGACAACTGTTTCTAACCCCAACGCCAGGTGACAACTGTTTAATTTCGCGTACACTGTTTAATTTCGCGTACACTGTTTAATTTTGCGTAATCTAACCCTAAACCGACGCGCAAATGGTAATAAAATAGGAAAGAGAATGCAACGGACGTAATAGTATTGAAGTCCCCAGTTCGTCAAAAAATGACGCGAAAGGTATACCCTTCACGTCAACATATGACGAATGGTCAAGTGTCGTCAAATATTGACGAAATGGGGTGAGACTGTGTTACTAACACATTTAGGAGGTGGGAGTTGAACATGTCAAAATTTTACCCATTATAAGGACCACCCTAATGTGCATTTTCTGGGCATCAAACCCATGATCTTGCATTGCTGGCGGCATCTCTACCAATTGAGCTACAGGAAAGCTCATTGATTCTTCATTTTAGGGTGAACTATTCATTTAAAGTAGCATTAGGTTTAACATCCTGATAAAGATTTTAAAGATAACAGTGAAAGTTTGATGGGTAAACAACCAAAGGGAACACTGTGATAGGGAACACTATGTACGTGTAAACAGAGAAAGAGGAAACTACATTAGGTAAGATCTGCCGTCTCACTGCCCACTACAGAGCCCTTACCGCTGTTTATCTACAACACAATCCCCTCCACCAGAACTCAAAAGTCATTATAAATGACATGAGGACTGAGTACTTACATGGCACAAAAGAATATCTATGATGAGAGCATAAGAGAAAAGAAGGAAAGACATTTTCACATGAAAACTCTACTTTTCCATGAAATATATGAATGGTTTGGGGATCTCTGGGGGACACTTAAAAATACAAAGAGGGGATTGATAAGTATATCAATGCTAGACTGAATAAAAAATAGTCTAAAATTAGCCATTTTGTTGAAGGCATGTGCTGTGAGGAAAGGGACACAGAGATGGGTGTGGTTAAATCATGAGTAGGCGGAGACTTACGAATGCAGCCCATGAACTCCGCCCTCGACCTGTGCAGACATGGTCCTCTTCTCAAATTTGAGCTCTCCGGAATACATCATCGATCTATATAATGCAAGTGAGACTTATACAGACGAATGCAAACATAAAGACAAACCCTGACAGACTTTTGTTATGTATCATTACATTTGAAAACAAATAGTACATACAGATTCAGTGTCTCCTTAACCTGATTCACAATGATAAGCTTATAATAATGATTAATAATTTGAGCTGTCGGGTCAGATTTCATAGGAAACAATCAATAAAATACATAAAGAAACCTGCAATTTTATTTTTCAAACGGAGATGGCGATAGAAATGCAAAAAAGTTACAGATTGCAGCTTTAAATCTCTCATTTGAAAGTCACTTTGAATAAAATAAAATGAATAAATGTAAATCAGGGCTTGCAAAATCGCTAACCCAACGTCCCTGGGCTATTGTGAATTTCTGTCGGGCTACCAAAATGTATCTCCACCCTGCTGTCGGGCTATCTTGGGGAGGAAATAATATTTGTATGTTTTTGCATTGTCTCAGATTTAGTTAGGTTATTATATTGTATGTAATTTGGCGTCCTCTCCAGGAAATGAAGTGAAAGCATAATTAAACCCATCCTTTTATGTGCACGTCTGATATGCACGCGACCCTCTGCACGCGCTTCTCCTGGCTTCGCTCTTCACGAGCACCTGCTTGCTCTTGTGCTCAGCAAAAAAGCGCAAACTCAAGTCATTTAAAAATATAACGTCATTTCGTTTTTACCTCATAGACTAACATTGTTTTAGCCACTAATATATATTTTATCATATAATATTTTAGTAAAAGAACAATTAAATTATTCTAACGTTAGAGGAACGTTAAACTAACCTAAAAATAATGTTAGGGGAATGTTTATTTTCTTAAAGAAAATATTCCTGGCTAACCAAAAACCTTGGAAAATAACGTTCTAAAAACCAAAAACTGTTAGGGGAACGTTTTGGGAACCAAAGATTGTTAGCTGGGGATGGGCAGGAATAGTTGGCTTACATGGAAATCCAGGATTTATTAATATTCTACAATAAACAACGTATTTTTTATTCGGGCTACTTATATGCATTTCGGGCTACCAAAAATAAAAGAGTGCATGCCCGAAGGGCTACCAGGGGTTTTAAAATTTTGCGAGCCCTGTAAATATGTATCTGAAAGAACCCCAACATTTGCTTTTTGTTATTGCTATAGGTAGGTGGTATTTAGAATTTAGGGAAAAATAAATTTCTCATAAAAGGCAGCATTTTTGGATAGACGTGGAAGGTGAGACATCATTCCTGAAAAGGGAAGATGGTATATTTAAATACTACAATATCTGCTAAAAGTTTTATTTGGAGGCAAAGTGATTCTCTTACCGCAGAATGGACAGGCTCTTTGCACCAATATCCTGGCAGCCATGTTGGATTCCAGCAATGAGGTACGGCACAAACTTGTGTATTGATCCTTTATCTTGAACTGAGCCAGACACTCCCTGAGCGACCTTCACCTTATCACCTTCACTGTAAAAAAACACAAACAAAACCCTTCATTATGCCAAAAGTTTACATAGTTACTAACCAGAAGAAAATTTATTCAAAACAAAGTAATAACACATTTATGCAAGTGTAAGGTGTGTCTTTGTTTAACCTACATTATAGGAAAAAAATGGCTGCACTTGTTTAACGGTTTTAATAAAAATGTATACAGGTTTATAATCCCTTTAATGATAGGAACACAGGTGTATGCATACCTGAAGTAACGTTTCTGGCTGCTGTTGTTTTTCTCCATAGCGTCCAAAGAGCCCATGCCGCGATACTTCTTCAGTCGTACGCCATCCGAAAAAAAATACTCACCTGGAGCTTCTGTGGTTGCTGCTAGTAATGAACCCATCATCACTAAAAGAAAAGAAAACAAGGAGATGGGAACGGCACAGGCAGTAAAATGTTGGCAAACAAATTGCTGCCAATGATAACAATGATCCTTCAGTCAAATCACCCAGAAACACAAGCACACACCTGTAGAAGCTCCCAGCGCGAGGGCTTTGACTACATGCCCGACCGTCTGGATGCCACCGTCTGCAATGACCGGAACTCCGAAACGTCGGGCGTACTCGGCCACCTTATACACAGACGTGCCCTGTGGCCTTCCACACGCCATCACTAGAGATAAACACACACATATATATATATATATACAGTATGTACAATATAACATGCTTGCCTTAAAGTATATAATAAAATGTAAATGCAAAATTTATTCTGGGCCCATATTACATCAGAAAAGGAATTAAGGAGATATTATCACACCATTGATGATAGCAATTGCACCACCGCTATGAAAACAACAGTATGACCACTTGGAAAAGGCACCAAATTTAGGTACCATATGTGACCCTGGACCACAAAACCAGGGTCTATTTATATTATCTATCCAGTTTAAGCTGAACTAATAAACTTTCCACTTATGTAGGGTTTTCAGGATGGGACAATATTTGGCTGAGATACATTTATTTGAAAATCTGCAATCTGAGGGTGCAAAAAAAAAAAAAATCGAAATATTGAGAAAATCGCCTTTAAAGTTGTCCAAATTAAGTCCTTAGCACTGCACCTATCACAAAAATAGATATTTACAGTAGGAAATTTACAAAATACCTTTACGGAACATGATCTTTACTTAATATATGAAATATATTACAAATTTGACATATACAACGTATTTATGGCTATTGCTACAAATGTACCTATAAAACTGGTTTTGTGGTCCAGGGTCACATATGTCCATGTTACTATTACACCAGATATTGCTTGGTCATTCTTTCTCCTTTGAAAATGATGTTAGAAAAGTTAAATCTATATGACAGTTCTTCAAAAATAATTGAAGATAGTACAGGTGTTCTGTCTGTGATACTGTTGAATTGTCGATGTTATTAACAGACCTAGACCAGTATTGTGTTTTAACCCAGTGGTTTTCAAACTGGGGGCCGCGAGATGGTGCCAGGGGGGCCCCAATTTTATGACATTTTATGAAATACATTAATTGATCATGAATTCTGTGTAATTAAACCTAAAAAAATAAGGCTACTAATCAAAAGCACTACTTTTTTGTATAATTTAATGTTTTTTTATTAAAATGTTGAGTTTTAGAACAGTTTTTTGTCACAAATTTACTTGGGGGGGCCGCGAAGGAATGCACCATACACAAGGGGGGCCGCACGCTGAAAAAGTTTGGGAACCACTGTTTTAACCAGTAAAAACATCACATAAACCAACTCGGACAATAGGTGCTTTTTAATCTTCATGGCACTTTTTAATAACAAGTTTGTCTCATAAAGCAAAAGCCATAAACACACACACAAACCTTCCTGTGTGATACAGATGGATCCACAGCCCATTCCAACTCTTAAAGCATCAACACCAGCATCTATAAGATTCTTGGCCTGAGCAGCGGTGACCACTGTAATTGAACAGTAAGAAAAGAGTAAGAAAAACTTTCACAGGGCTATTTAACTCTAGTCCTGAAAGACTCTTTCACTTTAAACACACAAACTTATTAAAATGTACATACTGTCATGTTTGATAAGGGTTAAACAACAAAACTCTAAGGACAAGACTTGAATTACATTAAAGTGTCTATGTCTACCAAAGCATGTATAAGTTAAAAATCCTCACAAATGTGAGAAAGACTCACCGTTTCCTCCAACCACTTGTAGTTCTGGGTATTTCTGTTTGATGTAGTTTATCATACTGATCTGAAATACTGAGTTTCCTTGGGAAGAGTCCTAAAAAGAGACAAACATCACACACCCAGGTCACATGACTTGTGTAGTTTAAAGCTAAGATCAAACCATGTGGGTGAGCTTCAAGTCTGCAGTCTAAAGCAAAGACACGCAGCCTAATTCTAGATGTATGTCTTACTTAAACTAGAACATTGAGGTAAGTTAACAACTAGTTAGTTTTCGAACTAACTCTGTACTTGATATGGATGCACCATTTGTTCTTAAAGGATAATTCCGGTATTTAACACTTTGAGTCTCATTTCTAGTTTGTTTTGGATGAACTACAATGATGGACACAGACATTTTGACAATGGGTCGTGTCTTGACTTTTTGACTCGTTTAGAAGCGTCTCTTGACTGCTTCAGAATGGAAGTCAATGGCCATGCACAAACATGTCATTAAAACAACACTTAACGTTCATTTTCAAAACTGTGCTACTCACCGAGTGGTTCGTGGTGTTCATTGATGATTAAAAACAAGTTGTGTAGCGAAATACAGTTTCTGTCGTGTTTTATTTGGCATTTTGTAAAATTCCATTGACTTCTCTTGGAAGACTCATTGCTCGCTGATATATCAGTCCGCCACCGGGAAACAGAAAAGGGTCTGTTTACATGTGGTTGTAGTTTTTTTGCTCGGTTTCTCTCAGAAGAAATTTTTCCCATATTTGATGGCTCAGTGACCAGCTTTAGGTTTGAAGTTGAGCTCGATCGTGACTGTCTAAACGCTAGACACCGAGCGTACTTGTATGGCAAAGTGGTTGTCGCCATCAGGTGGTCGGGAGTGTGCTAACGCTTCAGACTCAAATATAGAGGGGGAGTATATAAGCGGTTGTGAGGTATCTGAAAAAATAGTTCCACTATAGCAAATAACACGGATTGAAATCATACATTGCACCAATATATTTGTTTTTAATCATCAACGAACACCACAAACCACTCGGTGAGTTGTACAGTTTTGAAAATGAACGTTAAGTGTTGTTTTAATGACATTTTTGTGCATGGCCATTGACTTCCATTCTAAAGCAGTCAAGAGACGCTTCTAAACGAGTCAAAAACTCAAGACACAACCCATTGTTAAAATTTCAGTGTCCATCACTGTAGTTCATCCAAAACAAACCAGAAATGAGACTCAAAGTGTTAAATACCGGAATTATCATTTAATGCAAATAGGTGACTGTACGATAAACTGCATGTGATTGTCATGCATATCTCGTCAGTAATGCCGGTTCCTGGATTAGTAGTAAGTCGCCATCAGCTGCTTTCAAATGGAGCGGCATTTACTACACAGAGCCGTACTTCACTGACAATCGGGGCAATTTTGCATTAATTATCGTGGACATATCCCCTGCAATATGTATGCAATATGGCCCAGCTTGTCAGTAAACTATGGCGTTGCATAGCAAATGTCGCTCCATCTGAAAGCAGCTACTGAGTTCGCCCCTTTTGACGCTGGGTGGAAAATAACCCAAACATTTTAAGAGAGTAAACATATCATATAACCTTTACTAGCCGTCAGACTTGTCAACTTAATTACATAAGACGTTACAAACTGCCATTATCATACTACCCCTGCAATGTGCCATCGAACAGAATTTCGGTCCAACCTTGTTCTGAAATACTTCTCAGTACTTTCATAAAAACCTAATTGACTCTTTTAACCAAACTGGGTGTGTTTAACTAAAGATGGAATCTAAAGGTTTAGTCACACTTGATGTTGGCTTTGTTTATACTGCACATAAGTCTATTTTGTTTATTATATTCAGTTGTATTGTATTTTTTACTACATAACCTACCCTGTACCTACCCATGAAGAAAAGGATTCCTAAATGTATTGTTACAATGTGTGTAACCCTTAAAATTCCCTAGGCCTCATAAGTTCCCATCAAAGCTAAAAATCAGACCCATAAATCAAATCAAACGCATATTTTAACTTAATTTCACAATGCTACGTTGCTATTAAGTGGCTTTCCATGAAAAGAGAATTCACAGACACCGGAAAAATTTATTATTGAATATTATTACACGGCTCTCTGGAATGCTTGATTCTGATTGGTCAGTTGAGACATTTGCAGGTTCGTTCTTTTCAAATAATAACCGCTCCAAAGTAATAACGCATAGCCGGTACTATTTGTACGATTAAAATCGCTCCGTGCCAATAAAGATTACTGTTTGGCGCCATCTTGTGACAAACACTGAACATCCACAATTAAGAATGGAAAATTTTGACATTCATTTTAACATGTACGGAAAAAACAAAACATTTAAACAGTGGATAGAAGAACGAACAACTACAAGACACAGAGAGCTTACTGAGACTGAACTTGACAAAATACAGCATGACAGCTACGAAGCCAACACCAAAAAACAAAAAAACAGAATGGGCATTAAAACTTCTCAAAGCTTGCTAAAAGAGAAAAAAATGGAGACAGACAAGTATGAAGCAGAGGATCTTAATAAGGTATTACAATCATTTGATGCATCTGTGCAAAGTTTCGCGGAAGGATAAAAATGTTAATTTAAAACAAATATGCCAATAAAATGTTTCAAATTCATATTCATGTCCAGTTTTTTTCTTATATGACAAGTAGCCGTGTAATAAGCGGGATAATGTAGAGGCAGCCGGTAGTTATCGGGAAATAAGCCCCTTCAGTGTGATACAAGACCCTCCGCTTCGTGTCGGGTCCTGATCACATTGTCGGTGCTTATTTCCCGATAACTACCGGCTGCCTCTACATTATCCCTTACTTAAAATATATGCAAAATTATTGTATACTAAACAGAGATGGCAACAGAGGATCCAGACGACACAAATCAACTTCTGTGCTCAAAATAAAGAAAACAAACCAAAAATATAATAACAATTTAAATGTATTTTTACTCATTTTTTTATAAACTACCCCTACACCATATCTTACTGAACTAATTCTCTATCTAATCCTGCAGAATTTAGTTCACATTTACATGCTTTATCCAAAGTGACTTACAGTGCATTCAAGCTATGCATTTGATCAGTACAGTATGTGTGCTCCAAGGGATTCGAACCCACAACCGTTGTGTTGCTGACGTAATGCTCTACCAACTGAGCTACAGTATGTTTGGTACAGTATTTTCCTGTACTTCCCACCCTGCTCTTTATCACCTGATAGTATCTCAAATAAACACAACAAACTTAACTGGCTTGTTCAGGTGTGTTTGAATAAAGATTGGAATTCAAAGTTTTGGTTGTGATGTGACTGCATCATAAGGGGGTTTCACAGTACTGGGTATCAGACAATATTGAAAGAATTTTGGCTATATAAACCCCAAACAAAGCTCCTTCTATCAGATTAAGTTATGACGCAACAAAACGCATCTCTGGGTACAAAAGCTTTTTTTTATTAAAGATTATCTAGGAATCACTATTTTGTATGGGGATAAAAAATAGAATTGTGATTTTTATTTTGCAAGTTTTACAGCACATTGTAAGTGTATATTAGTATAGTTTATTGTTTGCTTCACCCATTTAGACCAAGAAGCGACTGTGCATGATATCAGATTTGAAAGGTACCTAGTGTATAATGCAAAATCCACTTTTACAAGGTGTTTGGACATAAATGTGTGTTGGCAGTGTGTGAACACAACCACCCTACTATGAAAATAATCCACCCACTCCTTTTTTAATCCCCATTAAACCAAAGCAGTCTCATAAGACATGCCGTTTTGATTCTCTTATCAATGTGATGTCACACTGATAAAGCCCCACCCATAGCCAACGACTGACAGTCCTGCATTAGCATAGTTTCCACTCTCAGCGAGTTGTACGGTGTCCACCATATCTCAATAGTGAGATACTATTGTCTGAGACTGTATTAACAGAAATCAGATTCATTTTAAAGAGCACCTATTTCATTGCTAAAAAAACAAGGTTATTTTGTGTATTTGGTGTAATACAATGTGTTTGCGTAGTTTATGGTTAAAAAAACATTATTTTCCACATACCCTACATTTTTGTAGCTCCAGATTTCATTCTCTTCCTGAAACGCCTGAATTTGAAAAGTTCTGTGTCCACAATTGGCAAGCTAATCTGTACGTTGTGATTGGCCTGAATACTTCTGACGTCAGCCGGAAATGTGACGCTCCTTACAATGTTTGAAAGATTCGCTCACAATGCAATGCTAACCGGAGTTTACTTAAAGGCCGTGAGTCCGAAGCAGTCGGTCTTGTCTACATCACCAATCCCAGGAAGTAAACTGTTGCCTACAATCCGTGTGTTTGTTGTAGTCCAAGAAAAGAGATGAACGTTGTAGACGATAACTTGCGTCATCGTTTACTTTGGGGTTTGTACCTTTTGAATATCGTTAACATGTACAAATACACTTACACACCAAAGGAAATGTAAAATCGTGAATCAGACCATTGGTGCTCTTTAACTGAAAGCGTTTTTTGTAAGGGAGCTAATTTGCATTTAAAGGTACAGACACAAAAGTAGCTTTTTCGTTTTTGCTTCCACCCAAACAGGGTCATATTGGACATGCTATATTAAATGATCTATGGGGTATTTTGAGTTGATACTTCAAAGGCATTCTGGGCATACCTGAGACTTATATTGCATCTTGTAAAAATGGGAATACTGGGTGTCCTTTACACACATTCAAAAAAAAAAAAATGCTGGATTATTTTTAACCCAGTGTTAGGTCAAAAAATTGATAAACTCAGCCGTTGGGTTAATAAACCCAGATATTTGACCCATCAATGGGTTAAAACAACTCAACATTTTGGGTTAAAACAACCCAGCATAGGTTAAACTACAACCCAAGGGGTTGGGTTTATTCCTTTTTAGACCCAACCCTGGGTTGAAAATAACCCAGCATTTTTTGTATAACTGTCATAATTGTGCCATGCTTACGTGATATAACAGTCCCCCATTACCATTAGAACCCACCAGAACGATCACGTCTACTCCGGCCTGAACGAGCAGGTCTAGTCGGTACTTGTCGTCCTCTCGGGTACCCATCGCAGCGCCGCACAGCAGCTGTTTGCGAGAGTCTTTGGAGGCTAGAGGATAATCTCTGTTCTTCTTTAAATCTGTACGAGCAATGATGGCCACGAGCTCATCGCTGTCATTCACGATAGGCAGTTTACCTAAGATAAACAGTGAAAGATCAACATAAAGATCACAAGATTATTGTTATTAGATAGGCTTTGTTTAGTTTATTTATATAAAACATTGCTTTAATTAAACAAGGAGGATCTCCTGTTAGATCTTTGCTGTAAACTATTTCAGAACTCTTTGTTTTACAACACATCATGTATTCCTCATTTAAAAGTGAAAGTGACATTGGATATAAGCATCTACTTTATGATAACATGCAAATGTGATGGAAATGTGCAATTTATGGTCAAACCTTTTCTACTGCGCTGTAAAATGTCATTCGCTTCTTTTAAAGTTACTCCGGCTGGAGCGACCACTAAATCTTCTCTTTTTGTCATTGCCTGTAAGATGGAAATATTCTTTGTTTTATTAATTATTCTCATGCAGCATCGTATTATTCAGTAGCTAAACTGACTACATAAAGAAAATTATGTCTAAATTTACTTTCTGTATATGAATGTCATTATTCATTTGTGCATTTCATCCTAAAGGTGTTTTTTATCCAAATGAGCCTCTTAAATAAAATTTCTGCTAATGTCACAAAGGCTGTGTGTGAGGATTAAAGGGAACGTTAATCCTCCTCACACACTTTTTCAAAAAAAATTCTCATTTTCCAGCTCCCCTTGAGTAAAACATTTGATTTTTACCGTTTTGTAATCCATTCAGCTGTTCTCCGGGTCTGGCGCTTCCACTTTTAGCACAGCTTAGCATAATCCATTGAATCTGATTAGACCATTAGCATCGCATTCAAAAATAACCAAAGAGTTTTGATATTTTTTCTATTTAAAACATGACTCTTCTGTAGTAATATCGTGTACTAAGACCGACAGAAAATTAAAAGTAGCAATTTTCTAGGCCTATATGGTTAGGAACTATACTCTCATTCTGCCGTTATATTGAAGGACTTTGCTGCCGTAACATGGCTGCAAGAGGCGCAATAATATTACCCAGTGCCTGAAAATAGTCCCCTTGGTAACTTTCAATAGCAGAGGACTATTTTTGGGCACTGCGTAATATCATTGCGCCTCCTGCTGCCATGTTATGGCAGCAAAGTCCTTGATTATTACGCCAGAATGAGAGTATAGTTCCTAGCCATATCGAACTAGAAAAATCGCAACTTTTGATTTTCCGTCAGTCTTAGTACACGATGCAACTACACAAGAGTCAAGTTTAACATAGGAAAAATATCAAAACTCTTTGGTTATTTTTTAGCGCAATGCTAATGGTCTAATCAGATTCAATGGATTATGCTAAGCTATGCTAAAAGTGATACCACCAGACCCGGAGATCAGCTGAATGGATTCCAAAACGATAAAAATCAAATGTTTAACTCTAGCGGAGCTGGAAAATGAGCATTTTTTTAAAAAAAAGTGGAGTGTCCCTTTAAAATCTCAACCTAACATATTTAGGAACGCCACAACCCTATATTAGATTCGGGAATGTAAAAAATGTAGCCACTGAATACTATGCAAGTTGCTTTACACTGAATTCAACACTTTTAAAACTTACATGAGAATGACATATTGACTGAATGTTTAAAATTAAGTTAAAATACAAATCACCTCCTCCAGAGGTCTGTCGTAATCTTTCTCTGACAGAAAGTCGATGTCTCGTGATGTAACAATGCCCACCAGCTTGCTGCCCATCTTGCCTGTTTCTGTAACGGGAATGCCAGAGAAACCGTGGCGAACCTTTGCTTCGAACACGTCGCCGACCGTGTGCCGTGGACTCATCACTACAGGGTCCGTGATGAATCCCTGCTCAAATTTCTACCAGTAAAACACACAACATTCACATTACACATCAATCGTATGCATACAAATATAACTAAATTGTGTATATAACTATAGGCATAATACTAATTTTAGGCAGTAAACTGTTCATTTATTTCATTAACAAATCAAACTCACAGTACACAAATAACTGTGTGACTAACCTTGACTTTTCGAACCTCATTGGCCTGAAACTCAGGTGTGCAATTGTGATGGATGATTCCAATTCCTCCCATGAGCTAAAAGACAAACTTGTTAAATTTACAAGCAGTTAAAACATTTACAAGCATGATCAAATTTACAAAGTCTGTTAAACATGCAATGTTCCTGGGAACTTCCATCAGGGTGCTTAACTTACAGCCATAGCGATGGCCATGGAGGACTCTGTGACCGTGTCCATCGGAGAGGATATGAGCGGCGTCTTTAGGGTTATCTTACGGGTCAGGGCAGAGGTCAAATCCTATGACAGATCAAATGCATCACAATTATTCACAAAAACAAGAAAATGTACACAATGTGTGTTGGTCTCCTTCTGGTAGATGTTTTAACTCCAGGATTTTCCTTTAAAACGGATATTTTATCATTGGAAAGTATGAAGGCAATTTTTTGTTGTAGCAACATATATTACAGGGCTGCAATAACTCACTGACAAACAATCATTAAAAATGAATAATGAAAATAGTATTCAATGAATGTAATTACAAAGTCAAGTGCATCTGCCCCATACAGCACAAGCTCCTTAAGCCTTCTTTACACAGCACACAATGGCGTAGGCAAACACGCAATGTTTGTTAATTAAAGTTACTTCATCCTTAGAGCAGAGGCATCTGACGCATTGGGTTTTGGCTAGAAGGTATACAGCACACACCTAAATCTTGCGAGATGTAGGATTTAGGGTTCGGTTTGGGGGTAGGATAAGGATGAAAACAGTTGTTTTGGCTAGATGGAATACAGCATACACCTAAATCTCCCGAGATGTTGGATTTAGGGTTAGGTTTGGGGGTAGGATTAAGATGAAAACAGTGGTTTTGGCTAGATGGGATACAGCAAGCATCTAAATCTTGCGAGATTTTGGATTTAGGGTTAGGTTAGGGGGGTAAGGTTTTAGCTAGATGGGATACAGCATAAACCTAAATCTCGTGAGATTTTGGATTTAGGGTTAGGTTTGAGGGTAGGATTAAGATGAAAACAGCGGTTTTGGCTAGATGGGATACAGCAAGCATCTAAATCTTGCGAGATTTTGGATTTAGGGTTAGGTTTGGGGCTAGGATTAAGATGAAAACAGTGGTTTTGGCTAGATGGGATACAGCAAGCATCTAAATCTTGCGAGATTTTGGATTTAGGGTTAGGTTTGTGGGTAGGATTAAGATGAAAACAGCGGTTTTGGCTAGATGGGATACAGCATACACCTAAATCTCGCAAGATTTGGGATTTACGGTTAGGTTTAGGGGTAGGATTAAGATAAAAACAGCAGTTTTGGCTAGATGGGATACAGCACACACCTAAGTCCCATTGTGTTTGAGGTTAGGTTTGGGGGTAGGATTAGGATGAAAACAGCGGTTTTGGCTAGGTGGGATACAGCATACACCTAAATCTCGCATGATTTGGGATTTACGGTTAGGTTTGTGGGTAGGATTAAGATGAAAACAGCGGTTTTGGCTAGATGGGATACAACACACACCTAAGTCTCATGAAATGTTGGGTTTAGGGTTGAGATTCGGGGAAGGATTAAAATGAAAACAGTGGTTTTGGCTTGATGGGATACAGCATACACCTAAATCTCGCAAGATTTGGGATTTACGGTTAGGTTTGTGGGTAGGATTAAGATGAAAACAGCAGGTTTGGCTAGATGGGATACAGCAAACACCTAAATCTTGCGAAGTTTTGGATTTAGGGTTAAGATTGGGGGAAGGATTATGATGAAAACAGTGGTTTTGGCTAGATGGGATACAGCACACACCTAAATCCCATTGTGTTTGAGGTTAGGTTTGGGGGTAGGATTAGGATGAAAACAGCGGTTTTGGCTAGATGGGATACAGCACACACCTAAATCTCGCAAATTTTGGATTTAGGGTTAAGTTTGGGGGTAGGATTAAGATAAAAACAGCAGTTTTGGCTAGATGGGATACAGCACACACCTAAGTCTCATGAAATGTTGGGTTTAGGGTTAAGATTCGGGGAAGGATTAAAATGAAAACAGTGGTTTTGGCTTGATGGGATACAGCATACACCTAAATCTCGCGAGATGTTGGATTTAGGGTTAGGTTTGGGGGTAGGATAAGGATGAAAACAGTGGTTTTGGCTAGAGGGGATACAGCACACACCTAAATCCCATTGTGTTTGAGGTTAAATTTGGGGGTAGGATTAGGATGAAAACAGCGGTTTTGGCTAGATGGGATACAGAAAACACCTAAATCTCGCAAATTTTGGATTTAGAGCTAGGTTTGGGGGTAAGATAAGGATAAAAACTGCGCTCATCTGATGAGATTCTGGCATTTGCTGCATCCCTTCTAGCCACAACCGATGCAAGGCTTAAGCAAGTGATGTTACATACAAAACTAATCGATAATGAAATTCAATGAACACTTTTTTATTATCGATTATTATTGATTATTAGTTGTTGCACCCAAGCATATATTTCATTTCTCAAAAAAGGAAGGTAATTAACATTGACGGTCATAGCAATCTTTATTGTAAGTTGCGTCAGTTGTTTTTGTAAAGACATTGTCATATCTTATTTTCATCTTGTCTTCCACCTGTGGCCCATCATTACCCACAGCTCAGCTTAATCTCTTAAGTGCTGAAAGAAAACAAAGCACAATGTCCCTTACAGTACATCTACCATATACATCAGCAGTAATACTAATGTACTGTAACTGCTCTACTGGGACAACACTCTATAACTACACTCAAAATTCACAATTACTCAAAATACAGCATGCACCCACACAAAAACAAATAAATACTGAACAAAAGTGTGTCACATTTCAATCTTAGAAATAGAAATTTAGAAATATATACCAATTAAACAACAGATAGCCTGTGCTGTAACGCTCATTGAGTCATTAGATTATAAAAGTATCCCTTGAAAATGAATTAAATGTGTCTTTAATTAAAAAACTTTATTTAAAGTTTTGCTTCCAATGGGACTGGTATTGGTGTTGTCGTCTCTTACGTACACACACCTGATCTTTACTGCCTGTGATAACTTGCCCTGTTCTCCTGGGAACATAGGGATGCTAACACCGCCAACCTCACATCAACACAAACACAGATCTTCTGCAGATCTTCCACCTCACAGCTAAAGATCAACCTGCATCTCACTATAATAGTTCAATAACACAAGACCAGCTGATGTCTGTGTGCTGTTTACCTGGGCGTTCGTACTCACCACTTCATCAGATGTGAAGTCAATGAAGCCAGGCAGTATTAGAAAATCGCTGATGGAAGAAGGACAGATGGTACAGAGTCAGTCAATCACATTAAATCACAATTTATAAAGCATAACATTATCAAAATTACACACACACACGACTTTTATAAATCAGGACATGGAGTACAGTTGTATTTGTTAAAGGGATAGTTCACCCAAAAATGAAAATAATATCATTAATGACTCACTCTCATGTCGTTCCAAACTCATAAGACCTCCTAACAAAAATCACGACTTTGTTCAGCATTGTCTTCTCTTCCGCAGGCACGGGACAAAAGTCACTTGACTGCAGTGCCGCGGATGACGTGTTATCCTCCACATATTTACTAAGTTTTTTATTCAAACTTACAGCGTGCACTTTTCTTAAACGGTAAACGAAGCCCGGGCGCACAAAAAAAAAAACAGCTGGGGCGCACCAGATAACACGTCAGCCACGTCACTGCAGTCAGGTGACTTTAGTCTCACGTATGCGCTTCACAACAGACACGGAAGAGAACAATGTTGAATAAAGTCGTAGTTTTTGTTATTTTTGAACCAAAATGTATTTTCGATGCTTCAACACATTCTAACTGACCCACTGATGTCACATGGACTACTTTGATGATGTTTTTATTACCTTTATGGACATGGACAGTATACCGTACATAGATTTTCAATGAAGGGTCAACAAGCTCTCGGACTAAATATAAAACATCTTAAACTGTGTTTCGAAGATGAACGGAGGTCTTACGAGTTTGGAACGACATGAAGGTGAGTCATTAACGACATTATTTTCATTTTTTGGTGAACTATCCCTTTAACATAAGTTAGAGTTAGGGTACCATCAACAATACTTCTACGGCATGTATTAATTTTAGTTCATGTTAATAAAATACATTTATAAAAATTGTAGTTGTAACTAATAACATCCACACGGATCCAAGGGGTTACTAAAGGTCCTCTGCGGGTAATCAATGCGATTTTGTAAGAAAATTATCCATATTTCAAATTATATAAACTATAATAACTAGCTTTGCTGTTCCTCATTTGTTAGTTGCTTTGGAAACAAGAACCCAACATGACTAAATGTAAATTTCCTAACCTAACTCTTAGCTATTAAAAAAAAATTATATAGGGAAAATCAAACCACAACTTCTTAAAAACCTGTTGTATAAAATAAAATATTCAACAGGAACATTGTATAGTAATGTATGTGGTGTATATATATTGTAAACATACTGTGATATAGTATAGCGTATATGTACTTTAAAGCACAATGTTTTGATTCAGCAATATCAAGATTGGATATTTCTGTTTGGCACTTTAGAAACCTCTTAAGTATGTGTAAGAAGACACAGTTCAGATTGTCCTGTCCCATGTGGCCTAACACTCCTAAAACCTCCATTAGAACAGATTAAACACTTAAGTATGATAAAAATAAACACAGAGACCACTGCTGTGCTGACAAGTTTTCAGTTTGTTTGGCACAGCAAAAAGTTATGACAGAAGTTATGACAAGCCCAAAGAGAGAATGTTTTTGTGCAAATTGTAGGTCAAGTGGTACAGCATGATGCCATGCCAATTTAGTTCAAAGTGCATATTAATAAAAGCATCTGCCAATGCATATAAGTAAATGTAATGTGCATTCCATAACTGCAAAGCATTACTTATCATATCTTTTTTGAATATAAGGAACATGAGGAGTATGCAAAAAAGAGGAAAACACAGAGAAAAATAGAGACACGTGCACACCATGGTGGCTTTTTCACTGTCCCATAAACATAGGTTGCATGGGCTGCGACTGAGCACTCCAGCTCCCCGTTGCTATGGAGACAGACAGCGGGTTGCTATGGAGCTAAGAGATCTCACTGACAGATGTCTAGAGAGATACCTAGCACAAATTAAATGCACATGGCATGCGATATGATAAATGATAAGTGCATTTAATAATGATTTTTTTAGACTTACTTGTATGTGAGACCATCTCCGATAGCAAAGAGTTGCTGGGCTGTAAGTCCATCATCTGGAACATAACCGGTTCCCCCACTGATTAGGTAATCAGCCATGCTGGAACCACACACACCCAAAACACAGAGACCATGAGATGTGTTGTACCATATATATACTGTCCTATTATGAAATTACTTTTAGGTTTCTTGCACTGCACCATCCACACATAAACAAGGAAGAGAAACATAAAGTAGATCCATGAGGAAAGTTCTCAGTTTCAGTAATTAAATGTGTTTCTAAATCTCAATCGGTAAAGCATTGTGTAAATGTAAAGGTCACACTGTATAGCTTGTAATGCACTGTGAAGTCAAGTAGGATTAAAGCAATTTACATTCATGCCATAAATATTTAAGCTACATTACAGTTACACTTCAACCAAATGAAATACATGCAATGCAAATGCAGTTTTATGACCTCGTAATAAGAATTGACAATTTAATATTTGCACGTTTAAACGCATTTGGTTATTTATCTTAAATGCACTTCAACTACCCAGCAGTGACACAGATATTCACAAACCAAAGTAGTCTGTCTTTTTAAAATGTCAAAACTATATAAAAAAACATGACTGTATAAGAAATTACCTCGCTCTTTATTCCCACCGATCACAAATGTTGCAAGCAATTCGGATTAGACAGAAATATAAATTCACTTACATTTCAGAGTTACTTTCTCTTTTGATATAAACGCGCTTCCTTCTGTTACTCTTATTTGTAGATCAGCTCACATGTTGACATCAGGATTAGCGCGTTATACATAAATACAGTGCAGTACAGTATCAGTACATTATCGCTCCTGCGATGGGTAACACGGATGTGAACCAAGGGTCTCGTGTGGACTCAGCAGCTTCTTTGATTATCAAACGCGTGAAGCGACCGAAGCGACCCGCGAGTCACATGACACGCGCACGCACGCGCGAGCGCACACAAAACAGAGGCATGTTTCCCTTTTACACTTCTCCAACCAGTTTGTATATGTTCCCTAAAATATAGGGATTCATTTTTGTCACTGTAGTGTTTAATACCTAACCACGAATATTTTAACTGAATCTATTAATAGTTATTATATTATTTGTTAATATAAACTTTTTTTCTCTCTCTTTTAAAAAAATATATATTTTGTCTCAGAAAACATTGTTTTACCTCTTAAACTGTTCTTTTTAATCAAAATATAAATGCAAATCATAATATAGACTACATAAAAATGTAATAAAATCTATCTACACTGTTAAAAATATCTGTAGAAATATTACAGTATTATTGGCAGCTGTTTGCTGTAGCTGCAAATTTATGTTATTTACTGGCAACATTAGACATTATAAAGTTTTTATTTTTACAGAATAAAACTAAAATGACAGCCTCATGCAAAGCATTCTGAGAACCAAAATCTGTAGGAAAAAACTTCTGGTTCCCAGAATGCTTTGCATGAGGCACAAACAATGTTGTTGAACAAATGGTTGCCAGTTAATAACATAAAATCTACAATAAGTTACTGTCAAACAGCTGCATAACCAGTGGCGGCTCGTGACTGCTCTTCCGAGGGTGCAAATTCAAAATATGTGTCATGTGTGTTGCTTGTGTTTTCAAAATATGTGTTTTTTATGTGAACCATCTGCATCACGTGTTTTGTCAAAATAAGTGCCTGCTGCACACGCATCAAAACCGTTTATGATATAAGAGGCGCTCACATTCACAAAATACACGCAAGACACTTCCTTAAATGTACAGTGTGTAATTTTTAGAAGGATCTCTTGACAGAAATGCAAAATAATATACAAAACTATATTATCAGGGTGTATAAAGACCTTTCATAATGAACCGTTATGTGTATATGTGTATATGTCCCCTTACACGGAAGTCGCCTTTTTGTGCCGGCATTTTGTGCCACCATTTTTCTACAGAAGCCCTTAAAGAGTAACTAAACCCTAAACCAACTTTTTTTAGTTAATGGTCTGTAAGAATGGGGCTTTATTAGTGCTGTTCATTGATTTTAGTAAGTTTTTGACATTTGGATGTAAAGTGTTTCAATACTACAATATATTGTGTAAAAACGTCTGAGTGCTGCCCTCTTCAGGTTGAACGGTGGCTACTACAGTTGAATTTTCCTATTGGATGGTGGGTCCAAAAAATGACTCGTGACGTAAGCAGGTTCAAGATCACCACGCCAGAGATGGGCACTCGAGTCAGTGACTCGGACTCGAGTCGCACTCGAGTCTCATTTTTAAGGACTTCAGACTCGACTTCAGACTCGAACTGAAATGACTTCAGACTTGACTCGACTCGACATAAAAGACTCGTGAATATTTTAAAATCAACTCGAGTCTTTTATCCTTAACTACTGATTTCATTAAAAGGATTATGTGTGTTTTTTTGTGTATGCTGTACTGCAGTAAACGGGATCGGACCGGACCCTTATTATAGAATTCAATGACGTGCGGCGCGTAAAATCTGAAATGTGATAAGAGTCTCATAAAGATGGCGGGACCGGCAGTGCCATATGTTCTATCGTTCGGTTTTTTAAATGTTTTAGACGGCATTTCTGGAAGGACAGCCACATGCAAAGAATGTGGAAAAACCATAAAGGATACTGGGACAACAACTTCGAACTTTATTAGACACCTGAGAACACACCCACAAAGGTTAGTCACGTTAACTCTGCTCGCCCCATTTGGTTTCCATCACCATAATTTTATGCTCATTTTGAAGTATTGCATCAAAAACGATTGATGGAAATGCCAAATTTCGAATAAAAATCCCTTAATGCGCAAAAAAGTTTATACGCTCGCTTGAGGTGGTTTTTGATTTATGACAAAAAGAGTAAATGCGAGTAAAGGGAGATGGAAACGCATTTGTTGAATTAACTCTGATGTAGCGAACATTAAATGTGACTGACCATAGCTGTTTCCGCTGGAGTTGTCTTTACCATATATGGGTATTTACAGAATTTTTAAATGGACCTTTTTTCCCCTCGGCAATACATGAAATGACTCGAGACTCGACTCGGACTCGTGACAAAAGACTCCAGACTCGACTCGGACTTCAGTGATAAAGACTCCAGACTTGACTCGGACTCCAGCTGAAAGACTTCAGACTCGACTCAGACTTCAGATGAGAGACTCGTGAACATCTCTGCACCACGCCCTTGTTACGATCTCACCACACACTTAGTTCGTCCCCTCTATCTCCTTTTGATCTGCCCACTTTTCTTGCATTTTTCAAATATTGCCAGTGGGTGGAGTCAGGCTCTGACCAGGGGTTTAGTTACGCTTTAACGGACAATTTTTTTACTAAGTTGTCTCCGACGATCACATGTTTGTCCGGTGGCAGCTACCGTAGCATTTCTATGTGTTTCAAAAGCGAGGGGTGAGCAGTTGATTAAGCTGTTGGTTGCAATTCACAACCTCACCACTAGATGCCGCTAAAATTTACACACTCCACCTTTAACAGTAAACTCTGATTACGCATGAGATTATGCAAGTATCTGGCAAACGCAAGCGTCTTTTTTATCATAAACCCTTTAGATGCGTCTGCAGACACATGATGCACATAGGTTTACTCGACGCGCCAAACACATATTTTGAAATTACGAACCACACACATGACGGGCTACATAAATGTTGTGAAGAACTTTGCATCGTGCGCCCTCAAAAAAAAAAGAAGTCACCGGCCGCCACTGTGCATAATTACAGCATTTTTTTTGTGTATAGTCTCTCTGTTCGTCCATCCATCTATGCATCTATCTACACAGTAAATCCGGTTATTGCACATTTATTGGTTATTGGTACATTTCACACATTTTCCAATGTGTTTAGCTGTTCATGAGAGGGCCTATATACACTGTGGGACTGCAAATCCTCTTTAAACATGCACTGTACCATAGGCAACGTTTAACACCCAGATGACTTTAAGTGGTTGTGTCGTCATGTGAATCCATTCCTGATGGACATTTAATCTTTCCTTCTCAACGTACACACACATGCTGCTCTTTACATTTCCCAGCAGGATTTATACTCTAAAGTGCAGATTAGACCTGTTTAGCGCTCAATGAATGTAATCCGTAGAGGAAGATGGAAAGATGACAAACCACTATATTTCATATCTGAGCTTCATGGGACGCACTCATTTTTATAGACTCACACTATTAAAGGTTTTAAGTTGTGGTAAAGGCCGTGCCCTTTAGCCTTCTTGTTGGTTAAAAACCAAATGGAGCGAGTCAAGTTGAACTAGTAACACCAGCAGACTAAATAAACTATAGATCAGTTGATCTCCTGGAGAAAAAAGCACATACCTCCGAGGGCAAACGTGACTCCCAAATGCCAAGTCCCTTGCTTCACTGTTAAAGCAACACCTGTATCACAGGATTCAGTGTCATGGCTCTAATGGGGTCATAAAACAGCTGTATGGTGCCAGATCCAAATAAAAGCTCAAGAGGTCACTATACTTGAATAAACTATTCTGATATCTATGATATATACCAGTATACAGTAGCTGATTTATCATTGTGCACTTGAGAAATCTTGGGTTGTTTCAGTCCATGGTTGGGTTATAATATATGAATATTTTCTAGGTTAATTTGGGTTTGAAGCAACGCATAATTTTTAGAGTGTATTTAAATATTTAAATCAATCGAGCTACAATAATTTGCTACGGTATATTGTCATCACTTTTGCCAAAAGAAAATATACGGACACAACACAGGAAAGGTTACTTTTCTTTTATTCCATCAGCATTGTCAAATTCACATCGTCAATGCAATATGAAATAAAAAAAATATTTATGTATCAAAAGGGGTGGGCAAAAACAACATGAGTTTTTCACAAAAGAATGTGAATTATTAATAGATCAAGATACACATTAGTATTCCTTTTTGTTATACACTTCCTTTGAATTGGACGACACATAACTTAATAATAGACACTTTATACTTGCACACGTCTCACCTCTCCGGCTCATATCCCGCCTGTATACGCGTGGCATTGTAGCGCTGGGCAGCCGTCTCGTGCCCATGACCGTGCCCATGCCCGTGTAATGCATTGTGCGTAAATGGCCCTTGAAAGTGGTGATCTGAGTCTTGTAATAACACCCGTGGCCTAGCGGGTTCCATGTCCCCCACAATACGCCGGTAGTCAATCTGGTAGCTGTCTCTATCCCCGTCTGCATAGCGGTCATATCCGAGCCCATCCATTTCTGCAAAATCTACCTAGTAGTCCTCCTGAACCTGTTGACCCTTCCAAAAAGACACCCAGCCCTTGTCTTTCCCCCCACACCCGAAACTACTTCAGTCACTGCGGTCTTCACATACACACTAGATTCAACCAATGGCACACTAATTCACAAAATAAAATAAAAGGTGGATATGGGCGTCCTCAGATTTGTATCCAATTTGCATAGGCTATTAGCATCCTGTAAACCACAGGCCAAAGTTGAGATGTCGTACCATTCAAAGTAGGTCTCCTAGAGCAAATAGGTTAGACAAAGTTCATCAGCATTTGACAATCCCATAAGATGAATTTCCAAGAAGTTTGAGGTTTTAAAAAAATATACAAAAACAAAATATGTATTTCCAGGATTTAGTTGTACAGCTTTAGTTGTAGTCCTGATGAGTAACCTGCATGCAAATAAATGATAAAGTACAACACAGAATCATCCACAACACCAAACTGTAGTTTACAGGATGGTAGGCAAAGAGAAATTGAACTAGTCCTTCCTTTTCTCCCTCTCTCTCTCTCCGTTTAACTTCAGCTAAGCTCTGTTTCTGACAGTAACACGTCACTTTCACAAAGAGGATTGCAGTATTAAGTGTGCATGTGTGTGAGGTTTACCAGGGGGAGGTGCTTGTGGTTCCTGCCTTCCATTTAGTAATGACAGGGGATGGTTTTAGGTTCAAAGCCCCACCTCTTGTGTCTTCAAAGGCAAAGTTGTATGTATGCTGCAGTTGTGCACAAGAAAGTTTGTGTGTGTAAATAAGTATGCCAATAAAGTTAAAGTGTTACAGCGCATTCTTTTGTTTTAGTGTACCTGCATGCGCACGCCATTATCACTATGTGTGTACTCACAGCTAGGAAACGGCTTCCTCACAAACAAAGTGAAATCCCAGGGTGCACTGATGGAGTGCTGAGCCCCGGAGAGGCGTCTTGGTTGGAGCAACAGCAATGATGTAGAGAAGCTGCTCTTGACCGACTAATTACACACAGACGCTAAACAAGAAGTGCTTCAACCAAACTTGAACAAACATGCCCTCCCCTGTTTGTGTGCTTAATGAGTGTCCACCCTTATATCACACACTTGTATTGATCTGTTTATTTAGAAGAAAAGTCAATTAGCTTGTGATAGGGAAATAAATAGGCCTGACTCACCTTTGTTATTGTAAAATGAATAGTTAGATAGATAAAGAGACAGACAGACACACAGACAGATAGATACATAGACAGACACTGTAGACAGACGCCGCATAGACAGACAGAGAGACATACACAGTAGATAGATACTGTAGAAAGAAATAGTAGACAGACAGACAGATAGATAATGTAGACAGACAGACAGACAGACAGACGGACATTGTAAAACATTTCTGTAGAATTTTTTTACAGACAAATACCATAGACAGATACTATAGATTGATACAGCAGGTAGATGTATGAATGGATGATTTAATGAATGGACTGATGGACGGACAGACAGACAGAAAGTTACTGTAGCGACCCACAGACAGCCAGACAAATACCGCAAGCAGACAGACAGTCAAATACCGCAAAACAGACGGGCAAATATCGCAAACAGTCAGTCAGTCAGTCAGTCAGTCAGTCAGTCAGTCAAATATCGTGGACAGGCAGACAGACAAATACCGTAGATAGATAGACAGACAGGCAGGCAGGCAGGCAGGCAGACAGACAGACAAATATCGTAGACCAGGGGTGGGGAACCCTGGTCCTGGAGGGCCACTGTCCTGCAGAGTTTTGTTCCAACCCTAATTAAACACACCTGAAAAATCTAATTAAAGTCTTCAGGATCACTTGGAAATGACATTCAGGTGTGTTTGATTAGGGTTGGAAC
Organism: Paramisgurnus dabryanus; assembly: GCF_030506205.2. Classification (NCBI taxonomy): domain Eukaryota; kingdom Metazoa; phylum Chordata; class Actinopteri; order Cypriniformes; family Cobitidae; genus Paramisgurnus; species Paramisgurnus dabryanus. Next base: position 36,128,592 of record NC_133345.1, on the reverse strand, counting down.
TAATGCTGCGTTCCAGGCAACCCGTAACCCGTAACTCACGAGTTCAAAACCACGCCTCACGACTCTGAACTGGGAGTACATCGATCTAGTACGAGTTCACGGGTGGGAAGTCACGGGTTTGACTGCCGTTCCAGTGCACTTTCTCCGGTAGAAGGTTGTAAAAACACGAGTTACGGGCTGCCTGGAACGCATAAGGTCGTGAGTCGTGGTTTTGAAGTCGTAACTCACGGGTTTAAAAACCTGCCTGGAACGCACCAGACACTATGCAGGACAGTGGCCCTCCAGGACCCAGGGTTCCCCACTCCTGTCGTAGACAGACAGACAGACAGACAGACAGACAGGCAGGCAGACAGACAGACAGGCAAATATCGTATACAACAGACAGACAGACAGACAAATATCTCAGACAGACGGACGAACAGACAGACAGACAGACAGACAGACAGACAGAAAAACAAATATCATAGATAGATAGATAGATAGATAGATAGATAGATAGATAGATAGATAGATAGATAGATAGATAGGCAGACAGAGAGACAGGTAGGCTACTGCTAATAGATACCATATAGACTGACAGACAGACAGACAGACAGACAGGCACCCAGGCATGCAGAAAGACAGACAGGCAGAAAGAAAGGTACCGTAAATACCTTTCAGGCAGGCAGACAGCCAAATACCGCAAACAGACAGACATCGTAGATAGATAGATAGATAGATAGACAGGCAGGCAGGCAGACAGGCAGACAGACAGGCAGACAGACAGACAGGCAAATATCGTAGACAGACAGACAGACAGACAGACAGACAGGCAGGCAGACAGACAGACAGACAGGCATGCAGGCAGACAGGCAAATACCGTAGACAGACAGACAGACAGACAGACAGACAGACAAATATCTCAGACAGACAGACGGACGAACAGACAGACAAATATTGTAGATAGATAGATAGATAGATAGATAGATAGATAGATAGATAGATAGATAGATAGACAGACAGACAGACAGACAGACAGACAGACAGACAGACAGACAGGCAGGCAGGCAGAAAGGTACCGTAAATACCTTTCAGGCAGACAGACAGACAAATAAATAAATATCGTAGATAGACAGACAGGCAGACAGACAGACAGACAGACAGGCAAACATCGTAGACAGACAGACAGACAAATATTGTAGACAGACAGACAGACAAATATCATAGACAGACGGACAGACAGGCAGGCATGCAGAAAGACAGACAGACAGACATCATAAACAGACAGACAGGCAAACAAACATCGTAAACAGACAGACAGTCAGCCAAATATCGCGGACAGACAGACAGACAGACAGACAGACAGACAGACAGACAGACAGACAGACAGACAGACAGACACATATCGCGGACAGACAGACAGACAGACAGACAGACAGACAGGCAGGCAGGCAGGCAGGCAGGCAGGCAGGCAGGCAGGCAGACAGACAGGAAAATATCATAGACAACAGACAGACAGACAGACAGACAGACAGACAGACAGACAGGCAAATATCGTAGACAACAGACAGACAGACTTACAGACAGACAGACAGACAGACTTACAGACAGACAGACAGACAGACAGACAGACAGACAGACAGACAAATATCGTAGATAGATAGACAGACAGACAGGCAGGCAGACAGACAGACAGGCAGCCAGGCATTCAGAAAGACAGACAGACAGGCAGAAAGAAAGGTACCGTAAATACCTTTCAGGCAGGCAGACAGCCAAATGCCGCAAACAGACAGACAAATACCACAAACCGACAGACAGACATCGTAGATAGATAGATAGACAGACAGGCAGTCAGACAGACAGACAGGCAGACAGACAGACAGACAGGCATTCAGGCAGACAGGCAAATATCGTAGACAGACAGACAGACAGACAGGCAGGCAGGCAGGCAAATATCGTAGACAGACAGACAGACAGACAGACAGACAGACAGACAGACAGACAGACAGACAGACAGACAGACAGACAGACAGACAGACAAATATCTCAGACAGACAGAAGGACGAATTTTTTGATAGATAGATAGATAGATAGACAGACAGACAGACAGACAGACAGGCAGACAGACAGACAGACAGACAGGCAGGCAGGCAGCAGGCATGCAGAAAGACAGACAGACAGACAGGCAGAAAGAAAGGTACCGTAAATACCTTTCAGGCAGACAGACAAATAAATAAATATCGTAGACAGACAGACAGACAGACAGACAGACAGACAGACAGATATCGTAGACAGACAGACAGACAGACAGACAGACAGACAGACAGACAGACAGACAGGCAGGCAGGCAGGCAGGCAGGCATGCATGCAGAAAGACAGACATAGTAGACAGACAGACAAATATTGTAGACAGACAGACAGACAGACAGACAGACAGACAGACAGACAGACAGACACTGTAGATTGATAACTTTCCAACTCATTAAGTACTTACACATAATTTGCAATTTAACTGTCACCTAAAATCCCTCAATTACTTTATTTGCATGTTATATTGAACTTGTGGTTCTGTGTATAGTCATTATATAGTTGAATTTAATTTATTCCAAAAGCTGAATGTGTTTTGTGGACAGGTGCTTGATGAAAGAAGGAGGTCATGGGTACAAGGGTGACATAAATAGATCTTTATGCTCTTGGAAGTTATCAACAGGTCAGCCAGGTATTCAAATCCCTGTGACGTATGTGTATGTCTTTTTACTAAGCAGGATGAATTAAGAGACTTATGTAAGGAGGGCAATTGCTCTTACATTGCCACCACCTGGCAAACCTCTAAAAAACAGTGTGTTTGTTTGTGTAAACAATAAACTGTGCATTTAATGCCCACCTTATTTGGGATGTACTGTTGATGTAAATGTTGCAAAAATCTTAATTTTTACTAGTATTTTTTAAACATGTGCACATATAGCTGTTGTGTTAATGCTCTCTTTGTTATGGTACACTGGTGTTCTAAATTATAGTGATTCATTGGGATTCATTAACGTTAGCATAGCATATTAGAGACAGTGTTGCTAAGGTTTGGATGAAGGATCTGTAAATGACAAAGTGCCTGTGACAGTTGCAAAAGGATTGAGACAGGAAAGCCTCTTTTGAACTGACTGCAGCTTCTCAGAGCTCCTGAAAGACTGCAAGGTTATCACACATATACATACAAACTGCATGCAAACTGGCTGAATGTTTATATTGAAAAAATGAATTCAATAAAAATAATTAATCTACTGGAAAGTTTGGAGAACCAAATTATTACTACTTTAAATAAGCATGTTATTTTTATAATATACCTTTTTCACTTTTCACTCTTTTTCCTTTTACATACTGTAGTCTCACATGTTTTCTATTCATCTTATATCATAATAACAACAGTTAATATTATTTTTATGTGTGTATGTGTTTTCCATAATTTGTATTAAAATACACTCATCTGAACAGTTTGATCCAGTTTATCAAGGTCACTGACGTCCATGAAAGTAGTAAACATAGTAACATATGGACTCTGATGATATTACTTCTTTGTTGTGAGTCCCGAAATACGAAAATATTGAAAGCATTTCTTTAATGCTCGGCTATGTGAATAAGTGATTAATGAAAATATTTTGCTTTGCCACCCCAATTTACATGCATTTAGTGTGCAAGATTTAGCCACGTCCACTAGAGGGTGCTGTTGGATTGCAACGCGAAATTGGTGAGATAATATCAATTTAAAATACACTTTAAGTTTGAGATATAATTCCATATTTATTGGGTGAGGTTATTGATTTCTTTTTTATTTTTAATTTTCGAGTACTGCACGATTAAAATAAATACATTTTACACAAAAACAAATCACACCAGCATGAAGATTTCTCATCCACCATTCTAACTTACAAAGACACTGATGATGAGAAACACATAAATGCACACAAGCAAAATAACGAGACTTAAAAAAATCCCAAGATTAAAAAAGTTTTAAAGTGCAGAATAAAATAATGAATTATAAAATCAATACCTCGTGTCTGAGCACAATTTTGTATTGTGATAAAATCTTATTGATTTTCTGCCCAGTTCCCACTTGTACTGTTTACAGATCTTCAATGCATTTATATTTTTAGCACTTTTATGCTGATTTTATTTAGGCACACACATATGAAAGTTTTTGCAGTATTCGTATGATTATGGGTACATATACAAAATTGCTTACAAAAAAATATAAATAAATAATTCAAATAAATAAATAAATAATAAATTAATTAATCGATGTTCATTTTAACATACCTTAGTAACGTCTGTGGAACTGTCTGTGGAGCACCTGCGCAGTGAGTCACATGACTCGCTTTTCCCGCGTCTTCAAACTCTGAAGCGATTTTCATATTCTCATAACAACTCTTCAAGATGAAGCACGTAGAAGGTAAGTACACTTTTTGGTTAACATTACGACGTGTAATAATAATAATCAGCTCTGTTTACACAAAGTACAGGGTAGCAAAGGTAAAAACATAATTTCGCTACACAATTGATTGACAGCACAGCTGAGGTGACAGCTTGTTTATATCATACACCTGTTATATTTTACATAACTTGCCAATACACGTATTTTAACTTTCATTTACTATCCTTATAAAGCATAACTGTGTTAGTAAGGACTTAATCTGTTTAAACTTTGACTGTGTTGACTTTAAGTTTCATTAATTATAGCTTTGATTATAACCAGTGTTGGGGGAAACGAGTTACAAAGTAACGGATTACAGTAACTATATTACTTTTTTGGGTAACGAAGTAAAGTAACGCATTACACTAATAATATTGGTAACTACACTACTTTACTAGACGATGAACACGCTTTCCTGCGTTACCCAAGCAGCGTTTGCCTGGGTGTAAAGTTCTGTCTGTTTAACCCTCATATTATGTTCCGGGGCAATTTGACCCGTTTTGATTTTTAAGCTGTCGGATAAACCAGTTAACCTGTGATTCTATTCTTGAAATTTTGTGACTTTTTCTCATTTATGGCCATGAACATGCATGCAAAGTTTAGACATGCTGATATGTTTTGAAGTGTATCAAAACAATTTTGTAACGATTTTGAGGTTCGCGGGTCAATTTGACCCGCATTTTGTTTTGCGCCAAAGCAACTGTATAGACCTAAATTAAATATATATTTTTAGTGTTTGTTGTTATATTGGTGTTTACCTACCCTAAAATGGGGGTAAAAATGCTTCTCCTCACTATTTTGAGTACTGAAAATACTTTTACAGACACAGATGGTAAAAGTGAGCTATAATTTCTATTTACAATTTATATGAAATACTACTTAAGTTAAAGATTTCTTCCAGAAATTTTGTCACTTTTTCTCATTTAGGGCCATGAACATGCATGCAAAGTTAGGATACACTGATGTGTTTTGAAGTGTTTTTTTTTTAGCACAAATAATGATTTTTGGTACGATTTTGATGTTCGCGGGTCAATTTGACCCATATTTGTTTGTTCCAAGGCAACTGTACAGACACAAATTAAATACATTTATTGCATATATTTTGGTGTTTTACTACCCTGGAAAGGGAAAAGTGAGCTTTTCCCACTTTTTTTGTACTGATAAAGACTTCCTCAGACACAGAAAAGTAAATGTAAACTATCATTTCTATTTTCAATGTAAATGAAATACTATGTATAGCTGATGAATTCAGACCCACAGAAAATCCAGAGGTGAATACAGGTGATGCTAGCTGTGCCCCATAAAACATGACACCAAAATAAGCACCATTTGTGTAAAATGCAAGAAGTCAGAAAGCACATGCTTGATGTATGCAGATCATGTAAACAGTGATTTCTTGAATTTGTACAATGAGCCTCAAGAACAAAAGATTAGCCTATTTAGAAAAAGAAAAGCTTCATTTCATTTCAAAGCAATATTAAATAGTTCATTTAGGATGTCTTAAACATAGGTATGTTAAAAAAAAAAATGATTAATTAGTTGAATTAAAATTTAAAATGTTAAATGTTGCAACAGTTTTTGTGCAACATTTGTTAAAACAAACATGTTAAAAATTGTGGTTAAATGCATTTTTTTAAAATCATACTTTTTAATTTTAAATGTTTGTAATGTGTGACAAAGACTGATACTAAAATGGTTTTGTTCATACCTAATTCCTTCTTGTTTTTCATAATGTGATATTTAAGGAATTGCATTGAATCCAATGCGGGTCAATTTGACCCGGTCCATCAAAATCGTCACAAAAATCGAACACAATACAAGGGTTAAGTGGTGCGTGCATGCGTGTGCCTGTTCGTGTGCTGTTACCATAGAGATTGATTTTGACATTGCTGCTGGTGCAAAGGAGAGCGGGAAATGAAGACGGAGGGTTTCGGCCACTGGGGTGATATTTACATTACTTTCTTATGAGCTTATTGCTCGAAAGGACAAAAATATTCGTGTGAAATGCACACTATGCCCACACGACAGGTGTCTTTCAACTGCTGACAACGCGATGAGCTTTGTTGCCACCGGGTCGCAAGAACGTCCCGAAAAAGTGTGTATAATAGCCACGTAATAGCTTAATCGGGTATTTTGTACTGTAAGAGCCGACTTCAAATAACATCAATCATTTCCACTTTTGAACAGAGCCGCGCTTTCTCTCTTTTTCTCCGCCTCTCTACCAGCGCATCAGCGATCACATTGCTGTCATTAGAGTTTGAGCATACAATACTTCTAAAACACAATCGATCAAAGAATTGCGGAGGTATGACTTTATGAATCATTTTCAAATGTACGGCGCAATGATGTACATATGCAGAGACGTTCAAATGTGTGACAGCGCAAGTGACTGAAAAGTAATTATTTTATTCTTCTTTAAAACAACTTCAGAATTAACCATCGATCGTAGCACCATGATCAAAATAAACTATTAGGCTAATAATATTTAAACGGCTACACTTTTAACGTAGGTTTGAAAGGAACCTAAACTTGTCAATCATCATTAATCATGATAAACGATCTGCGCCCAGCCGCAATTCTTCTGGCATCTCTCCTCCTTCACTGCATTTTTCTTCTCTTCTGTTACTTGGAATTGGGTCTTGAGCCCGACCAAGATTCGAGCTGCCTTCGAGAACAGCAAGCCAAGTTCGTTTAGGTTCCATTAATTTTTAAGACTAAATGGGCAGGCAACCTAGTAAAAACAATGAAAGTAAAAAACAATCCGCCAAAATATGGTTTTACACGTCTATAGAAAATATACTATAGCCTAAATAAAGCAATTATTAATTTTCCTAATGCATGGTTGTTATCTTTACCCCTGATTTAAAGGAGTCACTCATCATCAGCCGACCCGCCTAAACCATGTCCATGTATCTATGTGGTAAATTAAGAAAAAGGAAAGTAAAGTAATAAGTAGTGAAGTTACTTTTCAAATGCAGTAACTAGTAAAGTAATCTCATTACAATTTAAAGAAGTAACTAGTAACTAATTACATTTTTTGAGTAACTACCCCAACACTGATTATAACTACCAAGAAAGCAGATCAATCCAAATGGTATTAGACAGTCATATTAATCATCATTTCATTATTGTTCAATATGAATTATTCATACAGTTATTTTGGTTGTGTACACTGCAGACTTGAGACGTGCTGGTAAGCTCGGTAGGGTTGTATATTTCTTTGTACATTTAAGTTTAGTTTATTTTTACCTGGGTGTGAAATCCTGCCTAGAAGATAAGCATCAACGTTTGATTTCACAATGTTTTCAATATTTGACATGGGATTACAAGGTTTTGTTTTTATATTAAGACTGATATTATGTACAGTAGAAAACAGTAAATTACAAAGAATACCTTATTGGGTGACAGGAATACGGCACATTGGCTTTGATTCTGTCATGGCAACATACAGTAGATCCAAAGCAGACCCCGACCCACACCACCACCCTGCGTTCTTGAGTCAGTCAGTTGAACAGACAGTGTGACTTCATTTATCTTTGTTAGTGCACTCACACTCTGGTTGGCTAATTAGTCCTGAGTGGTTTATTAAAACCAGCCAAAGAGAAAGTCTGTGTGTGTGTGTGTGTGTGTGTGTGTGGAGAGAGCACGACAGAGAGAGAGAGAGAGAGAGAGAGACTCAGGTGTGTGTGAATGTTTTAAAGATTTTCCCTGTGCAGTTTCATTGAAGATTAAAGGAGTGGTGCTTTAAATTAGAGCTGTACCGATATCGGTGATGGCTGGTGACTTCTTTTTTCGAGGGCACTCGATGCGAAGTTCATCATAACATGTATGTAGCCCGTCATGTGTGTGGTTCGTAATTTTAAAATATGTGTTCTGCGCAACGAGAGATCCTGGGTGCATCACATGTCTTGTCAAAATAAGTTCCTGCTGCAGACGCGTTTAAAGAGTTTATGATAAAAGAGAGGCTTGCGTTGTCAGATACTCGCATAATGTCATGCATAATCAGAGTTTACTGTTAAGGGAGTGTCTTGCGTGTATTTTGTGAACATGAGTGTCTCTTTTATCATAAACGGTTTTGTCATGTGTGCAGTAGAGCAGGCATTTTTTTTGACAAAACACGTGATGCACATGGTTCACATCACGCAACACACATATTTTGAAAATGCAAGCAACACACATGACACTCCGAACACTTATTTTGAATTTGCGCCCCTCGGATGAGCAGTCACGAGCTGCCACTGACCGATATAAAAAAAAATCACAGATAGCCGATCATTCAGGCCAATATCTACCAATACCGATAGTTTGGTGGTTACACTATAACCTTGCAGTATTAACTTGCATTAACTAAATGAAGATAACATTTTCTGAATGTTATTCATAATGGACTTTCATACTAAACATTAAATTAGTGATGCTTATTTACATTTTCAATACACATAGCTAAATTCTTAGTATTTTCAGTTTTGATGGACAGGATATATTGTCCGATAACCGATAGTGTGATAAATGGCTTTTATCCTCTGATTCCGATTATTGCCCGATATATCGATGCGCCTCTACTTTTAGCTAGGGATGCACCGATAGGATTTTTTTGGGGCGATGCCGATACCGATTTAAACAGACAACTTCTGGCCGATCCCGATATTAAACACTTGTATACAATACTATACAGTTGGTCTGTTAGCTAGTTTATTTCTGCATCAAATTATTTTTACTGAACATGGATTGGATCTAATTTACATTCAACTGACCAACATAATAAGAGAGGCACAAATTAAGCTAAAACAAATATAATAAGACAGCATGACAACCTTCAAAGGTGGTTTTTGCTATTCAGCATTTATTTTATTAACAACATTAACTAATTTTTTACATATAATGGATTTCTTTTTGCAGTTAATTAATAAACAATCGGTATTGGCCTTTCTCGTGCTATTGCCGCTATGCCGATGGTTTAAAATTCATCAAAAATCGGCCGATACATCGGTGCATCACTACTTTTAGCCTTACCTAAGTCAGTATCACATTGAAATGGATCAAGTCTCTGCGACAGAAAAAGCAAACAGATTGCTAGAGAGCTAGACAGTGATAGTGTACAGTATGTTTGTGCGAGAGAGTCACTGTAGCCATCTAATCATATGTTTGAGAAAAGTATGTTAGGTCCCCCGAGGCAACAACCTCTCACAATCTCTCTCACTTTCTGTTTTTCTCACACATTCATTCACTGCACCAAGAGCAAAAGCACATTAATGTTTTGGGGGTGGTTGCTATGGTGTACTTAAAGGCTATGTTCATGCCACAATGCTGACGTTTAGGTGGTGCACGTGGTTGCAAGGTGGTGGCTTACCAGCCTTAAACAAAAGTCTATAATGTTCTTGTTTCCTATTTAGTGTCTGATCATTTAAATATGTGACCCTGGACCACATAACCAGTCATAAGGGTACATTTTTTAAAGTGCACCTATTTCATTTCTTAAAACATAGTTATTTTGTGTATTTGGTATAATACAATGTGTTCGCGTGGCTAAAAAACAAATTATTTCCACAGTCGTACATTTCTGTAGCTTAAGATATACTGCTTTCCTCAAACGCTCTGATTTTGTACAAAGCTCATCGATCTGAAACGCGCTCTGTTACTGATTGGCTAGCTAATCTGTACATTGTGATTGGTCTGAATATGTGACGCTCCTTACCATGTTTGAAAGATTCGCTCACAATGCAATTTTAATTTACAGGCTGTGAGTCAAAGCGGGAGGAATTATGATAATGTCGGTCTTTACTACATCACCAATCCCAGGAAGTAAACTGTTGCCTGCAATCCGTGTGTTTTATTGTAGTCCAAAAAAGAGATTTACGTTGGAAACGATAACTCGCGTCATCGTTTACCTTAGGGTTTGTATATTTTGCATATCGTTAACATGTACTAATACCATATTTTCCAGACTGTAAGTCACACTTTTTTTCATAGTTTGGCTGGTCCTACGGCCTTATAGTCAGGCGCGACTTTATTAGTCGGTATGAATTCATTTTGACATATGAACCAAGAGACAACATTACCGTCTACAGCCGCAAGAGTCCGCTATATGCTGCTCCTGCATTTATGTAATTCAATGGATTTAGTGATGTGGAATGACGAACCTGCGAACTTGATGCTTGTTGGCTTGTTCGGCTAATTTAGCCTATTCAGCCTTCCAGGTATGTTCTGTATGCTATTGTGTATCGTGTAAATAACTAATAAACTTAGTAAAATAGTACATTGTTTTATAGTAAGAGTATAAAAATTTGTACAATTATATTTGTGCATTTGGCAGACACTTTTATACAAATTGACTTACAGTGTGTTCAAAATATTTTTTTACCATTATGTCTGTCCCCAGGGTACAAACCCCTAACCTTTGTGCCGCTACAGCAAAGCTCTACCAATTAAGCTACAGGAACACTATAGTAATAGCAAGCACTGCGTTATTAATTTTTTAATTTAGGAAAAGTGACTCTTGCTATAGACAAACATTTAGCGAAATGAAAGCTGTGTATGCGTTTCCCCATATCCTAAGTGGCCTCATGACACATGATATGAATTTTGTGTTTATTGATAGGTGGGCTCTCTCTCTGTCTCTCTCTCTCTCTTGCTCACTCGCTCGCTCTCACTTGCGCTCTCACTCGCTTTCTCTTCCAGTTCCTCGTGTTTGGTTGTATCAGACAGAAGCGCATGTGTGTCTGCAGTGCCATTCAGTCATTTAAAGCAACCGTCTCTGCTTTGAATGTGTGCGTGTGAGTGTGTATGTGTGACAGATAGAAGGTGCATGTGTGTCTGTCCCAGTCTCCGGGGAGGTGGGAGTCTAACAGCTTGTTTGAGATCAAAGACGAGACATTCATTTGGATCAAGGTTGAAGCTCGATCGGTGCTTTGGGATTTCTAAACCGAGAGTAGAGAAACATTGTGCCAGCCTACGACTACAGGAACGTCCGGCGATCGGAAAACTATTGTCACCGAAAGCGAGAGTAAAAGAGTCCGGCGAACGTGTGCACGTTACGTTACCTGAGCGTGTACTGAATGTTGCCTAAACTCTTTGGGCTTCTGTAGAGCGTGACTTTTGTGAAAGGGCTTCGGCGCCGTACTTGAACGTTACTTTAACATTTGTCTGTAGTAAGAGCATCATCATGGCTGTACAACGGATGCCCGAATCTGCCGTCTGCCTTCTTATGGTAAGTGCTACGCTCTGCATGCAAACTCTATTAACGCATACATTTCACCACACCCTGGGGACTGATTTATATGAATCTGTCACATTTGACCTGATAAATGTGACATATGCTCAGTCCTTCACTAACACACACAGGAGAAGGGGCATTCTGCGGCACTGCCAGTGAATGCTGCCCGGGTGCAGACCAAATTGCAGCACGCTACATTGCAGCGAAAAAAACCCTTGACAGGTGCCCTGACATCAGCATCCAAGAATGAACCCTAGTACTGTTATGAGTTTCATTGTTATGATGGGAGATGCCTACTGAGACTGCCTGAGTTCAGTGAAGGCATATTTATTTGCAGAGAGGGCATTTTTTGAACAGCAGGGTCTTTTTACTGCACGATGGACTTTTCTAATAGTGCTGATTTTTGTTTGCTGACTTTGTATTGTTTGGATGGGTTGGTGTGTATGTGGCTGAATGAGGCATTTTAAAAATCTGAATAGGGTGTGAGTTGTGTAAAATCTGTTGGTGGTGGTTGATGATGATTATTAAATATGTTTGCACCTGTTTCAACACAATATTTTAAGTTTTGCTATTGTGCTTTTGGTATAGGTGAAATGATCGATTGTGAAACAAAGGTGGTGTACCTGGTATAGGATCACCTTTGCTAGACAAGGAAAAAGCATACTGTTCCACCTATCTACTGTACCTGTAACCGCTATCTGTCTCCATGGTGATAGGCCATGGCTCTTTTTGACATGTTGAGAGCAATTGGGTGAGACAGACAGGGAAACAGGAGAGTAAGAGAGAGCAAGGTGCTCGGCAAATAAGCTTTCATCTTCTATTTCTCATTTTCTTTTATCCCTTTGTACCCTTCTGACACATCAGGTCAAAATACGTTGGATTCAGATCCAAATACACAATTACTTCAAGACTTATACCCATCTCACGTCTATTAGATATCTGTCAGTCTCTCTCTGTCACTCTCTCTCTCTCTGTCTTTCTCTCTCTCTCTGTCTATATATTTGCCAAGAGCAATAGAGAGATGGATAAGTAGGTTTTTGTTTATACAAGTATTTTGACGTAAATACCAGAGGTGGGGGAGAAATCAACATTTTAAAATATTAAGATGCCTGTACTGTATTTTACCTCATACTCTTGAATCTCAAGAAATCATTATGAAATGTAGCAGTTCAATATAATATAGTGATGCACCGATTTATCGGCCGATTTTTGATGAATTTGAAACCATCTGCATATCGGCAATAGCACGAGAAAGGCCTATACCGATTGTTTATTAATTAACTACATAAAGAAATCCATTATATGTCAAAAAATGAGTTAATGTTGTTTATAAAATAAATGCTGAATAGCAAAAACCACCTTTGAAGGTTGTCATGCTGTCTTTTTATATTTGTTTTAGCTTAATTTGTGCCTCTCTTATTAGGTTGGTCAGTTGAATGTTAATTAGATCCAATCCATGTTCAGTAAAAATAATTTGATGCAGAAATAAACTAGCTAATAGACCAACTGTATAGTATTGTATACAAGTGTTTAATATCGGTATCGGTATTGGCCAGCAGTTGTCTGTTTAAATTGGTATCGGCCCAAAAAAATCCTATCGGTGCATCCCTAATATAATACGTCAACATTTTAGTTACATTGAATATTTTGTTGAACAAATAAATAAGGTTGCAAAGGGGCAAAACATTTCCGGTAAATTTCCGTAAACTTTCCATGGGAACTTAATCTGGGTACTAACTCTTGGGACTAAACTTTGGAAATTATTTGGAAAATTAGGGACATTTATAAACATTTTGTAGGGTCGTAGGGATGGGGCGATTACCGGTTTTACGATTAACCATGATAAAATGTCCTGGTGGTTATAGGGGTGTAACGGTACGTGTATTCGAACCGGACCGTTTCGGTTCAGGGCTTTCGGCACGGTGCACACGTGCACCGAAAGGCCGAATGCATTTTGTGTGCGCCTGTGCGGAACATAATAGGTGTGTTTCCGCACGAACATATTAAGCGGCGGAAGTCTCCTCGTTCAGCGCAAGTCTTCTGTCAAACATATAACATAATTAGGCCCGCAGAAAAATTTTTATTTACTTAGTTGTATATCCGTTTGATTATTGATGTAAACGTTTACGTGTCGTATCTAAAAGCGCATGTTAAACGCGTGTCAACGCGCATCTTTGTTCTTTCAAAAGTGCATGAGAGGTTGCGCGTCTTTCGTTGCTACGCAATCATGAGACGCGCTTTCTGTGACAGCGAGAATAAGGAATACGTGATCAGATTTTTCATCTGCACCTCATGTCAATCATATCATTGTCACAATGCGATCAGCTGGTCGGGACACGGAGGAGCTGTAACCCGGGCTTACTCAGTTGTTACTCAGCTGCGGAGGGGTTCGTTAGTAAAGTCACAGCTTACATTGACAACACAAGCAAAGATTAGGAGAAACATGCAAAAGATCAAAGATGGCTAGGTATGCAACTCACTAATCTCAAAATGAGTGTATAATAAGTATATCATCATGTTGCTTGCTATGCAGTTACAAATAGAGCAGTAATATTATTTTTATACAGAGATGGTACATAGCCAATTCAATACTGTGAGTTAAACAATCCAAAATAAATCAAAACAGAACATTTTTGGTGTCAAAAATGTAGGCTAATAGTTCATAAATGTATTCAGGAATTGAATTTGTTAGTTCAAGGTTTTAGTAGAAAAAGTTTAAGAAAAGGTTAAGAAAAGAGTTACCTTCTGTTATAAAATAATGTAAAAAAGAACTTTGCAGTAGTATTTTATTTATTATTTTTCATTTTATATATATTTTATATGTTATATTTTAATAAAAAGTGTTTAAAAAAGTGTAAACAAATTGTAAAAAAAGTTTATAGTAATAAACAACCTGCAGTTTAATGTTTGCATTTTCCCCTTACTGAACCGAAAATGAACCGAACCGTGGCTTCAAAACCGTGGCTCGCACCGAACCGTGATTTTTGCGTACCGTTACACCCCTAGGTGGTTAGTATTATCGTTTAAAATGTAATTATCATTACAACCGTGTTTGATTACTGTGATTTTGAAAAGCGCAGTAAATCCTGTCCAGCCAGAATCAGTTTGACGCAGCCACGCACATGCAACATAGTTTTTTGCACAAGAAGGCATTTTAGGGATAATGTATTGTATTCATTCACGGTAAATTTATAAGACAGATTTATAAAACATTTTACCACAGAAATCATTTCAGGGACGTGAAATATTAAATTGTAATTTTTAAAAATAAAACTTGTTCAAATGTTTCAGTGTGCGTATCAGTTCTTTTTGAACATTTTCATCTCATTTTAACAAAACCATGTAGTATTGATAACCGTGATAACTTTGGTCACTATAATTATGATATGAAATTTTCATACCAACCCATCCCTAGATAAGTAGACACGCATGCAAGGTAATAGAAATTTTGAAGAATCCTGATACTTACGCTTATCAAGCCTGGATTTATTTAATCAAAAATCCTTTTGAAATAATTTAAGAAATCATTTGTACATTTAACTTCCCTGTCACTGTAAAAAATACTTTGCTGCCTTAAAATTTTTTGTTAAATCAACTCAGATTTACAAGTCATGGCACAGAGATGAGTTGTCAGAACTTATTAAATATAGTTTATATAATAATTTTATAAGTTATAACAACTCACCTGTAGTTATAACAACTCCAGTCAAGATAAATAATAGTAAGTTGAAATGACTTATAAATCCGAGTTGATTAAACAAAAAAGTTTAAGGCAGCGAAGTATTTTTTACAGGGTATAGGCAACTCTGCATTTTTTTTTTCAAATTCCCATTTTTTTTCTCATTTGTTCCAGTTAATTACCATATATTCTCTTTATTTACCATATATTCCTGTTTATTTGTATGGAAAGTTTCTAGCCTTGAAAATTTTGGGAATTTTGCAACCCTAATATAAATAGGAATGCACTGATACAAAATTTCTGTGCTAAAACCGATGTTCGATTACTTATAATAACATCGACTGATACTGATAGAAACCAATAGTTTTTCTTTTAATTTCTTGTTTCAAATTATTGTCATAAATTCCTAGATATACAGATCGTACAAACAGCATTTTTGTCATTGTGACCCAATTCAACAATCTGCCGATGATCCGATAGTGGAGAAAAATGCTTTTATTTGCCGATAGCGATAGGCTCATACATTTGTGCATCCTTAAGTGTGAATATAAATATAAAGTCTTATTTTGTACAGACCTGTGTGCAAATCCTTTTTGAATGACATTCATGTAGAGATAATTTTATTGAATGCCACCTATATTATGTGCTGCTTTAAAGCAACTAATTCAAATTCATTATACTCTAGTCACAAAGCACCAGTCCATTAAAAAGTAAATGAGAAATG
Organism: Paramisgurnus dabryanus; assembly: GCF_030506205.2. Lineage (NCBI taxonomy): Eukaryota > Metazoa > Chordata > Actinopteri > Cypriniformes > Cobitidae > Paramisgurnus > Paramisgurnus dabryanus. The sequence continues at coordinate 36,112,535 of NC_133345.1, read as the reverse complement.
ATTTAGTAAAAGACTGCAATATATCACAATTTGGGTTTTGATTCAATTTCAATATACATATCATTAATTCCCTTCTCTCATCCTTTAGAAAATTGTTGCCAGGACATTGAAAATGATTCACACATACAGTTTCACACATTTAAATCCCCTTTCCAAATATAGACAGCTCGACATGTTGAATATTCCTAATGGCATTTTAATCCTGCCATCATTTACACCGAAATGGTTTCCGGCATACAATTATTTGAATAATCAATACAAACTGTACATTAAAGTAAACACATTATTATGTTAAAGCTGTGATAGGATATAAAATATTAACAGGAGTTTGGGCTGTGTTTGCCAGCGGGTGAATATTAATGAAGTAACCACATGAACATTAATATTTCAGTCAGAACCTTATTAAGGCGCTTGACATTTGTAAGATGACAACAAACCACAATAAAACATGAAGATTGTGGCTGGAAAGCCTCTCTTTCTCTTCCGCTCTCTCTAAGGGGGACATCTGTGTGTGAATGACTGCCAACCCAGCTGATGAAGGGCCCTTATTCCTCATTCCCTCATTAGTCCCCATAAAAGCAGCAAGCACTTCAAACTCTATTTCCATTGAAATGTTTCTAAGACACACTGACATGCTTCAGTGTCACAATGTTTGCCCATTGTACGTTTTGCAGACATTGCAGCACGCATTGTTTGTCAGAAAAACCCAGGTGGTAAAATATGATCAAAGTTATTGCTCAGTCTTGAGGGAATTATGCACACAATCTAAGCAGAAAACTGTGTCTTTTTTTGTTTATTTGCATGTTTCATGGGTAATAGTGTAGTATTCAAAAAGAAATAAAACTGAACATCTTTAATTCCTTTTAGTCATTCTGATGGGACCTTGCCAAGTGATGCACACACAGTCTGAGCAGAAAAATGTATTCTTTTGTAATGCGTTTATAATTTGCATATATCATGGGACTTAGAGAGTAATGCTGCTGTATATTAATGAAAACATAGTAAAAAGACTCACAAACATAGAATAAATTGACATACATTAGCATTTCATATTGTTAAAAAGCTGAATGCACGATTATAAAAATACATATTTTCCAAAATTGTGACACAATGATTCTCAAGCAGTGACACACCCTCCTGCCCTACACCTCATGCAGTTCCTGTCCTGACCCATCTGTTCCATCGCCATGGTTACAATAATGGCATACAATCCTGCTTATCCGCATCCATATCCAGTTTGCCGACAGTGTAACCAGAACTGTGTTTGTGTGCATCATAAAACATTTGCTTAATACAATAAACCCATTGCCCTCACATTTTATCTAAAAAATATCTATTTAAATTTTGTATTACATGAACATTGTGCACAGATAGCAGGTAAAGTTGTTTTGACAGGTGCACTGATTTAAAAACATTTTTCCTGATGAATACTTTATTAGTTTTAGTATCACGCTGCAATATCATGTTATTACCAGAGCAGTGTGTTCAGCATAACAATCACATAGAGTGTCCTGCTGCTTTCTGCTGAATGTTCGGTTGAAAGCTTAAAAATTTGACCCTTATTGGATGTGCATGCAAATAACTAGCACACACATTTGCTTGGCTCTGGCGTCAACCCAGATTTCTAAGTCTAGATCAATAGTTTTTATCTGTCTGAGACCCCCTGGGATATTCAGTTCAGCTCTGTGACTATCAGAATCTCATTACATTGAGCCTACAGATAGGGGCTTTAAATGCATTTAATGCTATCTTGTACGTAAATTGTTCAAAGTAACAATGAATTAGCATTGAACTAGGGCTGCATAACGATTAATCGCGACTAATTTTTTGCAGAATAAAAGTTTTTGTTTACATCATATATGTGTGTGTACTGTGTATAATAATTATGCATAAATAAATACACATACATGTAGATATTTAAGGGCGTATTTACATGTATATAAATTTTTATATTTATAAATAATTTATATTATATATAAATATTTAATCTATAAATATTTTTTTCTTAAAATTATACATGCATGTGTGTATATTTATTTATACATAATTATTATACACAGTACACACATATATGATGTAAACAAAAACTTTTATTCTGCAAACGATTAATCACGATTAATCGTTATGCAGCCCTACATTGAACTATAAGGATTTTTGGGATGATTAGAGATTAGAGACATTAAAAACATCTTGAATACATCACTAAAACATTAAAGCAAGTTTGGATAAAGGTAGCACACAACAGTTGCATTTTCTACCTTTAAACACAGTAATGTTTTAGTATTGTTGCATTTTGGGGTTGGCGTGTTGGCACAGCAGGTTGACATTTACAGCACAACAATACTCAAAGGCGATTATAGTCAAACGTAGCAGGAATCCTCTGAGAATAATTCCCATTATTTGCTTCACTCTTTCTAGCCCTCTTTCTCTAAAGATCAACTGCAAACCATTAAAACAGAGCATGTTGGGTGTATTTCATCTGTTGAAAGAGCGTTTTTTGCATAGTATAATTTAAAAAAATCTGGCCTTGAGTTTGGTCTAAAAGCAAAAAACGGTGATTAGATATGCAAATTCCTCCAATGACAACATTTCGCATGCTTAGTGAAAACACACCAGTATACTAAACACACCAAATCCTAAAATATTTCCATGAAATATTAATTAAACCTGACTATTTTAAAAATGCAACAGCATTGATTTTATTCAAGGTTATACCATTTACAAGTTTTAGTCACTTAATAAAATTACCATAGAAATCAATCAGTAATTGTTATGGCCTGAATGCCGCAGTTATTGTTGTTAAAGTAAAACTATGTTCTAAGGTTCTTCTTTTTATGAATCGGACTATAGTTGCTCTTTAAAACAATAATGGGCTAACATGCCAACTATCATCATGAAGGCCTGCTATCGGCCATATGTCTGACTATCATCTATCAGCACAACCCTACTGAGAACTTGGTCCATCCGTTGTTTTTACCGTCGCAAGTAGGGATGCTAAACAATTAATCGCGATTAATCGTTAGCAGAATAAAAGTTTTTTTTTACATCACATATGTGTGTAAACTGTGTATAATAAATATGTATATATATAAATATGAACACATTCATATTGTATAATATGTATAATGTTTAATTCATATGTATAATTTTAAGAATTTTTTTTTATATATTAAGTATTTATATTTACATTTAATATAAATTATACATAAATATACAAATGTATATACACATGGAAACATTTCTAAAACATATACATGCATGTGTGTACATTTATTTATACAAAGTTATTATACACAGTTCACACACATATATGATGTAAACAAAAACGTTTATTCTGCTAACGATTAATCGCGATTAATCGTTAAGCATCCCTAGTCGCAAGCAGAAATATGTATGTGAAAATGCAACGTAGATTTTATTTACCTCATGGGAGGGGTTGTAGCAGAGCAATCACGCGCTTACGGTCTGCATAGAACTGCGTGTCAGTCTGCGCCTTAGGCAACGGCGTAGGGTTCGCGTCTATGCGTAGGCTATGGCATCCAGTCGATGCAGAAGTATAAATTGGACTACTTTTCTTCTTAGTGTTACAAAAGTAAAATGAAGCATGAGGTAATTTTTGACTGTATTTTTCTCTACCATGTTTTGAGAGTTCACAATTCATTGCAGTCTTGGTGAATTGGAGTCAATGAAAACTGACCTGATAATGTCACCGTTACATGAGGTCTATTGTACATTAAACGCAGTACATTAAAGAAAAGTCCTTCATTAAAACCTCACAGAGCACTGCGTCTTCATTTTAGCAGTATGCAGTCTGTTCACACACAAAGCTAATGGAGAGGAATGGATCTGCTCTCTCACTTTTGCAGCATGGCCCTTGAATTTGCACTAACCGCATTAAACTGCCCGTGCACGGGACATGAATGAAAAAATTAGGTTTGAGATGCACACATGCAAGATCAGAGTCGCACATACACACCAGATGTCTCTGCCACGTACACTTTTAATCATGTTAGAGAGCTTGGCCTTCCATTGTTTGGCTTCATGGATGATGTCACCCTTTTGTGTGAGCGCATGTGTGTATTTGTGTCTGCTCACATTTATCAATGATATATAAAGGTCATTGGAGCACAACACTTCTCCAGCAGGACATCCATCACTGTATACTTCCCAAGAAAAAGAGAGAGATAAAGAAAAGAGGGATGGGGATACGTACCATCCTATTGGTCATACTACAGCTAGTCTGTGTTTTGTCTGTGACTGGTGGTCGAAACATTTAACAAATGTTAAAAAAGGAAATTTCCAAATCTATACTGCTTTCTTGAAAGATCGTTTTTAGACATAAAAATTATGGTTAATAATTTACACTCATGTCTTTCTTGCTTGATTAATTTAGTCCTGATTTTTGTGAGTGGAGACCTATACATGGTCACATGAACTACTGTATTTTTATTGTCATATTTGGAGCCAAACCCTTTTCACTTTCATTATTTTGAGAAGTCACCTTCAAACCAGCCATGTGTTACCAAAATACAAAGTAAATCATCCATCTGATTACTTAGGTTTATGATAGCAAAAGAAATTTTTAGGGCATTTAAAAAAAATAGTTACCACCAAAATCAGTATTGTGTCAGGTCAGTATTAAAAGTAAATTCTTAATTTTACGCAAAATCCAATATCCGCTGTGTTATTCTGTCATTTTTTCTCCATTTTTTTCGCAAAACGCGATAAACGCCACCTCTCCTTCTCTGCAGAATGCAATAAATCCACTCAACAAATAATCACACAGCACCATTCCACGTTTCTCGTAAACAACAATGGCGGCGCTTTGAATACACACAAATTGTAGTTTTCCTCATTTACTTTGTGATCAACAAAAAAACAAAAACAAAATAATTATTTCGATGGCATCAGGCCCGGAGTGGGTAATCGGGAGAACCGGGAGAATTCCCGGTGGGCCGCTTCACTTTTGGGCCGGTCAAGTTTTTTTTTTTTTTACATTTGTCACGTTAGTGAGTCTATCTTCTCTTAAAAAACACTTCACACGTTTCGCATTGACACTGCAGCGCGCAGCCTCTGCATGGGTTGTACCATGTGAGGGAGTTTTCCCCTCCCCTCCCATAGAGTTGGTTTGGTCCATAGCGCGTCCAAGAAAACTTTTCTCCGGTAGGCTGGGCCGGCCCTACCGTAACAATACGCGTCTGAGAGGAGGAGGGCGTAAAAAACAGGTTGAAGAAAAAATCCATTAGAGGATGATGCTGCCAAATGTGCCAAACTTACAGATTTATTTTCAAGAGGACAACAACAGGTAACTTAAAGAGAAATAAGCCTAGTAATGATTAGCATTAGCAACGTAATTATTCGGCTAATACCGATGTCAAACTATTTACAAGCCAAAATTTTTTTTAAGTTAAAATATTAGCCTTTTGTGTATACATGACGATTCATAGACTTTGCAAATATTATGCAAGCAGCTTCTGAGCAGCAGATAAGCCAGTTCCCCGCTAAAAACGAGGAGGCAATGAGTAAACAATATGAATTAAAGTTATGTAACAATCAGGTTGTGTTCATATAACGCCTTTTGTGTCCCCAGTCAAAAATGACCAGCCGAAAAAAGATTGTAAATCACTTGTTATGCTATATATTTACCCAATATTGGATTCAATATTTTTGTCAAATTGTTTTCTTTTTTAATTCGGACTGGATTTTATGTTTCTATTTGCATCTGATTAATCATAGCCCTCATAGCATTAGCAATGCTAATAATTTATCAACCTTTTCTTGTGGAATAGACTCCAAAAAGGGCTGGATTATTTTTGACCCATAATGTGTAAATATTGGACAGAACACGCTGCTGGGTTAAAATTGACCCAATGCTGGGTTGTTTTAACCCAACTGTTGGGTTATTATAATCCATGGTTGCATAACAACAATCCAACATTGGGTTATTTTTAACCCAGCATGTGTTCTGTCCAATATTTACCCATTATGGGTAAAAAATAACACAGCCTTTTTTAGAGTGTAGAGGAATATTTTTGTTAACTTCTCATCTTAAAGGTATAGCGGAAGATTTTCCCAAATTATTTAAAAGAACCGCCCCTCGATATTTTTTAAAAAATGCTCCCGAGAGGGAACGCCTGTTAAACGCGTGCACGAGACAGAGAGAGAGCGTGCAGGAGCTCAGTTCTTCTCTTCGCTCTGTTTACAAGTTTCTGTCGGCATGTTTACCGTGTCTGTGCGGTTCGTGACTTGTGCCAGGGCTAGCATCGCAAATCATAGCTTACATCAACTTTTACCAGCAGTGATTTTAAATGGATTTCTCCAAATAGCATGACAAAATGTACCTTTCCAGAAGAAACTTCGCGTGGGAAGCCCAACCTGTCCTTTAGCTCACGCCAGCGTGTGAAATAGTCTCCCATAAACACTCTGGTCTTGTTTCTTTATTTATAGTCCTTTCTCTTCTTGTCATACAATTCGTAGACACTTTTTCTCTTGTGACCCTCAGACATTTTGAAAAAAACACAGTGAGAACGCGACCTTCAATGAATGGTTGAAACCGTAGCACAACACACATACACGTGAAAGTGCGCATGTGCAGAAAGCAAACGTAGAGGCGAGCACGTGCGACGGTTATACGTCAACATATAATCAGAATGATTGATATCTGGGATGACCAATAACAGTGATGATCCACCCGGAAAACGAAAATCTTCCGCTATACCTTTAAGTGAAATATTATTTAACTTTTACCTTATTTGTTTAACCATGATATTAATAGAAACTATAGTAAGAGCTGAACTGTTGCTTTATTTATCCAATTTGAAAAAAGTGCTAATTTAGAATAACACTTTGGAAAAAGTGGGCCGGTCTTGGGTACGAAACTCCCGGGCTGAAAAGTGGCCCCACTCCGGCCCTGGATGGCATTGATAAACCTGTGGTGGTTTTCTGTGATGGGGAAGAAATGTAAGCCATCAAAATCTAATAATTTACGTGAGAGGCACTCGGGTGAAGGAAAAATGCCCGCTGTTGCTTGTTCTCCCGACAGCATCAAGCTTCTGTCATGCTAACACATTGACCCCAGGGGATCTTAAACTTTTCATTATTTTACTCGAAGCCAATGAAAATTTAGCATTACCAAAACATTTTACAGCTGATCGCTGTCAAAAAAGTTCAGCGAAGATGTCCTAAGAATGACAGCAGCAATGACAGTGTTCTTAATATGATAAAGTAAGTGTGATTTAATTTGATTAATGGCCATTTAATGTTTATTTCTTTTAATCAGTGTATACCACCAGTCAACACATGCACATGCACATTTATATATTGATTCAATAGATTAATAGTATGTAAAAAACTTGTCATAGATTTATTGCATTTTGTGGAAAAAATCATCAGTTTTTATAATAAATCTTTGAAAATCAAATTATGGATTTGAATTTTTTATGTTATTATAACCTAAAGATGCTATGTGAAGGTTTGTAACAGAAAATAGTGGTTTTCATCTTGTAACTTCCTTGGTATAGAAAACACTTTTTTACCGAAATTAGTCAAAATGGATTTATTTCATTTTGAAACCAAACTCTTCAAATAATTCCTTAATGTGACGACTGGACATGTTCACTTTATAGAGTACTTTGAGAGTCGTGGTCCTCTGTGTGTATTATATGATATTCTGCAGAATGACATCATCCAAAGGGTCTAAGTGTAAGGGAGGAGAGAGAGAGCGATAAAGAGATGATGATTTATAACAGTATTGGGAGGTTCCCCCTTCATTTCACAGCAGCAAGATGCCCCATTCCCTTGTTTAAAACACTTGCTCCTCATTAAAAAAAATACAAAGTGTGAATAAAGTTAATTAATTCCTTCTAAAATAAAACCGTCAATCTTTCTGTTTAGTGTTCATCTCATGTAAAAATCCATCTAGAATGCAGGCACTAAGAGCTTTCCAATAAGAGAGGTTATGATATCGATGCAAGATCAGCAGTGGCTGCTCGCGTGTGTTGATCTGAACAATGATCAATATCAATCTGTGTATAAAGCTGGAGAGACTGTGGATTAAATATCACTGTCTGTAATTGAGATGATCAATGGGGTGCTGTTTCCTCTGAATGCCTATTTATACACCTTATAGATTTCCTCTCCGAACTGCAGCTTTCAGCTTATAGCCCCATGCGGTTTCTTGTCCGGTCCTGCTGTGTGCGATGTGGTGAAGAGACGTTATTGTGCCGAATAAACAAAAGAAACTGATGTTTAGTTTTATTGTTTGTGTGTGTCAACGCCTGTACAGTTTGTGTTTGTTGACTGAATGCCCTCTTACCTTTTATATTTATGCATTTGGCAGATGGGTCATTCTACAGAAAAGTCCACTTTTGGTATGGCAAGATGTCTTAAAATTGATTTCTTTTTTAACTTAGAACACACTATAAGATTACTCTTTGAGTAGTACAAGTAATGAATTTTTTTATTTTCTTGTCCAAGCATGAGAATCACGGTGATCATGAGGGCATTGCTGGGCTGTTGTTAAGGTGCCTTGAGTAGATGCTAGGGTGTTTTACACCTGTTTTGAACAAGCCACATGATTTAGGGCAGGGGTGGGCATTCCTGGTCCTGGAGGGCCGGTGTCCTGAAAAGTTTAGCTCCAACTCTAATAAAAGGCCCTGTCCCAAAAGGCACTTGTGGACTTCCTTAGAGTGCACACTTTGATGACATTATGTAATACAGACTTTAAGGACCTTCCACAGGTGTACCAGAGACGTAATTTGGGACAGATTCGAGTGCCACGCCGGAAATAGGAAGAGAAGTTGAGAATTACTCCCATCCGTCGTCTGATTGCTCTTTCGCAAGGACTTCTGGGTTGGTAAAGTGCGTGGAGCCTGCAGCAGTCGAGACCACATCAAGGGTGCAAAGGGGGTGCTGATGAGCGTACAAATGACAGATGGGACACTCTACGGCAGGGGTGGGTATCCCTGGTCCTGGAGGGTCACTGTCCTGCAAAGTTTAGCTCCAACCCTATTCAAACACACCTGAAAATCCCAATCAAAGGCTGGAAATGACATTCAGGTGTGTTTGATAAGGGTTGGAGCTAAACTTTGCAGGACAATGGCCCTCCAGGACCAGGAATGCCCACCCCTGCCCTACGGAGTCGTAGACTAAGCGAGCACACGTAATTTAAGGTCACAAGGCCAAACACATCAGAAAAATTTAATCAAAGGCTGCAGGTTTACTTGAAAATGACATCTAGGTGTGTTTAATCAGGGTTGAAGCTAAAGTTTGCAGGATAGCGAAATTGTTACACTGAATTTTAATAGAAACATTTTATTCAGTAGTTATGTTTGCCTTAGCAAGCAAGTAGCATGAGAAAAACAGTGTTACACAATGTCAATACTATTGCTGGATGTAACCTACCATGCATACATTTTTCTATATGTTTCCGCTATATACATTCAACCGTGGCGGCCCGCCACTCCTAAAACATCCCCGCCACGCCTGCGGTTGTGGATAGAAGGGATACAGCAAACGAAATCTCGTTGGATGAGCACTGTTTTATCCTAATCCTTTAACCAAACCCAACTCTAAACACAAAATTTCACACGATTGTAGGATGTATTTGTATCCAATTTAGCCAGAACCGCTGTTTTCATCCTAATAATCCTACCTCTAAATCTAATCCTTAACTTTTCGGCATTTGCTGTAGCCTATCCCTTCTAGACAAAACCCACAGCGTCAGCTCGCAAAAAAGCAACCGAAATGTCCGCTCTGCGAGACTGGCTGTCTAGAAATAAATTCCTTTCTGGATTTGCGTTGTTCACTCATTTATAAATAAATCTCCTAAAATATCATAATTTCCTCCATGGGTTTTTTAATTTTTTTCATGCACAAATAGATTTAAATCAACAGAGGATTATTAAGCTACGTTTCTGTTTTGAGAAATAATAATAAAATAAATAAGCCTATACGAAATATGTTGCACTTAAATAATTATTAAATTGACAAAACGAATAAAAAAGTATTTGAGTTTCTGTTCTTTTTTTGTGACGCGCTCTAAAACCAAACCAGCAGAAAGCACGTCATGTTTTTAATGATTATAAATAAGCAAAAGGTTTTCTCCTTATTGTGAGTTTACACAAATAAAAATACATCATTTGAAGTTTCGAATGTTGTTTTACTTTTATCTTTATGACTATAAATTTAGGGTAATTTAAGCTGCAAGGTCATCACGCATATGATGTTCACCGGCGCATATCTACACCAACACAGCGCAGGGCTGCGAGAAAAGACATTATTAAACTTTTGATTTAACATATTACGAGTTTTTTGGACATTCATTTGGAATCACTGTGCTCATATTATAAACTTATCGGGCCATTCCCAGACAGCAGGTGACTCCGTTGCGGTTCCGTCTACAAACTGGCAAATCCGCGTTACAGTCACCTTCGTTTAACTACTCCAATACGGATCCAGCCCGGGACGGGTTTTAGTTGGCGGGTTCTGTCTACAAACCGGCAAATCCGCGTGAAAGTCACCTCCGTTGTACTGCTCCAATACGGATCCAGCCCGGACCAGGATTTAGTGGGCGGGAACAACAATCGCAAGTCAGATTCGGGCCGTATCCGTGGAAACGAGCGCGCGTCTGGATTTTTTTGAAGAGGATCGAGGAGCAGTTTCTCTACTACATACACGACTTTTTCAAGGTAATTAAGCATTTAACGTGTGTTTAAACTGCTATTTATGAATTGACTTCTTGATTATGTTGTGTACTCGCTACCTTAAAAAGGTTTTTTGCTCCTTAGATCTGTTTTGAAAAGTATAAGCGAACTTTTACGTTATCAGAGTGCATGAAGACGGTTGATGACTGTAAAATTATAAGTACCTTAAAAAGGTTTTATGTACCTTAATAAGCAACATAGTGTGTTCAAACCGCTTTTAATGAATTCATTTCTTGATTATGGCGTGTAAGGTAAGCTCGTTTAACTTAAAGGGTTTTATTGCTCCTTAGATCAGTTTTTAAAAAGTAACGTTATTAGCTAACTTTTACGTTATCAGAGGGGATGGAGACGGTCCAGAACAGTGTAAAATTAATGTTATTGACGAAGACTGCTTATATTAGTATTACGGTGCCTATTATTAAATTTTACTTTTAAAATTTGTGGTGTGTGATTAAGCTGTCCTTAAAGCGTAACTAAACCCTAAACCAACTTTTTTAAATTAATGATCTGTAAGAATGGGGCTTTATTAGTGCTGTTCATTGATTTTAGCAAGTGTTTTGACATTTGGATATAAAGTGTTTCAATACTACAATATATGGTGTAAAAACGTCTGAGTGCTGCCCTCTTCAGGTTGAACGGTGGCTACTGCAGTTGAATTTTCCTATTAGATGGTCACCACGCCCTTGTTACGATCTCACCACCAGAGCCATAGATAAACAGAGTTGTGTCACCGGAAGTCCAAAAGCTCGACCGTCCCGTGATTCACAGAGACTTCAGTTAGTTCTTAGAAGCCCATAGTGAGCCATTGAAATACATTGAGTTAGAGGCAAAGAGCTGTGATTTTTCTTAATTTATAGTCAAGAAACGAATTTCTTTTTACAATATTTATATATCACATCAAAATGTGAATGTAGTATTGTTATGTATTTATTTAAACAATGTTTTTTGACAAATTAAATCCACCAATATAGGAACATTTGTTTGGTCATCTGCTGGTATGTGGCTTGTTAACATGTTTTACGCTGCCTTTAGCCACTTTAAAATGCATCACACTGTACTAATGTAAGTTTATAATGTTATGCTTGTTTATAATGTACAAAGTGAATGTGCTGTGTATGTAACTCATACTGGTTTAATTTATAAATATACAAAGCACAACATTAAAAAAGACTTACAAAGCACTTTGTTTAATTTATTATAAATTATAATAATATTTCTGGCTTAGTGTAGTTTTCTTTTTGTTGTTAATATAAACATCTGATGGGAAATAACATCATCATCACTTTAAATGATTACTAATCTCTTAACTATGGAAGTATACATTTGACAAGTTATTAATAAATTTATTTATTTTATTTATTAACCAGCAAAACCACAGTGTCAAAAACACTCCACCCATACGTTTGATGCATAAATATGCACTTTATACCACCATCACGTTATTTAATAGCCTCTCTAATTACACAATATTTACAATAATGGATGAGTCTGCATTAAGAAAACGAAATTTACCAATAAAAGGCTGTTCGTGGTTTGTTGTGTGTTGCTAAAGTTATCCACAGCTTGTCCTAGCCTGACCCGTTTTCTACTAACACCCCCTAAATGTACTTATTTAATGAGAAATAATGCACTACAAACACACTGATGCATAAAGTCATCCGATTCACATGTATTGCTAACATACAATCTTATTTGTAAAGCGTATTAAGTCTTAAATCTTGTATTAAGTTCAACACATTCAATCTTTCTAATGCAACTCTATGGAGCTCACCAAACACTTTACTTCGTCCCCTCCAGAGCCATAGAAGGAGAGAGTTACGTCAAGTCCGTTCACTCCAATGGAACGTTTTTTTACAGCAATGGCGGACCACAGAGTTTCTCCAGAGTTCCCGGAAGTCACAGTCAGCTCCATAGAGTTGCATTAGAAAGATTGAATGTGTTGAACTTAATACAAGTTTTAAGACTTAATACGCTTGACAAATAAGATTGTATGTTAGCAATACATGTGAATCGAATGACTTTATGCATCAGTGTGTTTGTAGTGCATTATTTCTCATTTAATTAGTACATTTAGGGGGTGTTAGTAGAAAACAGGTCAGGCTAGGACAAGCTGTGGATAACTTTAGCAACACACAACAAACCACAAACAGCCTTTTATTGGTAAATTTCGTTTTCTTAATGCAGATTCATCCATTATTGTAAATATTGTGTAATTAGAGAGACTATTAAATAAAGTGATGGTGGTATAAAGTGCATTTTTATGCATCAAACGTATGGGTGGAGTGTTTGTGACACTGTGGTTTTGCTGGTTAATAAATAAAATAAAATAAATACATTTATTAATAACTTGTCAAATGTATACTTCCATAGTTAAGAGATTAGTAATCATTTAAAGTGATGATGATGTTATTTCCCATCAGATGTTTATATTAACAACAAGAAGAAAACTACACTAAGCCAGAAATATTAGTATAATTTATAATAAATTAAACAAAGTGCTTTGTAAGTCTTTTTTAATGTTGTGCTTTGTATATTTATAAATGAAACCAGTATGAGTTACATACACAGCACATTCACTTTGTACATTTTAAACAAGTATAACATTATAAACTTACATTAGTACAGTGTGATGCATTTTAAAGCTTTAAAGTTACTAAAGGCAGCGTAAAACATGTTAACAAGCCACATACCAGCAGATGACCATACAAATGTTCCTATATTGGTGGATTTAATTTGTCAAAAAACATTGTTTAAATAAATACATAACAATACTACATTCACATTTTGATGTGATATATAAATATTGTAAAAAAAAAAATGCGTTTCTTGACTATAAATTAAGAAAAATCACAGCTCTTTGCCTCTAACTCAATGTATTTCAATGGCTCACTATGGGCTTCTAGGAACTAACGGAAGTCTCCGTAAATCACGTGACGGTCGAGCTTCTGGACTTCCGGTGGCACAACTCTGTTTATCTATGGCTCTGGTCCCCTCTATCTCCGTTGGGATCTGCCCACTTTTCTTGCATTTTTCAAATATTGCCAGTGGGTGGAGTCAGGTTCTGACCAGGGGTTTAGTTACGCTTTAATGTTAAAGGAATATCTACTAATTTTCAATATTAATCTATTTTATTACCTTAACTAAGAAGAGTTGATACATCCCTCTATCATCTTAGTCTGTGCACGTAAGCGCTGGGGCGCGCTGCGACACTTCAATAGCATTTAGCTTAGCCCCATTCATTCAATGGTATCAAACAGAGATAAAGTTAGAAGTGACCAAACACATCAACGTTTTTCCAATTTAAAAAGAGTATTTATACGAGCAAGTTTGGTGGCACAAAACAAAACGTAGCGCTTTTCTGAGCGGATTTAAAAGGGTAACTATATTGTATGGCGGAACAGCACTTTTGGGAGTACTTCGACTCGGCGCAGTAACACCCTCCCTCTCTCATTATGAGAGGGAGAAGGGGAGCAGATTTTTTAGGCGAGTTGAAGTACTCCCAGAAGTGCTATTCCGCCATACAATATAGTTCCTCTTTTAAATCCGCTCAGAAAAGCGCTACGTTTTATTTTGTGCCACCAAACTTGCTCGTATAACTACTCGTCTTAAATTGGAAAAACGTTGATGTGTTTGGTCACTTCTAACTTTATCTCTGTTTGGTACCATTGAATGAATGGGGCTAAGCTAAATGCTATTGAAGTGTCGCAGGGCGCCCCATCGCTTACGTGCATGCACTAAGATGATAGAGGGATGTATCAACTCTTCTTAGTTAAGGTAATAACATAGTTTAATATTGAAAATGAGTAGACTATTCCTTTAAGCTTGCTAAGGCCTCACAGACCCTCTTACTAAAAGAAATTCAAGTAACTAACCGAAGTTTGGAAACATTTCGATTTTCTATGTTTTTATCTACTGCTGACCAAGGCTGCATTTATTTATTAAAAAATACAGTTAAACAATACCCAGACAGCAGACGACTGCATATCTGCACTGGATCCGTTTATTTACATTCATTACATTTATTAAATATAAATCCTGTGTAACATATGTCTTCACTGTTATACTGTCATATAATCAGAAATATTTCTTGAACAGCAGATCAGCATATTAGATTGATTTCTGAAAAATGATGTGACAATGAAGAGTAATGATGCTGAAAATTCAGCTATTAGCTCTGTCATTTCCTGCTGATCACTCCTACCTCTTTAAATACATTCGAATTAGGATTAAATGATTAGTATAAAAATCTCATATTGTCTATCTGTAACTTATAATAAGTTCAGCCTTCAATCTTTTGATCCCACATATTATATTACCATATAACTTCACTGTAAAACTAGAGGTCATACTTAAAAGTTGTAGTGCATTACATGCATTACTGATTTTTTTATATATTTGGCACCTTAGTTTTGTGTGCAAATTTCCATAAGCTTTTACAGGGAATATGGTGTTTTTGTCTCCATACTAAACATTTTAAATGAATAACAGTTAAATTACTTGTAACTACTTATGGCATCAAAATATCAAAAAACAATTTGAACAAGGATTTTTCTTTCATAATAAATCTTTTTTTAGAAACAATGAAAAGGAGGGAACCACCTTTAACAAGCTCTGGAGTCAGGCGGAGGGCTCGTATTTCCCTCGAAAAACGACTGCATGACATTGCAGAAGACTGTCTATTAGAATCAGAACCAACTCAGGCTCACAAAGTAGACACAGATTTTATGACAAATGACACACAGAACAGCAATGACTCAAGTTCCTCTCAAATAGAGTACCATTTACATTCTGTTTGCACAGATAATGTTGGAGAAGTGACAGAAAGACATGTTTCAGAGGCCGAATCTGAATCAGAATCTGAATCTGAGCTTGTAGATGAGCCAGTCAGCCTTGCTGAAAGTTTAGCCAATTGGGCTGTACATTTTGGTGTTTCTTTAGTAGCCCTCACAGCCCTCCTTAGTTTGTTGAGATTGTACCACCCAGAACTTCCCAAGGATGCTCGAACCATTCTTAACACAAAAACTGAATACCAAATCCAACAAAAATGCGGTGGTTTGTATTATTATCGAGGTATCCTGACAGCTATGCATAACACCCTTAGCCAACTAATTGAAAATATTGCTGATGGCTTTACTTTTAGATTGCAGATAAATATTGATGGCTTGCCATTATTTAAGAGCTCAAGTTTACAGTTATGGCCCATTTTAGGACTTTTGTTGAGTGTCCCAATGAATGAACCGGTTGTTATTGGCCTTTTTAGTGGTACAAAAAAACCAAATGCCCCTGATGAATTTTTGAAAGACTTCACCTATGAATTAAAGCAGCTGCAGAAGGGATTCCATTTTAGAGGGAAACAAGTTTTCATTGAGCTGGATTCTGTTGTGTGTGATACCCCTGCGAGAGCTTTTGTAAAAAACATAAAAGCTCACAATGGATATCATGGATGTGATAAGTGTAGCCAGCCAGGTGTTTATATTAACAACAGAATGACATACCCCAGAAATGATTTTGTGTTACGGACTGATGCAGGATTTTCAGAGAGAGTTGATGTGGAGCATCATCATGATGGACCACATGGGTTTTCTGGTCTAGATGTGGGCATGGTGACTAGATTCCCTTTGGATTATATGCACCTTGCATGTTTAGGTGTCACACGGAGATTGTTGAATGTTTGGCTCAGGGGTCCTTTGAAATTTCGTTTATCCTCCCGTGTTGTTGATCAAATTTCTCATCGTCTAATTCAGATGCGTCCATACATACCAGTTGAGTTTGCAAGGAAGCCAAGGTCTCTGAGAGAGATAGACCGTTGGAAAGCTACTGAACTAAGGCAGTTTCTATTGTATACGGGATCTGTTGCTATGGCACCACATTTAGATTGTGATGTATATAATAACTTTATGTTATTGTGTACTGGTATTCGCATCCTTGTCAGTCCTCAACTGTGTTCTTTGTACAACAATTATGCAAACACATTACTCACAACATTTGTGAGCCATGTTGGGGAGCTTTATGGAAAAGATGCCTTAGTGTATAATGTTCATGGATTGGTGCACCTGTCAGCTGATGCCCAACTGCATGGTTCTTTAGACTCTATCTCAGCTTTTCCATACGAAAATTACCTCTGTAAACTAAAGAGGTTTGTGAGAAAGCCAGAATTTCCTCTTGCCCAGATAATAAGAAGGTTATCAGAGGTTGAACAAATCAGCACTGTTAAGTTGCCCTGTAAAGCTTTAAGAATGCAACATTATGTTGGACCTGTTCCTGAAGGCCTTCAAGCTACTGCACAGTACGGGCAGCTGCAGACTGAGCAGTGGACAATGAAGGTTTCCACGGGTGATAATATTTTTGCTATAGATGAAGACATCTGTGCTATCTATAACATTGTACAGTCTGTGGATGACATTTATGTAGTGTTTAAAGTTTTCACACAGAAGGAAAATTTCTTTAACTATCCAATGAGCTCTGATTTTCTCAGAGTATTTATCGTCTCTCAACCTACAGGACCATTTAGGGTTGCCAAAGCATCACAAATCTCTCACAAGTGTGTTCTCCTTCCTTACCAAGACAGATTTGTTGTCATGCCCTTCTTGCACAACCAAAGTTAATTAGTGCACAGATCTACAGGCTTTATGCCCAGCTGCACTACTTCTTGAACTTCAGCCAGCTCCTTGTTTCCTGTCTGCCATTATTGGACAAACTGATTAATCCAGGTGTGTCTGATTATTGTTGTTGTGACTACTGAGGTCAGGAACATTTGGATTAATCAGTTTGTTTGTGACTACTGAGGTCAGACCCACCTGGATTAATCAGTTTGTCCAATAATGGCAGACAGGAAACAAGGAGCTGGCTGAAGTTCAGGAAGTAGTGCAGCTGGGCATAAAGCCTATTAGTTTCAGGGTATAGATGGGGTTGTATAAGGAGAGGGTTTAGGTGCAGGTGGGAGACAAAACAATTTATGCTGACTAAAGACTGACTTAACACAAGAATTGATGAAGAGCAGCTGTACTCCACAAAGGTTTCTGGAAACTTGTGTATTTTGACAATGTAAGTATCCACAATAAATAATAATAAAACTTATGCCAAAACTAGTTTTTGCAGCCCATTTGACACAACATTTTTCTTTTAATAAGTGTGTGAGTTTGTGTATCAGACAAAACCGTACCTTTCATTCACACATAGAAAACACTTATAAGCAGCATGCACTGACTGTCTGTTCTTGTGTTTATTTCTGCTGTGTTATAGGCCAGTGGTTCTTAAACTGGGGTCCGCGAGATGTTGCCAGGGGGGCCCCAGTTTTATGACATATTATAAAAAAAAATTCATTTATCATTAATTCTGTGTAATTGAACCTAAAAAGCAATAAGGCTACTAACCAACAGCACTATTTTGTATACTTTAATATGTTTTATCTAATTAAAATGTTACGTTTTAGAACAAATTTGTCATAAATTTTCTTTGGGGGGACGCGAAGGAATGCACCGTATACAAGGGGGGCCGCACGCTGAAAAAGTTTGAGAACCACTGTTCTAGGTTATTAGATTAATACATATTGAGTAAATATGTACTGAGCTTATCACCGTTATCAATATTATTTTGATCGCAATCTCTATATTACATATGATTTTACTTGTGCATGTACAATGTGAAATCTTATGCAGGAAAATGTAGATATAATAGAATTGATCAAAGAATGCAAATATATTGAATGAAGGAAAATGTAAAAAGGAGTGTTTTTATACTGTGTGTCTTGAATCGTTTTTTTATTTTCAAATATGTAACAATTTATGCAACAATTCCTTTCTCAGATGTTTTTACTTGTTGAATTTGTGGAGACAAAGACTCTTAACATCATTTCTGAGTCATGGTTTGAGGATGGTGTCACTTGGTGGCCAAACTATAAAAGTGATGACCGTATAAACCGAGCTATTCAAAAAAAGGAAGAGCCAGGAGGAGACTGGAAAAAGTACGACGTTCGAGTCCTCTTAAGAGCTGGTAAGGGTCTGCTTTAGAAAAAAATTCAAGTGTTATTAAATGCACCAATTAAACTCAAACTCAGCATATTGAAAATTATTAATTCAGTCTATTTATGTCACTAAAACATACATTAATGTACTACATTATTTATCAATCAGTACTTGGTAGGTTTGGAACACCAGCCAAGCAATTTGTCACATATTGGCCAATATTTGTTGCGATATTATTGTAGCACTGTAAACACTGTAAATCCTCTATGACAGACTATCATAAAATTCAATACACTAGAGTTATTACTCAAGTTGTTGGATAAAACTGCAAAAAGGATTTGATAGTGTACTTTGTGTAAAGTGATGTATTTTTGACAAATTTATAATTTCTTGCATGTGAGTAATGTTTTTTTTTTTTTTTTTTGATCAGGTGATTACCTTAAAGCAAGAGAGAAACTGAAGGCCTCACTGAACTGTAATACTTCTGAGTTACAAACAGATGGCGAGGAAGAAGTGATTAGAAAGAGAAAAATTAAGCCAAGGTTTCATATTCTAAAACTGACATATGCATCATTTGAAAATACTTTTAGAAGTATATTTGTTAAATTTGCAGTCTGTAACTTTTTGTGCTCTAGCGGTTAATAAGCAGAACTGCATGCGTCTTTTGGAAGAACATTGTAGCTGGAGCTACTTCTCTCTGTTAATGTCTATGATGAGTCAAGCAGATACTGTGCTAGAACACAGCGGTTCCTACCAGGGCTGGGTTTCCCGATAACCATTGAACTTAGCACTTAAGAGTGCTTTCTACGAGCTACTTAACAAACATTGATTGTTCATTTACGTGCGTTTCCCAAAGATGTACGTAAAACGGTCGCTCACAGCTGGGTTTTAAGTGCTTCTTACGAGTCGCTATCCATGCTGAAATGTCACCAATAGAATGACTCGAATTTGTAGCAGAAGGTTGTTTAGGCTAGATCTTCAGACGATGTGCACTAATATTTTTGATAATATTTTTCATAATTGTTTAATGACTTTTTAAATGTTTTAGTAATTTCTGCATAATGAAATATTCTTTCCCATAATTAGTTAGGACTCGTCCCACTGTGAAATCCCTTTTGCATTTTTTATTATAGTTTAGATTATTATTATTATTATTTGTTGTTAATTATGTATTTCCATTTTAAAATTTTTTTACTGTAAATGAATTATAGCAGCAATTGGTAGGAACCATTTATCAATTTGCTAGTACAAACTTTTACCAAAATTGTAACAAATACGTTTTCCTTCTTTATTAATTCATATTTAGTCATTTAAATTAGATTTTTCATTAGAATTTTCAGTATTATATTAAAGTAATTTAAACAAAGAAGAACCCAATAAATAAATGAAGAGTTTTTTTGCAAAACGAGATAAATCCATTTTTTTACATTTTTGTCAAAACATGTTCATTATTATGTTATCATGTTATTATTTTGTTTTATGGTGCTACTTAGCTGTATTTTTTAATTTATGAAGGTTTAAATAAAACAAACCAACTGCAGTTGAATTGAAATTAATTGGAATGCACAACCAAAAAACCAGATTTCTGAACAATTTAAAAAACGATGGTTATCTCGTTTTGCAACAAAACTCTTCAAATATACATTTAAAACATTACATTATCCTCATTGCAGGAATGCAATTTGCTGGTTGTCCTGCAGGCGACCTTGTAACTGTAATGTCTTACGATGCACTTATGAATTAACGATTACTCCAGAGCACTCGTATCTACGATGATTTTCAAGTGCTACTTAAGTTACGAAGCTTTTGGGAAACGGACCGTTATTCTAAGATGATTCGTACAATCGTTTTTACGATCTACTTAGCCTTACAATGCTTTCGAGAAACCTGGCCCAGACCGGTCTAAATTATTCTGAATATAAAGACTTATTACAAGTGTACCATAGTGTTTCAGGATAAGACAAAAACACGTGTTTGGAAAATGGATTCATGTTTACATTCTCATTATATAATTTTTAGAAGTTTTTATCACAAAAAAATTTATGGACAGTAACTTTAATTATAAAGTAGATTTGTCAACAGTAACAATTTCGGGACCAAGTCTGTACTAAAATGGTAAGAATATGAAACCACATTTCTCCCTAGCAGTCTAAGTGCTGTTGAGCGGATTCTTAAACACTTCTGATTGACCACTGTGTTCACGCACTCATCAAATATGTCTGTGATTGGGTACAATAATCAATTATTTAAAGCGTAACTAAACCCC
Source organism: Paramisgurnus dabryanus (assembly GCF_030506205.2). Classification (NCBI taxonomy): domain Eukaryota; kingdom Metazoa; phylum Chordata; class Actinopteri; order Cypriniformes; family Cobitidae; genus Paramisgurnus; species Paramisgurnus dabryanus. Next base: position 36,091,602 of record NC_133345.1, on the reverse strand, counting down.
TGGTTAGAGCCTGACTCCACCCACTGGCGATATTTGAAAAATGCAAGAAATATGCGCAGATCCCAACGGAGATAGAGGGGACGAACTAAAGTGTGTGGTGAGATCGTAACAAGGGCGTGGTGAGCTTGAACCTGCTTACGTCACAAGTTATTTTTTGGACCCAACATCCAATAGGAAAATTCAACTGCAGTAGCCACCGTTCAACCTGAAGAGGGCAGCACTCAGACGTTTTTACACCATAAATAGTAGTATTGAAACACTTTATATCCAAATGTCAAAAAACGTACTAAAATCAATGAACAGCACTAATAAAGCCCCATTCTTACAGATCATTAAATAAAAAAGTTGGTTTAGGGTTTAGTTACTCTTTAAAAACACATTTTAAGTGGATATATTAGGGATTAGCTTATATATTGCTGATGTCAAATGTTCCTGTGTGTATCTGTACAAGCACTCAGTGAACACAATCAAAGATGTCTATTAACAGTGGTGTTTTTGAAACGTTGATTATTGTAGCCAATCCCAGTGCTACGGGGAAATGCTGGTATTGTAAAAAAAATTTTTTATTTCAGTACAGACTTGGTCCTGAAAATGGTAATTTTGACAACATTTATAAATAGATCACATATTTGGTAGTGCAAACACCTTTTTTGCTATGGTGTAATATGGTTAATATGGTGAATATTGTGTCTTAAAGTACTACAGAGGTCAAGTAAAACAAAGATTTCTAGTACAGGCTCAGTAGTGTAGAGTAATTTAATATACACATTTAGGCACACTAAATAAGCAGTTCTTACTTTTAAATCAATTTGTTGATGTTTTAACCATGCCCAAAATTCATTATGGTCAGTTGCAATTTGTTTTGTTTGTAAGGAAAATCTTTGGAGATACGGACTCTGACAGTGAGCCAGAAGAGGGAACAAAGAGGAAATACCACAATCTCACCAATTGTCCAGCACCATCTATTCCTGCACCTACTCCAGATACACCATCAACTGACACCTGCCAGGATTCATTCAGACCACGGCTAGACCTGAGGCAGACTGAATCTTCTTCTTTCACTGGTATATTCCTGTTTTTCCAGTAAATCATATTGTAAGCAATGTTTTGGTTAATATCTAACTCTTTAGTTGTAGCATTTATATCTCAGTATTAAGTCAAGTCAATTCTCTTTTATGGGATTGATACAGTTAATGTACCTTCATGTGAATCTAACATTTTTCAGCTGGACAAACTGGAAGGATTCATTTAGGATTTGTTAATGACAATTATTCTATAATGTGTTATTTACTTAACCAGTCTACTGTAATTATTGTCATTTTTAGATTTTACAGCAGCACCACCTGTCCCATTTAATGCATCAGGCATTCATTTGAGTCCTCTACACCACTGCTCTGTTGGACAGACAGATGTTCCAGATCTGACCCATGCTAAAAATGGTTATTACACAGGTAAAAAAACATTTTGCTTGCAAACTTTTCTCATTGAAGTGATCACTGGAACTAATTGATCTGTGCACTATAACTTTGGTTGTACAAAAAGTTAATCTTCTCTCTCCCTGGTCTCAGTGCCTCCAGTTGCTGCACCTACAGGTCCATCAAGCTCTGTGGGCCACATCTCAAATGACCGTTCCTTTAGGCCCAGATTTATACCAGTGAGGACGGGAACTGAAACTATCCCTTGCTCTGGTAAAATCTTTTCAATTTAAAATGTTCTGTGACTATGCAGATTTCAAAATCATATACATTAAGAAAACTTTAGCTATAGCTGTTTAGTTGTAGCATTAATATTACAATATTAAGTCAAGTTTCTTCTATGGGACTGATGCAGTTAATGTAACATGTGCTCAGTGAATCTAACAGGTTTCAGCTGGACAGACTTGAAGGATTTATTATTGATAATTGTTCTATAATGTTTTTCAATTAACCAATCTAATTGTTGTAATTTTTATATTTCACAGCCGCACCACCTGTCCCATTTAATACATCAGGCATTCCTTTGAGTCCTCTACGCCACTGCTCTTTTGGACAGACAGATGTCCCAGATCTGACCCATGCTGAAGATGGCTATTACACAGGTTAAAAAAAAATTTGCTTGCAAACTTTGCTCATCAAAGTGATCACTTGAACTAATTGATCTGTGCACTATAACTGTATGTTTACATTGCCACCGGCGAGAGCGTCAAAAAAACGCTCTTGCTGCCCTGCCAACGACGCTATAGAATAAGTGTAGTGGACGCTTTGATGCTGGAATGCATTCTTTTTAATCCTCTGAAGCAGAGGTTTCCGCCTTCCGATTGGTTGTCGTCGAACGTTTCCGCTTTCCGATTGATTGCCAACGAACCACGTCATAGCTCATAACCATAAAGTTCAGCTGATTTCAAATCTCTTCAACACTCACACTGTCCATGACTCGCCATGCTGCATCCTGCTCTCATTGAAAATTAATGCCTTCCAACCACTTTGATGCTCTCGCCGGTGGCGGTGTGAAGTTGAATATACAGTAACTTTGGTTGTGCAAAAAGTTAATCTTCTCTCTCCCTGGTCTCAGTGCCTCCAGTTGCTACATCTACAGGTCCATCAAACTCTGTGGGCCACATGTCTGCAATGTCAAATGACCGTTCCTTTAGGCCCACATTTAGACTGGGGAGGACAGGATCTGAAACTATCCCTTGCTCAGGTAAAATCTTTTCAATTTAAATGTTTTGTGACTACAGTATGCAGGTTTAAAAATTATATATTTTAAGAAAACTTTTATTTTTTTTCTTAACTCTTTTTGTAGCTGCTCAGCTGCACATTCTCACATTGTTAGAAAATGTGAAGGAACAGCAAATGCAGCTTGCTGCTGCTGTCAATACACTTGCTAAACGTATTGGGACAGAGACTCCGGTGGCTGAAATGCCACACAATATAAGTGTTCCACTGGCCACTATGCCTGAAGTTGAGGAGTTGGAGGAGTGGCTGAAAGACGCAAGGAATGCACGGGCTAAACAAAACATGGTATTTTTTTATTATCTAAAGCTACTTTATGATTTCAATAGATAGTTAGGGCCAGATTTACTAAATGGGCAAATTAGGGGCAAGAGCGCAATTCCAAAAAAGTGCAGATGGGAGTGCAGGGCTTCAGACTAACTTTTTTTCACTAGGAGCACAGCGGCCCCCAGCTGAAAATTTTAGGGGCACAACCAGAAAATTTAGGGTCACACACTATAAATTAACATGCTAACCAAATATTCAAATTTCTACTAATTTCCACTGTATTACTAATAAATACTTTAATGATAGATGCGGAAAGTACAATGTGCTGTTTCAAATTCAGTGTCACATCACAAAAAAATGTCAGATTTACTGGTCGCACATGTGCGACTGGATGTAAAATTCAGTGGCACACTGTCAAATTTTGGTGGCAAAATGCCACAATTTGGTGGCAGTCTGGAGCCCTGGAGTGGTAATATCTCCGGGTTATTTACTAAAGAAGCACAACTTAAATAACACCAGCGCAACAGCTGATTTTCATAATGATCAACCCAATACATGCTTTATTCAGTGTTAAATTATGATGCAAATACCAGTAATATCACACGCGCAAATATCAGTATATTGCGTTACGTGAATCATTTAAATAATTTCCTCCCATAAATTTTGCATCTGATAGGGAAACTCCTGGAAATGCATACGCAATAAGGTCAGTCGCAAAAAAAAACTAGACCACATCTTTTCATTGCTTATTATCCACTGCACGTCTTTAGTAAATCCCGGCAGTTGTTATTTAACGATAAAATGCGCTGCCGCAAGCTGTTAGTAAATCTGGCCCTTACTCTGTCTGTATAGTATTTCCTGCTCTCATCTATATTTTGAGAAAATTTATCAAAACAGAAAATAGAATAATACAGCTGTTTAAGGAATGCACCAATAGGATTTTTTGAGGCCGATACCAATTTTAACAAACAATTATTTGTCATCAAAATATACAGTATTTTGATCATGTTTTAAATCAGGAAAGTTTGAAAAACATCTGCAATAAAGCCCCCTAACCTAGAAAATGCACTTTTAAATGTGTTTCTATCAGAAAATGTGTCGCCAGTGTGTGTGCAGAAACATCCTTTTATTAGACAAATTCATTTATTCTTATTTGTGTAATCTCCTTTAAACTGCAATAGTCACACAAAACAGGCTGTTGGGGATCCCCTATCAATGTGATGTCACATTGATTACACCCCAAGCATAACCACTCACAGACTCCACCTTATGAGCGCATAGTTCAACCTTCTGCCAGAGACACGTTTTGATGTAGTCCAAAGCACATGTGTAAGCACTCTACCCCATACTTTACATACGGGTAATAAAAGAGAGAGCATGCAGTTTTGTCAGAGATATTTTGCAGATTTGGAGGCTGATCACACAAAACGCATTTGTAATGATCTAGCACCGTGTTTCCCCAATTCAAGTGACTTATTTTGAAGTTATGTCTTTGTAGCCATGCTTGTTGTCTTTTTGAACTTCTTTTGTTAATTGGTTCCCTGTTGATTGTCTCCCCAGGTGTGTCTTGTTATCCTGTTAAACCCTGTGTATAAATAGCCCTGTGTTTGATCCTCAATTGATTGAGAGCCCTGGTGCAGCATTAGAAGTTGCATCTCCGGCAACCAGTCTGCTGCTGGATCTATTATGGTTTGTTGTTATGCAAAGCTGATAGAAATAAGAGGGAACCAATAAACAGTAGAACTACAACAAGACTACAAACATGGCTACATAGACATAACTTCAAAATAAGAGTCTTGGACTGGGGAAACACAGAACTAGATCATTACAGATCATTACAGGGCAGTGACAGGCGCCTTTTTTAAATTGTTTTCTATGGGCAGTGAGCGTTATGCACGCTGTTTATCCGCGCTAAACGCCTTGTGTTTTGGCCGCCTCCCACGCTACACATTTTTACAGGAGTGCTCTGAGTGGAAAAGTGATCGACGTCATACGTGTTTTTCCAATGTCCAATCAAATGAGGGGAGAGGCAGGCCTGTGGTGACGGAATTTTACAGTTGCTTGGAACAACCAGACTGCAGTCACTCACTGTCTTCTCTGTTTGTGAACCTCTCACCCTCGATCAAGGTCAAAGCAAGTGTCCTCTTTTAAAAGTTTCTGCTAATAGACCCTTTTACATAGCTTGGTAATACCATCCTCTGCTAATTTGCTATGCTTCATAGACAGAGTCTGGCTGGGCATAATTGCTAAGCGTTTAGCTTCTTGTGGGGGGGGGGGGCTTGTCTAAAGTTTAAAAGTTTACAGTGGAAGCCACATCGCACTTCCACTGTAAACACACGTATGATGCGAAAACAAATCCATCGGCCATAATACCGGAGTGAACATGGCTGTGAACGACGCAGATTATGTAAAATAAATCGGGCCAGAGCTCTATCCTTACGGAGTCTTTCCACTCACATTTAAGTGGAGGAACCCCCTCACTCCTCCTAAACTAAAAACTCTTCCACCAGGCAGACAGCCCTAACCATAATGTAAATTAAATTAAATCTTCTGGTTAATCAGGAACGTCACCAACGAAAGATTGCCCACGCGTCCTCCACCATTAACTGTGAACAATGAAATTCCCCTCCATAATTTCTCAATCATTGGGCACGCCAAGCTGTGTAGCACACAGACCGAGTTTTGATGCCTCCTTAACCTGATCCTCCATTAGAGCAACCAAAGGATACATAATCAAAACTATCCCTTGCCGGCCTTTTGCCAACCTTTGTTTGAAAAATATCCCATATACAGGAAAGGATGCATATGTGTATCCTTCGTGCTCTCAAATCACCCACAATCCCATGCGCTCAGGGCTGAAAGCACACCTTTTTACTGACGTAATGAAATAATGACGTGCACTTTCTAGCCTGTTCCATTTACGTGTTCTCCGAATACTAAAGATGAGCCTGCACTGTAAAAAAAATCCGTAGAAATCGCAGCTGGGTTGCCAATAATTTACCCATAGATTTAAATTTATGTTTTTAACTGGCAACATTTTGTTCAAAGTTTAATGAACATTAAACATTTACAAGTCTTTGTCTTTATAGAGTAAAACTAAAAAAACAGCATCAAGCAAAACATTCTGGTAAACAAAATCTGAAGCAAAAAACAGAAAAAGGTTGATGGTGACTTCTGGTTCCAAGAATGCTTTGCATGAGGCTGTTATTGTATAGTTTTATTCTGTAAAGATAAAGACTTGTTAATATTTAAAATTTATTTAACTTTGAACAAATTCTTGCCAGTAAATAACATAAATGTAAATCTAGGGTAAATTACAGGCAACCCAGCTGCAATAACATTTTAATTTCTACAGAATTTTTTTACAGTGTGGCCTAGCCTCTGAATGAAGTGACTTGGAAAGACCCAGGGATCCCACGGGTCCATGAAAACCTTGAAAGTTTGTGAATCCAGGGGGGAAAATTCAAGGCCCCGGGAAGTATTTGAAAATATACAAACATAGATACAGGTCATTAAAAGTGCTTGAATCTATTTTATGCAAGAAGTTTTCTGGAAAAAATCCATATTATTCCATTTGTGTTGTAGGATAATATATAAAAAAATTCTATACGTTTTAAGCACACGTTCCAAACTGTTGGCTTTAAAGGGACACTTCACCCATTTGCATAAAGCTTTGTATAGTTAGAACCCCAGTCATGTTTTTGAATGGTTGTGCATCATTTCCCCAGTTGCCGCTGAGACAGAAGAAATACAGATTTCAGTGTTGCACTTCCTTCTTTCAATCATGTAAAAATCATCATTTTGCATCATTGAAAGCAGGAAGTCCAAAATCTTTGTTGAGGGGGTGAGACTACAAACACCCTTTTTCTCGGTCAAATAGGCACCAAATTTGAAATGTATTTTACATTTTGATTACAAATATGACGCACTTTCAATAAAGATTAATGTTTCTATGGGTGAAATGCTCCTTTAAATGCTTATATCTTCTGTATGCGAATGTTGATTAATACCAAAAGCTTTTTTGCATATTTGTGTTTGACACATAAAAACGTCTCGGGTTACGTATGTAACTGTTGTTCCCTGAGAAGGGAACGAGACGCTGCATCTCCCTTGCCATACTTCCTGCGTCCCTATAACGCCGTCTTTGGCAATATTTCAGATAGCGATATACTTCCAGGCTCCCGCCTCACCCTGTCTTTGTCGTTAAGCCTCACTATTGGTTGAATTTGATATACACATTCAGACGCACTTACCCCTGGAGGTATCCCCAAAGTGTCACCGCAGTGACGTAGCGCAAGTTCCCTCGAAAGGGAACAGTAACAGTGTATCTTAAAAGGTAACACGATGTAACCTTGCTCTTACTTGAAATGTGTCCCCACATTTAGTTCTTGAATTTAAGGGTATTGGACCTGGAAAGTCCTTGAAAGGTCCTTGGATTTGAAGTTAACTAAGGTGTGGGAACCCTGAAGACCAGTTCTGCCAAGGAAATATCCTTGACATTGAGAAACCCCTTCAGACCTAGTACAGAAGCATAATGAAATTTAGCGGAAGTACAAAGTCTGACGTAGTCAGGCTACATTTTACAGCCCGTGATCAAATAGTTGCACGCACATTTCGGCAACAGAAGTGGTGTTATTCCCCATTGGTTCTAACGTGTTTATCAGCATCAAAATGTCATGTTGTTGCATTTATGGTTGCTTTGATATTTTTATATTTTTATTATATATTATATATTTATATTATATATTTGGCCATCTGCTAACGTCCTCTATCAAATGGTATCAGGCTACCAGATTTGGACAAAGTCAACTATTTAAAATAACTTTCTGTGCCTGTGTTGCTTAATCTGCTTGCGTAGCTTGACACTCTGCTGATTCTCGCCATACTTCCTTTGCCAAAATTCGGGCGCATACATTGCTACATCTTCATTTTGTACAAACAGTAAAAGGGTCTATATGACAGTTAACAGCAAAAGAGCGCTCATGCTTTTTATATTTGATTGCCAGGACAACTGCCTCAGTGTGTGCCTAGCAATATAAAAGTGACCAAAAAAGCAATGCAACAGGCCTTGTGTTTCCAAGCGTTTAAAGCGTTTGATGTTATTTTCTCCTTAGAGGGGTGGTTCAGTTTTTTCCTAGGCTTGATTGTGATTATGGAGTGTCGTTTAACATGTCTTAATGCTTAGTTTTTTAAAGCTGTTTTTAAATATTTTTCAGATATTTTACCTTATTCTATTTCCATTGTCATTTGAATTGTTTATCATGTATTTTTGTCTTCAGATATCTGCTCTGGGTGCTGTTGGTGGACAGAACACAAAACAAATAACTTGGAACATACTTCATAGACTCTTTTCTGATTCTGTAGCTAAAAAAATTAACTGGAAAGGAGTGAATGGGAAGAAGTGTTTTAAAGAAATGCTCACAAGAAATTTGCTGATTAGTAAGTATTACAGTGTTGTTACCCATCTCCACAACCTAAATCAGGGGTCTCCAAAGTGGTGCCCGCCCATTCTAGGTCAGAGTACTGAAAATTTACTGCTATGAGTTCTGTTATAGAATGTGGTTGTCACTCCGCAAATAGCCATACTGTGTGTGTGAACATAATCGTATTAAAGAATTAGTTCCCTTTAAAAAAAAATGAGCCCAAGCTTCACTCACCCTCAAGCCATCGTAAGTGTATATAACTTTCTTGTTTCTGATGAACACAGAAAAAATATTAATAAATATCATAATCATCCAAGCTTTATAATGGCAGTAGGTTATCAAACGAGTATGTCTTTATTTCCAGCCACATTCATCAAATATACTCCACACGGCTTCCATGTTCTCAAAATAGCTTATGCTATGTGACCTATGCATTCCATATTCAACTTATGGAACTGAAGCAACACCAGTTTTTTGCCCCATAATTTGAATATGGAAGGTGGTGTGGTAGAAGCTATATATTTTATATTATAGAGCTATATCACACAACTCTGAGAGCGATATTGCTTTTATACACCAGACAACAGTAGGGGTGGGAGATATGACCAAAATGTTCATAATTCTCACAAAAACCTTATACAAGCTTAAAAACAAACAAAACTCAAGCTCTCTGAAGATAAACACCCAATGATAAAGGAATGATAATAAATAATTATGTATGCATGTATGTATATATATATTTTTATTTAAGGTAGAAAAGTGATTTAGTCAAGAGCAGTGAGAAATGTTCTCCCAATGCTGTTTGATAAACATGAGTGACAGACAGGAGGAAAATGAGGTAACTTCCCCTTTAAGACCGGATCCAATATACTGTAACACATGCATTTTCTCTTATAGCTGTTCACTTTCAAGCCCTAATTGATCGTGTTTATGAGGATACTTGCAAAGATGGGAATTTTGATGCATATATGTATTTAAGGCCAATAAAGCGGGAAAAATGCTCACGAGCTTAATGACCAGCGGTTGCGCGTCTTGTCCGCCCCCTCACAGAAAGAAAGAGCAGCGGTTGCGCAACTTGCGCGCTCCTCACACACAGAAAGAGTGTAGGCATATAGATCCATTGTTTGTGTTTCAATGGCTTAAAATAACTTGTTTTAAAACTGCGGTGCTTACATACGTGTACAAATGTTATGTTTTGTGACCACGCGCACAGGAGCTTGACGTGGGCGCGTGACCTCAATAGAGACAATAGTCCAAAATCTCTACCGGTTGACACATTTCTACCAGTTAATCATGTCTACCGGTTTATCACCCACCCCTAGACAACAGTTTGACGGCACAAGTTTGAAACAAGAAAACTAGAAAACAATAACGGAGTTATATATAAAAGCCTCTTTGTTGGGGAGCTACTTTCCTCTGCCACAGATTTGAAGGCCAGAATGACAAGTAAACCTTTCAGCCGTGTGTTTTGAAAGTCACAATATTAGCCTTATTAAGCCTGTCCCCATGTTGATTCCAAAACAAGGCTGTGAGGGATGGAAGTCCAGAGTGTGCGCTTTAAACCTAGTGTTTTGAACCGTGATGCTGGTCATTCAGCCATCTAAACACCGAAAATACATCATTTTACAAATTTCCACAGGACAAAGAACCTTAGAAATCATGGATTGTTAAAATAAGAAGGGACAAAAGAAATAAGAAATCAACATGACGGCAGGCTGAATAAGGCCTGTTCTCAATATTACTGTTTCTTGGTCCCAAAGTGTAGTTTTAAGATTAGTTCAGTCGAGAATATATATGTATAATATTCAAATCGGCAGTCGAATAGTAATGAGAGCGCCTATTTAAACATTTGCTTAAAAAGGTTCGGACGTTAGATCCAGACGTGGCCAGCGGGCGTCAGTGTTCAACCCGCTGACCACAGCCTGATCTTATCACTTATAGTTTTCTGCTGTATTTGATGGTAAAAAAATTTGATTGTGTTTGTTTTGGTTTGATCAAACCAGCAGTATTTGGTAGCAGATATGTAAGCGTATGACTCAAGTGTTTAAAGAAGCCTCCCTCACTAATTGTAAAACGACCAGTAGGTGGTGAAATGATACAAACAGTGAAGCGGTTACTATTATGTTGTCAGTAGAATATCACACGGCTGGGAAGGGCTCTTAGCTATTCAGATTCGAGAACCAAAAGAACTGTTGTATAACTTTTAATATTTCTCTGATTGTGTTAATCAGAAACAAGAAAGTCATATACACATACGATGGTTTTAGAGTGAATAAAGCTTGGACTAATTTTAATATAAAAATGAACTAATCCTTTAAAGGACTCAAATACAGGACTTGTGTACACAACCATGTTCTACTGCTGTGTGAACGTGGCCAAAGTGACATGCCATTGATTTGTCCTATATGAGGACCACAGTTTCAGCTAAACATTTAAACTGACAATCTGGAATGGCATGAGACATTTTCAACAGAATATTTAAATATTTAAGTATTTTACATTACAGAAGAACTATCAATCAGCAGCTTATTAGTCTGGGGAAATTTGAGAGTTTTTTTGCACTTTTTTTCTCAACAGGAGCTGTAAGAAGCAACCAGTCCTCTACTGGTGCAGCTGATACCGAGATCGACTCTTACTCCATTCGTTGGTTCAATCTTGCCTCTGACCGTGGTGGCGGCCGAAAAGAACGTGCTAGAGCCAAAGAGGCAATAAATGAGGTACATTTCAGATAGAAGTAGCATATTTGCAGTTTGTGTTTTAAGCTATTACACTTTTTCGATTATAGTGCTGGTATGTACTAGGGATGTGCATGTCCATAACTGAGGCCGGTGCAATATGCATCTTGATGCATAGCCTACAATAGAATACATTAAAGATGCATTTGAAGCAGCTACCAATGCGATACGATGCAGTGTGGTCCGATTCGATTCAACAAGATGCCATTCAATGCAGTATGACGCATGGAGAAAATATTATGCTATGCTATGTATTATGGTACAGATAGTATACTTTTATTTCTGTTTCAGACTGCAAATTATAAATTAACTAGAGTGCCTTCAGACTTTTAACACATTTAAAAAACAGGCCTTAGTAGTGCAAAAAAGATTAAAAGATCTCCACTTCAACTTTTAACAGCTCAAACATTTAACAGTGAAACAATTTAAGAATGCCCAAGGATAAACAATAACTCGCCAGCAGAGGAAGGTGCTTTCAGCAGATAGACCGTGAACTCAATGAGCAGAAAGAAGGTGCTGTTTTAACATAATGCCATGCTCTGTGACAACTTCTTTGGGTTTTTTGGCGTGTTGCAAACCAACTTATCTGTGACTTTCATGACATGCCTTGGTGTTGTGATAGGTCAGCAGGTGAGAAGTCAGCAGCATGTAGCAACAGTTTAGAGAGAAGAAAGCAATCTCAAAATGTTGGTCACTTTATAAATGATAAAAGTATAGTGCATCTATTAATAATTATACATAAATCTGTTTTTTTACCGATGCAAAATATGTTAGAAACGATGAAATGCAATGCAAATGCTAATTTGTATCCGATGCACAGTTTTTAAACTGATGCATCCCATCGTTTACTTTTTATGCAGATGCACCAAGCGAATCGTGAAATTTTCTTATCCCTATTATCTACCAACTGACTCCCATGTATAGTTTACAGCATTAGTTCAGATTTTTTCCTCTAACATTTTCTTTCACATTATATGTGCAGTTGCGCCTGTGTCAACCTGCACCTGACGAGCATCAGCTCTGTTTATTTGCGCTGCTCTTGGTAGAATGCGTTGGTCATAATGTAAATTATTTTTTGTGAATCACATCGGTGCATTTGTGGAATTGCACTCTCATGATAATTTGCCCCGTTTAGCTAATCTGGCCCATAATGTTTACATTTTTATTAAACAATCCCAAAGTACACAGTGACTCTGGTCTGTGCAGCGCTGATGCGTCTTGAACAAGACTATTATAATGTTTCTATGTAGGTCCATTTACAGTGACTCAATTGTCTGGTTCTTAATGCTGCTTCACTTAAACTCAACAAAACTAACAGCTTTATTCTTTTGTTTGCAGATGTCTGATGGGAATTAAACCACATGTGTAGTTCCATGGCCTTCCTACCCGTCATTCCCTTTCCGTTTGGTTCATCTTTGTCCGGTTCATGATATGAATTTTATTGCGTTTTGTTTTTTCAATTTCTTCACAGCTTTTCGCTGCCTCTTTTCTGTTCCAGGCATATTGTGTGATAAATGAATTCATGTCACTACTGTAATGATCCAGTTCTGTTTTTCCCTAGTCCTGTACTCTTATTTTGAAGTTCTGTCTGCCATGTTTTGTAGTCTTTTATAGTTCTTTTATTTATTGGTTGGTGTGTTGATTGTCTCCCCAGGTGTGTCTTGTTATTTCGTTGACCCTGTGTATACTGTATATAGCCCTAGTGTTTTAGTTGTCTTTGGTCAGTCTTTGTTAATGTAATGTATTGGTTCCTTGTTACTTGGCATATCTTGTTTCTGTGTTTGTTTTGTGTTTTTATTCAATAAATGTCTGCATGTGGATCGGCTTCCGTCTGCCTTTTTTAACCAACGTTACAACTACACATGTTTCAAATGTATTCTTTCAAATATACTTTGATAGAAGTTCTGAGATTGTTTAACTATTTTGTGTAGCTTTGTGAATCAAGACTTTAAGTGGTTTATATGAACTTTGATATGTCATTTGATATGAACTTTAAAACTGATGAAAATGAAAGAAAAGATGCACAGTGTTTTTGCATTGTTTTGTTTATTTGTTTTAATATGATATACCTTGATCCATCTTCCATGTATTTAGGGACTTGAACACATTTACTCTGTCAAATTTCACTTTAAATGTATGTTTATAGGGAAGTAGTTGCTGACTAGATTCTCAGGTGGTATTTTAATGTAAAAACATTTTTCATACAGTAATTATCTGTACATCTAAACCAATACTTCAGCTTTTGTTGTCTAAGACTTTAATGTTGAAACTTAAGAGAAAATATCAGTAGCATAAAAAATATATTTAATTATGCATGTGAGATGAAGATGCCTGAAGGAGAGAGTGAAAATGTGTGTGTTTCTAAATGATGAGCTGGCAAGATATGGAATGACACTGGACCAGATCCAAAACAGAGCTGGACCAGCCAAATAAACATAAAGGCATACGCATCTGGTCTGGAGGTGGCCCAGTGCTGATGCGGATGTGTAAAAACGGATCCGTGCCGGTATTGGCCCGTTGTGCCAAAAGACACCGGCCCGGGTCCGTTTTGCGGAACTGGCACAAAACTTATGAATGGTCCGGGCCAGATCTGGGCCAGATGATTTTTGCTATCTGGGTTAGTTATTCAGTATAGGCTATAAGCGCAGCGCACTGCTGAGCGCTCAGCTGTCAGTCAATCGTCTGTGCTTTAGATCGACACTCACAAAGTTTCACATTAAATGATAAGATTTGTCCAAAAACAAAAGGCTAAATACTGAATACTACTTATATGCGACTGCAAGACATTAATAGTCGAATCTGTTTGTAAGGAAACTTACATTATTCCTGTGGAAGAGAAGAACGTTGGTAATAGAAACTTGAGGCAGACGGTGAGACTGTTTTATCTGTTTTCAGACGAAACAGCAGGGTCGGGGTACCCGCAGGTGAACCGCATAATATTTGATCTAACGGGTGTAATAGGCTATTCGCATGTCATTTGTGTTGTAGATGCAGGTAGGGACTCAATAGACAAGAGTAAAATGCGGGTCTAACATCCAAGACCAAAATTCGACTCGTTTTTAAATGTCCCGTGCTCATTTGTGTTTAAGATCTGTCTGAAGACCGGTAAAGGTTTATATTTAACTGCGCGATTTGCGGTGTGACCGGCTCGGGGTCACAGTCTTTATGTCAAATGGTACGGGTGTGAAATAAAATTGCTGCTGATGTCGGATAACTGGTCGGTTGTTCTGTCAATCACAGCAGTGCGGATTATCAAACAGGACTGCATGACTTTGTAACAGCTCTGTACGCTAAACACGAGGACGAACTTGCAATGCACACTACATTAAAACTACAATGAAATATCGGAACTACGTATATAGCTGTGTAACGTTTTTTTAAGAAAATACAGTTTAGATCAAACATAGAAAAGCAATATGCTATAAATATAAGGAAAAGTAAATGACAGCGTGAAAATTATAAAAAAATACATGTTAGTTAGTTTACTGTAGCCTATATTCTCCATTAATTTTTTTTACATTTATAATCCTCATGGGTGCCCCCTGCCGCCACAGCTGAAAAAAATCCTAGAGGAAACACTGTATATACTACTTTTGTGATTCACATGTGCCATGTGTATAAGACTTTTGTTTGGAAAAATCTTGGACCCTAAACCTGTGAGCTGAGCACACAGATAATTATAAATCCCAACTGCCGCCGAGCGAGTTTTCACACCAACTGTGCAGAAAGCAAAAACACATTGCTGTTTTTTTGTAATGCTCTGGATCTGTAAAGCCTTGTCCGGCAGGGAACATCTCGCCTCATCTTTCCTATGATCACCACATGATACTGGGGCTTTGACCACAGCAATGTCCTGCTCTGTGAATCTGAGAAATGTAGGCTGTGGGTCTTTCAAAACAGTTCAGGCTTGAAGTTAAAACTGTGTTAATTCTCCAAACATGCACACAAAAGATCTGAATGCTTATTGTACAGGGGCACAGATTAATAGTGCATTCAGACAGATTCGCTTCAACGACAGACTGCTCTGAATGGAGGCTGGTATAGACAAAGGTGTGTGTGTGTGTACGTGTGTGTCTATTATTTGTAATTATTATTTGCAAAGTTAATTATAAGAAAAGCATACAAAAAGGCTGTTAGAATACTAGTTATGGACAATTTCATCCTTTTTATAAGATGTCTGCAAAGATTCTGACAATAAAGACCCGTCCCTATACTGTAGGTGACATGTGGCATGAAAAGAAAACATGGTGACTGTAGGCCGGTTAGATAAATCCTGTGGGAGTCTCTTTGACGTACGTGGAATGACTTGACCCTCATGAATTTATGGAGTATTTCAGCTGTGCGTTTTGTGGTTAATCTTATACATATTAATATCTTTACAGTATTTCAGTGTGGGAGTGTGTGTCATTTCTTAGCAGAAGTGTTCATGCTTGATTTTTGGCAGGGCTCGAGGTTCACTTTAGCCTGGCACACAGAGATGCTCATCTGATCATGAGGGTCCAATTAAAGCTTTTATAATGAGATCTGATCTTACACAGAGACATGTGATACACAGACAGACTCAAAGATGCAATGTGGCACTGAATGTCTACTGGGATTTTTTGTTTGTCTGGTTTCCTGTCAAATGTTGACAACCCATAATCGACACTGACAGAAGGATGCACAAATAATAACAGAACATTGAATGTGTTTGAGATAGGAGTGTTGCGTTTAAGAAAAAAATTTAAACAAGAAAGAAAAATAAATACATCTGTCAAACATTCTCAGTTTATTTTACAGTAGATACCCACAAGTCTGCCTACATGTAAACACAAAGCAAAAGCCAAAGGAAGTGGGCGAATGAGTCTGAGGTTTTAAGAGACAGACTTTTAAAACTCCCACACTCCAAAATATATCTGACACATTTTGCTTGTGCTGTGTAGTGTTGTTGATCAAAACAACAACCATTATATTGTTTTTGGCGGAGAGTGGGCAATTTGTTTTTACAGAAATATGAAAGAGTAAAGTAAAAAAGATTGTAAAGAAAAACACAATTCAGATTGAATAATACAGGGACTTTGCTTGGTTCACTTAATATTTAATAAAAATTAATAAATAAATAATAAAATAAAAAGAATAATAGTAATAAATAAATAACACAATTAATTCATAAAAATAGTTTCTACCAAGACAAGAAAGACAAAGTTGCCTTATTTGGATTGAAAATGCTAGTTTAGTTCTGCTAAGTGTCTGTTCGTAAAGATTTGATTTGCTATGCCATTATGTGGGCCTATACAGTGAATAAATTGTTTTAATTCAATGCTACTCCAACAGAGCCAAATTATTGACTTCCTGTAAGTAACCAATCATAGTTTTATGATGTTTAGGAGGATGTAAATCTATAATATATTTCTTCACATTAACTAATGGACTGGTGTTGAAAAAAATATTCCAGTAATGGTGCCACAGCCCTGGAATTATTGTCCTGCCATAGTCCAGAAATATTATCAATTTAGTAAAGAATACATATAAAGTGCACCTATTTCATTGCTAAAAATCAACGTTATTTTGTGTATTTGGTATAATGTGTGTTCACGTATCAGAATTTTTTTTTTCCACATACCATACATTTTCACACGCTCCAGATTTCACTCTCTTCTTAAAACGGACAGATTTTTTACAAAACTCATCGATTTGAAAAGCTCTGTGTCCCTGATTGGCCAGCTTATCTGTACGTTGTGATTGGCCTGAATACCTCTAACGTCAGCCGGAAATGTGACGCTCCTTACCATGTTTGGAAGATTCGGTCACAATGCAATGCTAAAGGGAGTTTACTTACAGGCTGAGTCTGAAGCGGGAGGAATTATGATAATGTCGGTCTTGTCTACGTCACCAATCCCAGGAAGTAAATTGTTGCCTACAATCTGTGTGTTTTGTTGTAGTCCAAGAAAACACATTTAGTTGGAGACGATAACTCGCGTCATCGTTTACTTTGGGTTTTGTACCTTTTGCATATCATTAACATGTACTAACACACACTTACACATTAAAGGAAATGTAAAAGCCCTTTAAACAAAACTCTGCAAAAGATTTACATTTGGCAGACACTATATTTAGAGCGACTTACAGTGCCTTTAATCTGATTTTCTTTTATGAGTGTGCATGTTCCTCGGGATTAAACCCATGACCTTGGCGTTGCTAACACAATGTCGCACCAGCTAAGCTTCACATACTACTAATCCATTAATATTTAGGGCATTGTAAACATGATGTTTTTTCTACATTTACTGATATTTTTTATCCATTTTATGGACCAAACAGGTGTAGTCTGAGACTCTCAGATTTAGTGTAACAGCCAGCCATTCACACCAGACCTGACTATTTTAGCCAGCTCTTGCGGTTTTGTATCGAAATGCATCAGCTTTACCGCAATAGATCAGAAAATGATTATCATAACTTAGGGAGGCCCTGTAACATGAGATGCTTGGGTCAGGTGAGTATGGGGGTGGTTTTGTAGAGTTTCGCAACATCAGCAAGATGTTTTGCTAATTGGTGAGAGGATTGTGTGTAAAACCTTCTTAGAGATCTAAAACTTAAAATAGTAGGTTGAATTGACTTGCAAAACCAAGTTATTTTAACTTTGTGCTCCATTTTTTTGTGGTAAGATTCCCTCTTACTGTATTGTTGTTTTTTCCTGTATATTTTGATGCACAGTGGTGCAGCAGAGCTGATTGTAAGAAATTAAATTAGTTCCACTCGGCAAGGAAGCATACATTATCTTACATTTCCACTTGTTTATGACTGTGTGTAAATATTGCATTTGATGTAATATAAAACAGCAGTGTGCAATCTGATGGAATTTGAAATGTCATACGGGTGGGATGGATTTTTGTGTGGTTAGGGAGTACATTGCACAGTGTGTGTGGTATTCAGATATGCACATTTTCTGCACTGGGGACTGCTGGAGGTTTTAATGTCAATCAATCAAAATGAGATCTGTCAGGTACCATTCTAATGAAGGAGAACTGGGTATGCATGCTGAATATAATGCAAGCACAACTCACTCTGAGTCATTCTGAAGCCTCACATGACTGTCAGATTCTGGCACTGGATTGACAGTTAGAACGTGAAAATATTAACATGAGACGAAACGTTCAAGTCTGACTGACTGGAGGTCAGTTGATAGAAGATAAAATAGGTTACATGTGGCAGACTTATGTGGAGCTGGCCTTTGTTTTCTGTAGAGCATTGCCGGTTGAGCATTGCATTAGCAGCGCAAAAGCAAAACATTTAATTCCTTACCAGGCTACAGGTTAAGCTGCTCTATAAAACTTTGATGAACACAAAAGAAGATATTTTGGGAAATGATGGTAAACACACAGCAGTAAGTGAGCATAGACTTCCATAGTGGGAAAAAATATTTTGGAAGTATTGTGATAAATGATGGTAAGTACAGAGTTGACGGTACCCATTTAATTCCATCATATTTTTTATTCCTACTATGGAAGTCTATGGTCACTTACTGCTGTGTGTTTACCATCATTTCTCAAAATATCTTCTTTTGTGTTCATCAGAAAAAAAAATTCATACAGGTTTAGAACAACATGAGGATGAGTAAATGATCACAGAATTTTCATTTTAAAGTGAACAATCCATTTAAATAACAAAAACAACATAATCTATTTTAATTGCCTTAAAATAGCAACGTGTCAACAATGCGCCTGAACACACCTCGATTTCAGACCAGAACGCCCATAAGCGCAAAATTGGGCGCAAATGCATTTGCTATTTAAACAACGTGGTGATAAACATGAAAATGATAATTGTGCCGGGTTCAAAGTAGCAAAAGATACTTGCATCGCGCCTTGCGCTGGGTGTATGATAGGGCCCACAGTCTTAACTTCACAAATGTGTTTATGCAAAAAACACTATTGTCAAAGTTGCTGCAGTACAAAAAAAAATCAGCTTTAAAGACAATTATATTTGTTAAATATAAAAATATATAAATTGATATCATATTTAAGGGTCCTCGTCGTAATAAAATTTGAAAACCCCTGATCTAGACAATTTCCAGATTTACATACTTATGTAGAAATGTTCTTAAGAGCATATACAGTCATTTAAGCCAGCTAGAACGCTTTCAGTGAACTGTCACTTATTGCTGTGGTGGTATCTTCAAGTCTTAGCAGTTTTGGAGAGTCTAGAGCAGTGGTCTCCAACATGGTGCCCATGAGCACCAGGTTGCCCGCACTAGAGTCTGTAAGTTTCCCGCCAAAGCACATTCAATTAATAGCCTCAATTTTAATATTTATTTATAAAAAATTTAGTGATGCACCGATGTATCGGCCGCCGATATTTATCGGCCGATTTTTGATGAATTTGAAACCATCTGCATATCGGCAATAGCACGAGAAAGGCTGATACCGATTGTTTATTAATTAACTGCATAAAGAAATCCATTATATGTAAAAAATGAGTTAATGTTGATAATAAAATAAATGCTGAATACCCAAAACCACCTTTGAAGGTTGTCATGCTGTCTTATTATATTTGTTTTAGCTTAATTTGTGCCTCTCTTATTATGTTGGTCAGTTGAATGTTAATTAGATCCAATCCATGTTCAGTAAAAATAATTTGATGCAGAAATAAACTAGCTAATAGACCAACTGTATAGTATTGTATACAAGTGTTTAATATCGGTATCGGCATCGGTATCGGCCAGAAGTTGTCTGTTTAAATCGGTATCGGCCCAAAAAAGCCTATCGGTGCATCCCTACAAAAAATTTTATATTAGCTTTTTTTATATTATTTAAGCTATTATCAACAAGTAAAACAAAAAAGTTTTGAAAAGACTATATCAAAAAAGTAGCCCTCCAGACTGTTTTATCAATTGTGGAAGCCCTTACTCACAAAAAGGTTGGAGACCCCTAGTCTAGTGTCAAGACCAGGGTCTAGTCTGAATCAAGACCCGAGTCCACATCCAGCTTTATCTGGACTCTCGACTAGCATATCCACAGAGACAATCTTTAAGTTCACAGAGTTCTTTTAGTCTCAGCAATATGAGCTTACAATGTTGCTTACAAAAAACCGGAGACATGTGGTCCATGAAATTGTGTGTCTCCACTAGAGGGAACTAGAGCATTGCATAATGCAATATGAGCTTAAAAGCTAGAAGATTTCATCTCAGTATGCTCACTTTTCATGCAGAATTTACGTTGTAGTGCATAGTGTGACAAAGTATGCATCTTTTGCATATTAATTTGGATTACCTACTACAGCTTGTGCATGAAACTGGAGTTTTCGAATAATTTACTAATGTGGGGTTAGTAATGATTTCTGTATAGCTCAGTGCTAAAGCATTGCATTTGCAGCACAAAAAGTCATGGGTTCGAACCCAGGGAACAGAAATACTGATTAAACAAAAATTATAGCTTGTAATTCACTGTAAGTCGCTTTGGATAAAAGCATCTGCCAAATGCATAAATATATTACCATAGCATCTCAGTGTTAAAAGTGAATTTCAATGTTTAATTTCTGTGCCACTATAATGAGGCCAACCTGTTTGCAAAAATCACCAAACTTCCTCCTGCAAATTTACGCCATCGGTTAAGCCAATGTTATGTCATACCTGAAATAGATGGCAAAAATTGCACACTTTACCTCAACATGAACATAGGCTACTCACAAAAACAGTAGGAGAGCTTAATTACTGATGCAAATGAACCAAGCCATGATAAACAACTGAAGAGTGAGGCAAAAGAATTACTCAAGTCCCACTAGATGGCTCTCCAGTTCTGACAGATGTCACAATCTTTGTTCTCTTCGATTCCCTTTATACAACATGTCTTTTCGTGCTTGAATGTAATGAGAAATCGACCACAGGAGTGTGAGGTGTATTTGTGTGTATTCCTTGGTGATTGCATTGGCTGCGTACCAACTCACGGCTGGTCTATGGGAATTTGGGTGTAAAGCCCTGCACATGTGAGGCATTGCATATCAATAATACTGAGCTGTGATGCATATTATGATTGCAAGTTTGCGTTTTGTGTCATGTCACATTTTCAAATGCTTTTGTTTTATTTTTTCTGAAGGTGCATGCTTGTACTGTTATGCATTATGTGGTTGTGTGTGTTATTGTAATATGCTAGAATGCAGAAACACTCAGAACAATAGCATGAAGCCATCCCAGATCATTAACCTAAAGCCGAAGCACTTCAGCTCTTTTTGGTGAGGTTTGTGTGCGCCATTGTTTTAGGAATGTGTGGTTTCCGTCTGCTTGATTTAAACCATTGTATTTCAAATCCCTGTCTGCCCAAGTTTAAAGGTGAAAGGTCAACAGGGCCAAATGAATTGTTTCTCTGCCTTTGTTTTAAGGTCACTTTATCTCTAATCGAGCCCTGGGGAGAGGTGCAATGAAACACGAAACACAGGATTTATGCCTGACTTTTAATTCCAGTGCAGTACACAATGGACTAGTGCATTACACTAAAGGAGATACACAATCGAGAAGAACCATTTTTGAATGAATTGTTCCATAAAAAAAACTTTAACATCTGAAGAACCTTACTGTTTCTTTGTATGGAAGAAAGCTTGTTTAGATTATAAAAATGTATGAACGAAATGGTTCTTTTAAGAACCTTTGGCTTGGACTAAATGCTTTTTTGAGGAACCGAAAATGGTCAAACTGAAATTTTAATGATGCATAGCTCAAATTTTAGACACATGAGTCATTTTGAATAATTCATTTGGTTACTTATTTGCATACCTGCCCTGAGGAAAAATGCATTTTGAATATGCCTAGATGATGCTCTTTTATAGCTCAGGAGACTTTATGAAAATCTTGCTTATGTTTTTTATGTAAAGTACCTTATTATAAATGAATATAGACAGATGTTGGCACGGTATTGAGCTGTAAAATGTATACAGTATGAATAGCATAGCTCAGATTCTTTATTTTTGGAAGAATATGGTGAGAATTATTAAAATTTAACTAAACTATTTGTCTAAAATTTGCTATGACAAATCTGAACACAGTTTAAGACATTTAGATCTCATCCACAATGGTGATTCAGAGGAAATTGAAGGGTCTTATTCTCAGGAAAAAACTAGAGTTTTTTTTGTGTAACTTTTAGAAGGATTTCTTGACACAAATGCAATATAATTTAAATAACTATATTATCAGTGGTGTATACCCAGCAAGCAATTTGGGCTAAAACCAGGCTAAATTTGGGCTGTCAGTGAAAATCTAATAGACGTCTACCATAGCCCAAGAATAGATGATACGTATAAGTTTAAAACAAATGAAAGCAAACACCTTGAACACCTGTTTACTTTGCCTACATGTTCGAATATCATACATCTTCAAGTTATTTTGGCAAAAATGGCATGTAACCAAATTCAAGGCTATTTAGGGTAGAAGTGGGTTACTCATAGCCGGTCTACAGTATATCAGGTCTATAGTTAGCCGTCATTTCAACGTCTTGGTTTTTGCTTGCTGGGTAAAGACCTTACATAAAAAAACGTTACGTTTTTATTACCTTAGAATGTGCCGGTTTTATCTATATACACCATGGGTCCCCTTAAATGTAAGTCGCCATTTTGCGCCGCCATGTTTCTACAGTAGCCCTAAATGGACAAACTGCCCTATAGAGCGTGTTTTGTCACTATGTTGTCTCAGACGATGACGTGTTTGTCCTGTGGCAGCTTCCGTAGATTCTCTGTGGGTTTTGAAAGGGAGAGGTGAGCTGTGGACTGAGCCGTTGGTCGCAGTTCGCCATTTCACCACTAGTTGACGCTAAAAATGTACACACTTGTCCTTTAAATGTATAGTTCAGAGCTTCCCAAAATTCAGAGTGGTAAGGCCCCCCAAAAATACAGCAAAAGCTCCACGACCCCCCCACCCTCCATTTATATATTAGATATATCTAATAAAGCAGATTGTCAACATTTTCTAACCAGTTTTTACGAATCTCATGTGAATTATTAGAACCACCATAAAATTGAATATTTTTATATTATGGTGAAAGATAATGTAAACATTCTTTACAAATATATTTAAACCCATAACACTACTACCTATGTACCTAAGTGTATAACAGAAGCTACATAGTTCACAAATCTATTGCAATGAATTACATAACTATGTTTAAAAAAAATCTAAAACCATTTACAAGCAATGTATCTCACCTCACTATATGGAAAAAAATATGCTTTGTTTATGTAATAAGGAGGGGATCACATTTCAGAACTATTAGAATATTTAAATTATTTTAAAATTTCGATTTAGCCTAGCCAAGGCCACCCTGCAGTACCGCTACGTCCCACTGGGGGGCCGCAGCCCACAGTTTGGGAAGCACTGGTATAGTTCATCCAAAAATAAAGTTTCTTTCATCATTTACTCAACCCATGTTGTTCTAAATCTAAGTTTTTTTATTCTGCTGAACACAAAAGAAGATAGCTGATGGTAACCACATTGTTGACGGGACCCATTGACGTCTATAGTAGGATAATTAATTACTATGGAAGTCAGTGAGTGGGTACCATCAACTCTGTGCTTACCATCATTTATCAAAATATCTTTATTTGTGTTGAACAGAAGAAAGAAACTCAACAACATGAGTTAATTATGACAGTATTTTCATTTTTAGGTGAACTATTCCTTTAAGTAGAAGTCTACTTTTCACTTCATTAAACATAAGCATTATTTTACTTTTTAGACCTCATTATGTCATCATCAAAATATCAAAATAAATCTTTTCCCCCACATTTATGAATTATCACGTCAATCAAAGGATTAGTCCATTTTCTAAAAAAAAATCCAGATAATTTACTCACCACCACGTCATTGCGCAATTACGTAAGGTCGCGCTGGCTAGCCGGAGGAAGAAGAGAAGTTTTGGTTTAAAAGTGCAAATTTTTAATTTTTTTTGCCAAAAATGACAGTCGTTTCCCAAGATAAGAACCTTATGCCTCATTTGAGATCGTTTAGAGTCCTTTGAAACTGCAATTTTAAACTGCATTTAAACTGTTAAGTGTTGGGGTCCATTAAAAACCATTAAAATGAGAAAAATCCTGGAATGTTTTAAAGAAACGTAATTTCTACTTGACTAAACAAAGAAAGACATCAACATTTTGGATGACATGGTGGTGAGTAAATTATCTGGATTTTTAAGAAAATTGACTAATCCTTTAAGAGAAAAGGCTTCCCTGCCAATGACAGGTTTTACGGCAATCCATATTCTATTATCCACTAGGTGCTGCTCTTACCCAACTTATAAAACACTGAAGCAACCACAGAACAGTAAAAACAGTACATTGCTGTGTTAAAGAAAGAGTTGAGATGTAAAAAAAAAACTAATTTCAGAATGTTCTTTTTACCGGTGTTAAAATACTGTACTATCTCACAATCACTTACTATAATATTTGGAGTCTGGGTCTCAACTTTACAGTGTACAAATTTACAGCTGTCTGTAGACTATAACTGTATTTCCTGTGTTTAGTGTGACAAACTGCTGCATTTCTCTTGAGAAATGCACCCTGTCAGAAACAATACATCACATACACACATGTAGAGTCTCTGGAGAGTTGTGTGACGGCCAGTGTGTGTATGAATTACATGTAAGAAGTGCGAAAAAGCATGTGTAAAGCAATATCCTTCCTATGATGTGGCCTGTACTAAACTAGATGACATCGTAATGGTGGACTGAGTTATGAAGGCAGTGCAGATGTGAAGGAAAGTGTTACTGCTTCAAATCATGACCACAGATCTCTTTTCCAAATGACAAGAAATGGTTCCATAAAAATGATTAGTTTGGTCTGGCTTTCGGGTTCAGTAGAAGGGCCAGGGCAGTGCGTCCAGACATATATTTCATAGCAGGAAAGCTGCACCTGTACATTTTAATTTATTATACAGATAATATTTATTAATTCAAAGCAGCTGCCTTCTGATATGTTTTTATTTTATTATGCTTAATTTCGTATTGAGTAGATTTTATGAGATATTATTTATGAGATAGCGTGTTCTTGGTTAGTGAATATTTTTGCACTGAATTGATGCACACAAATATATAGTGAAACCCCTATACACTTTTGACGTTATTCAGGTGATTTACTCTGTACTGTACTGGGTGTGATGACGTCGTAAATGTAGTGATGCTAATCGTGGGTGCAGCAGAGATTGATGATGCAGAAAATTGAATGAATGGACGTGATAGTTTGCAGGCAGTGGCTGACTGTTCTTCTTTTGTTTGCATGAGGGTCTCTCTTTGTGTGTGTGTGCTTGCCCTGGCACCGAAGGCGGGAGTGAGACAGAAATCAGAGTTGATGGACACAGCTAGCTGTCTCACTTCCCACTTGTTTCCTGTCTTCCACCCCCACTAAAAAAAACAGAAAACAAGGGAGAATCGTAGAAGCAGCACAGATGCAGCCATCACCGCTTGCCGTCTGGAAAGCGAGGCAGGGGTTGCCCCTGACGACAGTTGCTAGGAGACTGTGCAGCGAGTGACTTCATATGGCAGTGTTTGCTGGGTCTCCACGCACACACACACAAATACAGAGAGAGAAGTAGATGGCACAGCATGAAGGACCTGGCATGTCATCATGTCCGAATAATATGCAAAAGTGTTCCCTTGCACAAGTGAGTGACATAAATCTGTTAAAACCAAAACACACACATATTGGCATTGCACTTATGCTCCATTAGCCACAGTTTTGAATCTAAACAACGCTTTAATGCTTGACATGCTCAGAAAATGTTGTAAAATCATAAAGATATATTTTTCTTTCCGAAGCTTTTCCAAAATTGTAAACACAAAACTTACAGAATGTATTATCTTGTTAATATTTCACTGCAAAATATTATTTCTTACTTAGAATTTTTGTCTTGTTATCAGTAAAAATATCTAAAATTTCTTAAGTTTAGATGTATTTTTTTCATGAGCAAAATGACCTAGGAAAATAAGTGTAGTTCTTAGACAAAAAATATAAACTTTAAGTAAATTAGTGCTTAAAGCAAGCAAAAAAAATATGCAAATGGAATAAGACATTTTTTCTTAAAATAAGTTAACTTTTTTCATAAACACTTAATTTCAAGAAAAAAAATATTTTATAATATATAAAAGACTTATTTTTCTAGGTCATTTTGCTCATCAAGCAAATACATCTTCATTTAAGAATTTTTTTATTTTTACAGAAAACAAGACAAAAATACTAAGTAAAAAGTCATTTTTTGCAGTGTTTTGCCAATCCTCTTAGTGATTTCTGGTACATCACCTTTAAAACAAGAAAAAGTATGAAAGGGCTGGATTAAACTTAATTCAATATTTTAGGTAAAGATGCACCGATGCACTGGCCAATTTGTTTTTAGCATTAAAAACAAATCGATAGTGTATAGCTCATTTAAAGGTGCCATAGAATAAAAAACTGTACCTTGGCATACATGAATTATAAGAGCTCTGTACATGGTAATGACATATTGTGAGCCTCAAAAGCATTTGTTTCCTAATTTTTTATGTAAACCTCATGCAAAGGACCGCTGGAAAACAGACAATCTCAACAAAACACAGACTGTGACATCACAGTCAATATGTTCGCCCCCAAAATTAAATTAATTACAAAGTTGTTCAAATGCTAAAAAAGTTGTGACTGCTGAGTTAGCACTATATTCTAGTTAATGCTATATGCTAGCATTTAGGCTGAAGTTCTACTATTGACGTTATAGTTACGTTTTGCAGGTCCATACTAAAAACAACAAACTTACCACTCAGAAACGTCCATTAACAATCTCCAAACAATAGGCTTTATGCCCAGCTGCACTACTTCCTGAACTTCAGCCAGCTCCTTGTTTCCTGTCTGCCATTATTGGACAAACTGATTAATCCAGGTGTGTCTGATTATTGTTGTTGTGACTACTGAGGTCAGGAACACCTGGATTAATCAGTTTGTTTGTGACTACTGAGATCAGACACACCTGGATTAATCAGTTTGTCCAATAATGGCAGACAGGAAACAAGGAGCTGGCTGAAGTTCAGGAATTAGTGCAGCTAGGCATAAAGCCTATTAGTTGTTCCTCAAAATCTGTATTTTCGTCTGATACTGGCTTAAACATATCAGGTCGGTTTAATAATGTGAGCAACTGGCATGAGCCGCAGAGCAGGGCCAATCAGAGCAGAGCTCAATACTATTATTCATGACCATTCCAAATAGGGCAAAAAAAAAAAAAAATTCAAAGGACAAATCCTTGGGTTGTAAATGTAAATGTAAATATGTTTCTGGGTAATTTTTGCACTTAATAAAGTTACATACCTTCTATGTAAATATTACAGAAAAATTTAACATATTAGTGCAATGCATTCTTTGGCACCTTTAAGTGGGAAAAAGCAAACAAATCAGTCTGAAATAGCGATTGATATATAAAGCAACAGCACTAGAATCATTTGTTATGCTACGTAAACACCAAACACGGGCCATCGCTCTAGATTACTCGCGGGATTTAACTTTGTGTCATGCAAATTTTTCCCTCAAAATGAACATTTTCAACTTGGGCGAAAACGCGTTTGAGGCGAATAGCGCGTGTTTTCACAGCAAACGCACCACACATATTGCGTCATTCACATCACCCCACTCAAGGACGCATCTGATCGCGTCTTTGCATTGACTTTGTATGTAATCTATTGCGCAAATCGTTAAACTCTGGTCTGGTGTGGTTACACACGGTAAGAGTTTATTAAGGAAATATGAAATATAATCCTTAGTAATAAGTCAAATATCAGTTATTGTTGTTAATAAAAAATGTTTTGTAGATTAAACAACCTTATGTTGTTTTATTTGAAGTGGTTTCATTTTGCCTTGTGGCACATTTATAATGTTGGCCTTATAATAATGGATCCAATCTGTTTAATGAAAATTATTCAACGATAAAGCAATAAACTAGCTAGTATAGCGTTATGCATGTGTTTTTGAACTTAGCTTATTTTAAATATGATCAAAACAGTGATCTATTTTAATGACAGGTCACATTTGTTTGTTAAAACTGCTATTAGCCAAAAAAAAAAAATTAAATCAGTGCATCCCTAATTTTAAGTCTTATTTATCTTATCTGAATTGCATGTGTACTCTGTGTGTTTGTGAGAGATAGTGATTAAGAGTAAACCATTTCTATTCTCTACTGCGGTCAGCAGGGATATGTGAAAATGACAAAAGTTCTTCTGGGATTTCATTGTGAGCTTCTAATTGATTTGTTAGCTCATATTGGCGCAAACGTGTGACCAGACAGCTTGAACACACAATCCTCTCTGAAATCCCTCTAAAGCAAAATATCAACATCACCATTCAGTCAATCCAGCAGGGCAGTTGTCAATATAACACACGCGTACGGCCCTCAGGGTGGGTAACTGGTGTAGAGATAACACGACAGGACTGCATTCGGGTACACAGGGATGCACAGCATCGATCATCATTTTAACGCATTGATTCTGCCACAGCGTGTTGTTGTCTTTGGTTGTCATGGTGATGGACCTGCTTGCTTGGGTATTACTGTTTGTGAGTGTATACATCTGTGTTTCCATCCAAACGTGAAGCTAGAACCCAGCTATTGAATCAAGTGCATCGAACAAAGCAGCAGATTTTAATTGAAGGGGTTGGGGGCACCACAATACAAGTCCACTTGGGGCAACAAGCAAAATATGCAAAATGCTAAATAATTAAGCTTTCTTTTTATACAAACACGCCCCAATTAATAAACATGTCCAAATTTTGGCAAGACCTTTATCTGTAATAGAAAAATTCTTCAAAATGATCGGCCACCTGATGAATTCTTAATTGGTTCATTTTAGCTTGTTATGTTAATGGCGACTAATTGATGATTACAGCTATTAGTCCAGAACTGTCCCACTGTGAAGCTTGTTTCTGTGTTGATTCCAGAAGCACACAGCCATTAGCAAGATCCTAAAGCTCTATAGATCCTAATGAATGTCTTTAGCTGACACACCAAGAGAAAATTACACTCCTCTGTGCTTATAGTCTGGAATTGTCTGGATATTAGAGTCAATATTTACTACACATATGGTGTTCAAGTCTTTATCAACCATTGATGATGTGATGGATCATCTCTTCTTCTTGGTTAATGTGTGTGTGTGTGTATACATCAGCAGTTTAACACTTCCTATCACTACTGTACTTGTGCTTAATGAGGATTGATGCGTTTGCCACCCATTGCGAATAAATAGTGTGTCTATGTGTATTTGGCTCATTAAAATTATATGAGCCCTTTCGGGTTATGATTATTTATATGATTATTATTTAAAGTGTAAATTGAGTTTGTATATTGGATTTCAGCTTGCCGTTGTGTGTGTGTGTGTATATATATTTATGCACTTGATTGCCCAAATCCATTACATGGTCTCATCACACAAAACTTTGGACGTGAGATGAAATAGTGCGGATTGGGATGTGCGATCACACGCTTGGTTATTAGCTTAAATAAATTACATGCTCAGTGAATTTTAGGCAGGTTAAACACACAATAAAATTGCAGTCGGGTTGTGTTGTCACACCTTTGACACAGATTTAGAGTTGACTTCTCATTTTGCCTGGCAAACCTCTGCATTTGCACAGCATACACAAGCCCACGCATACAAAAGCTGCAATTGCAATGGCCGGCCCTGAGGTCATAAGTCATGTAAACAGAGTGACATGAGTGTGTGGTGATAGCAGGGGTTTGACGGGTGAAGAACAGAGATTACTGTGATCTCTAGAGATCTCATTGATCACTAGATGGGGTTTTAAAGGTCATTCTGGAGTAAAGTGTTGGACTGCCTACAAATTGATAGGAAGAAAGCACAGAACCCATCAGCTCTCTTTCTCATTGGCATATCACAGAGTTTGTATGCTTTTTAGCTTACCCAGAGACGAAGTGCGGTTTAGAAGAGTAAATGCAGAGTGGAGACAGTTGCCATGGTGACTATGATGCATGATGCTTAAAAAAGAAGAGTAAAGATGTGGGTGCATCCATGTGTGAGAAAGATAAACAGACATTTAAGCCTGAAAATTATGCATTTGGGAGATATTTTATCCATTGCAGCTTCAGCTGTGTTATAGATACACAGTTTAACATTTTTAGAGTTCACTGGGAATTGAACCTCTAACCTGGTTGTTGCACTTGTCATGGTTAAGTTACAGGGAGACTTAACACATTATGGGCCCTATCTTGCACCCAGCGCAATTGACTTTGTCAGTGACGCATGTTTCATTCGTATTTTGCACCGGCGCACAGCGGGTTTTCCCCTCCACAGACGCACGTCGGCAAACTAGGGAATGAACTTGAGCTCCCTGGGCAGTTCAGCGCAAAAAAGGAGCCGTGTTCTGGCGCAAACCATCCCTGATGCTATTTTGCAGTTTCAAAAAACAATTGTGCCACTGACCAGAAAAAAATTGTCTAAAGTCAGTGGCGCGTTGCGCGTTGTTCATTTTGCTATTTTAAGGGCGCATGCTTGACCATAATGTATAGCGTGCACAATGCGCACACACTTTGCTTATCTAATCTACACAGATGCAACAGTTATTTTTGCAAATCATAAATTGTTACAATAAAAAATATTAACACATGAGATAAGGAAAAACATTGTGGTGAGCATTGTGGTGATAGTTTTTATTTATTTTGTGTGGTTGCATTAAAAAATTATCATGCAAATAACGATTAAAATATTTTCATAAGTTTGTTGTGTGGCTGTATTACGTTTATTTTATGTAAATAATAATTAAAATGTTTTCATAAGAAACCTTAATGTATGTGAACTTGATTTGTAAGTGTTCTTTGGGGTTGGACTGCTTGCATTTCTTGGCTTTCAGCAGTGAGGGTGGACGCAGCGATGTCCTCTGCTGCCGTCTGTGTAGAGGTAGAGACCACCTCCCGTTACACGGCGTGACCGATTTATGCTGGCAAGCTTGGGATTCCCCCGTCTCCTGACATCATTGTAGCGGTTGCGGCGCAACGTCCTGGGGATGCCAGCTGATGAGACAATTGCGGCTATTTCCTCCCACGCCTGTTTAACCGACGCTGAATTGGGCGGGTTTCTCCCATCCCCATACAAAACAACTTCTCTGTCTTTGACTGCTCTTACAAGAACGTCGGTCTCCTCGGCTGTAAACCGCTCCTGGGGTGCGCCTGGTAAATCCGTAATAATAGCAACCCGCCATGGAACTTGCGCAATTGTGTTTAAAGGGAATGTTGGATTACGTTACACCCAAACCACACCTATGAATAATGAACCTACTTCAGACCAACCCCTTATTGATTTGCGCCTGGCGCAAGAGTTATTTCTCCCGACGGAAAAATAGCAACAGCGCCCAAGATCCGCCCACAAAGTCACTTTCGCTTTGCACTTCGCACTTGCGTTTCAGATCGTTAAAATAGGGCCCCAAGTCTTATATGCAAAAATGATGTTTGGGGTTCAGAATTCAGGAAAAGCATCAAACAAAATGGTTAAATCATATATATTCATCTCACGTATGTATTTGAAACCTTTATGATACATTCATGCATTTGGCAGATGCTTTTATCCAAAGCAACTTACAAGGTATTTTTTACAAACATGCTAGGTTCAAACCCAAGACCTTTTACACTGTTAACCAAATGCTTTACCACTGAGCTATACAGGAGGCACAGCTCTTGATAGGAAAGCTACACTCTTAAAAAATGCTGGGCTATTTTCCAGCATTGGGTCAAAAAGGGATGAGCCTAGGCCGCTGGGTTGTAATTTAATCTGTGCTGGGTAGTTCAACCCAATATGCTGGGTTGTTTTAACCCACTGTTGACCCTTCTTGACTCAGCGCTGCGTCTAAAATAACCTAGCATTTTTAAGCGTGTACGTACATCTTTATGTACCCTGAGCCATTATACTTTAATTGACTAAGTCTGAGAGTTGTAAGAGGAAGTAAACTTCTCAGATATCTTAGAATCAGGTTGAGACTTTAGGGACATGAGATGGAAAATTTAGACTGAGCGTGTGCGTTTGATAGGATGTGGAAATGAGTTCATTTGAGGCAGAGGTTTTCTTCCAAAACTAGTGATATAAATTGCCCTCTACTGCTTACATAGGCAGTAACCTTTCTATCTCTTAAGACTGATTTGGAACACTCCTCATTCACTACGTTTACAAGCTGTCAATATGCAGCTTATGGTCGGGTTAAGGTCACTATTCAGGTTTCTGAAACATTCAGAATAACCCACTTACATGCGTGAGCTGAGTTACTCCTGTATACATGGAATTTGTAATCAATTGGCAATATCCCGATGTAAACGGCGACGCACGTTTAGCGTCTGGAGGTACAGACAACCTTAAGACGCAATATGCGTCATTTCCGATTCCTGTTCGTCCTCAAAGCCGACATCTACCATGCTTTTTTTAGCAGTCGTGATTGGCCTATTCCCTAAAATCTCATCCATTATGTTGAACAGGGGGAAAGAAGACGGGTTGGACCCGCTAGTACAGTCTTCCAACGGTGTTTGATTTGGTCTGACATCTGTACAAACCCTGCTTTGCGTAACTTTTCGGTCACCTTCTTGTAAATCTCACTATCTCGGTACTTTCTGCGGTCAACAATAGACATTATATTCATGGTTTTCACCACACTAATACAGAAATTGGTTTCCTCCTTGCTCCAAAAGTTTGGTGCTGTGTCTCGCCATGTTTACCTCTACTTCTTGTTTACTTCTGTTATACCGCGCACAGGTTTTCTGGCGCATACACAAATTCCTTAGAAGACCAAATCAATTTTTTGCGAATAGAACATGCGCATAACACAAATCAATGTTCCTTTTGATGGCGATACGCGTTTACATGACCAAAATTTCGGGTAAGAAAAGGGGTAACCCAGGGATCATATTCAGGTTTTTAAAAACAGGAATATGAGCATATTCGTATTTTTACAGGTGTTTACATTGCCTTGCACAACCAGGTTATTGCTAATGTTCCAGTTTTGAACAGGTTATTGGCTGCTTGTAAACATTGTCAATGTCAGAAACTCTTTGTGTCACAAAACAAAACTCACAAGTCAAAATTGATGTTTTGGAACAGGCTTTGTATTAGATGCACATCTATAATGTCAACAAAAATGTTGTCTAGGTACAGAGGTACAGAAGTCCAAATCTCTTTAAATGAGAGCGAGAGAGAGAGAGATATATAGAGAGAGGTTCAGACTCCTATTCTTTTTGTTCATAATTAATGTCATGTTTATCATCTACCTAGCACCTCAATTCAATAGCACTTTATTGTTTGTTATAATTGCAACATTGTGTATTAGGGCCCTATTTTAACGATCTAAGCGCATTGTCTAAAGCACACAGCGCAACGTCTAAATGGTCGTGTCCGAATCCACTTTTGCTAATTTAACAACAGGAAAAATGGTTTGTGCGCGGAGCACATGGTCGAAAAGGGTTGGTCCTTTTTTTAAATTAGTAATGGGAGTATTTTGGGCGTAACTTGGAATAAACTAATGAGAGTCTCAGCTCTCATCCCCTTTAAAAGCCAGTTGCGCTGACGCTGTGCGTAATCCCTTTTTAGATGACGGACTTTGTAAACTGAAAAACTAAGCGGATGAAGAAGATCCCCAGTTTAAGATTAATGTTAAATAATTGTGTTGTTTTTCACTTTTATTGAAATTATTATTTTTTTAATTAAATCCTTTAAAACCCGTTTTCTTTTAATTGTTTTAAATGTATGGCTATCCAATATTATCAAAAAAATTATTTGCAAGTATGTAAGAAAAGGTTTGTACTCTAAAAATACTTTATTTGTAACAAACAGGAGATAAAGAATTGACAAACGTGCGGAGAGCCGTTTCAGCACTTGGACAGCGTCATTAGTTTTTTTAAGCATTAGGCTACTTAAAAATGTTTCTCGTGTCACCATATCCACAGGTACAGAGTCATCATATACAAAAAATCTGTGAGGTAGCATTTAAATAAAACATTTAAAAACAGATGCATTTGTTTAAAGAAAAGCATTTATTTACTTACCAGGCTACAGGTGAAGCAGCTCTTTGTGCCTTCTAACGTCTCATAATTAGTCCTCATTTATGTCAAAGAGACTCAATAATAATCTTTTATATTTGAATGCTTTAATCTTTCATATTTTAAAGCGTTTTTGTGCTGGTGTGCATTCATGTATGTGATAAGCAAACCTCCGTTGTCATCCCGTTTATAGGCGCATATTACTAATGCGCTCTTTAAATAACAAAAAAACATTTAGTTGCTTCAAAATAGCAACGCGCCAACAATGCGCCTGAACACACCTTGTTTTCAGAGCAGAACGCCCATGGGCGCAAAAGTGGGCGCAAATGCATTTGCTATTTAAACAACGTGGCGCTAAACGTGAAAATGATAATTGCGCAGGGTGGAAACTAGCAAAAGACAATTGCGTTGCATTGCGCCGGGTGTAAGATAGAGCCCCTAGTCATCATTACTTGTTTTTTGTGTAATGCTTTAGCATTACTTTATATTGAAATCATGTATACTAAGGCATTGTGATAAAATTGTCAAAGGGCCCTACCATACATCTGGCACAATGCAGCGCAATGAGCGACGCAAGTGTCTTTTGCTCGTTTGAACCTGGTGCAATTTTCATTTTCACTTTTAGCACCACTTGTTTGAATAGCAAATGCATTTGCGCCCAATTTTGCGCCCATGGGCGTTCTGGTCTGAAAACGAGGGGTGTTCAGGGGCATTGTTGGCGCGTTGCTATTTTAACTAAATTAGACTATGTCACTGATCAACTAAAACCTGGTTTAAAGTCTAAATTCAATGGCACAATGTTGTTTTTTGTTATTTATAGGGCACGTTAGTAATTTGCGCCTATGAATGGGATGACAACAGGCATTTGCTTATCACACACATGGGTGCGCAGCAGCACACAAACACTTTTTATCTTTTTTAAAGTTTTAGCCGGGATTAAGCTGATTTGAAGCGAAAGTATGTGATGAACATGTAATACTTGCCGAGAGCATTCGGTTGATATCATTGTCATTTTTGATGTAGGTGTCCTCAGTTGTTCTTTGTAATACTGTAGTCGTTGTTTTGCCACACACATTTGTCTGTGATTGTTTTCAGCTATAATGTCCTGAGCTAATTATATATTCCCTGCCCTTCCCTGAAACTTTACCCTCACATCATTTTGCATTGCATTTTTGGTTCCCATAATGTTGAAATGTAGAGGATATTTGTTCCCCACAGTGTAAGCAAACCCGAGCCTCCCCCTCACACAATGTCATAACCTTCTCTCCAATACAAACTCCCACGGTCATATTAACATTGATCTCTCACATGGTAAGGTAACACTGAAGGCTTTCCTGGAGGGCTGGGGGGAGGAGGGTGCTTTGACGTCACCGAGAGAGTGTGTGAGAGAGTGCAGTTGTGTTTTGTGAGTGTGCCCAGTGCTGCACTCGAGTGTGGACCGGTTTGGATACGTTACCGGAGCGATGCTGGCAGAGTAAAAGAATTGTGGGTAATCTGAGGTATGAACAGCAGACATGGAAGGGCTTCTTTCTCCCATGCGCACACGGGTAAGTGAACCGGTTGCCGGGGGATACGGGAAAAATGCTATGGAGCGAGATGGTGTGCCGGTTAAACGTGGGTCGACAGTAGTGTGCCGTTCTGCCTGGAGATGACATTATAATGTTTGAGAGACACAGATTACAAGGTTGTGGTTTTGTTTTAGGATTTTGTTTATTTATGAAAGCTCACCCTGGTCACCCTTTCCTGTAGACTGCTGATGTGTTTGACTCATAGCGTGGGCAGTGTGTGCGAGTATTTTCTGTCTCTTCTGTAAAATGCATAGAGACCGCATGGACACATCTGAGTTAAAAAAGCATACGTGTGTGAATTTGGCTACATTTGATGCTAAATGCAAATACAGAGGGATAGAGGTAGCTTAAAGCCCTGAGGATAAAGCGTAGAGAGAAAATGAGTAGAAAAACTGTGTCAGTCCATTATCATTCACAGGAGCATCAAACGTGCAAACAGTCATATTGAATTGATAAAGAATTTCTTTTGAGTTAGTGATCTGAATTCATTCATAGTGACAACCTATCCCATCTCATCTTCTCTATAAAATCCACCTAGTTTTCATAAATGTGTGTGTTGCAAAGGTGCAAGTGCACAGACAGGTCTTCATAATGTATGTGTGTGTACGAATATTGTATAAGGCAGACCCCGCACAGGTATATAGAAATATAATCATACAGGTGATGAAGCCTCTAACCTTTCAGATAACAGGGTGAGGCTTCGAACTTTAATGCATCAATAAATATGTATAGATACAGTTGGTGTGTGCCTATGAGAATACCGTAATTTGAATAAAGGTTTCACTTGCTTAAAGGAATACACACACATATCTGAAACATATCTTTGCTGTTCTCTGTCTAAAGAAACATTAAAATCCACGACACTCATACATATACAATAATATACTTATTAGTAAGTCTGAAAGTAGTGAAAATGAGTTTTTATTATCAGTGAGGTAATCTTTAAATAAATGGTTATTTTCTTAGCATTTACTATAGCCCTTTTTTTGTTATAACAACAGCATAAACTTGAACCATGACAGTTTTACATTTACATTTATTCGTTCAGCAGATGCTTTTATCCAAAGCAATTTACAAATGGAAAAGCACTGAACATTTTCACAAGGAGCAGTTTTGTGCTAAAGCTGATGATCCATGTCACAAATATTCCAGAACAAGGAAATCTGATGAGCGAATGGAAATTTGACCTTTTGTACTAAGAGATAACGTGGTCCACGTCACTGATTTGTTTGTATTAGAAGAGTACATGTACAGGATGTTAAATACATCGTATTATGTTTAAAACACTGTTTATTGCCAGGTTTAAATAATTCAGATTTTTATTGCGATATTAGACTTTTAAATGCAGTGCATTTGTATATGTACATTAAATGCACAAAATTTATTAAAAGTATTCCTATCCACTATATTGTACAGAACAGATGGACTCTTATACCTGATGTTTTTTTGCAAAATATTAGCCTGGTTACACAGGCAAGTCTTAGCTTAAGCCAGGACTATGCCTTAGTTAAAGGAAAACACCACAGTTTTACAATATGTACTATATTTTTACCTCAACTTAGACGAATGAATACATCCTGAATACCTATTTGTTTTTTCCAATTCATGCACTTTTAATCTTTGTACAGCGCCTCGTGAATGTGTTAGCATTTAGCCTCATTCATTCCTATGGCTCCAAACAGGGATGAATTTATAAGCCACCAAACACTTCCTATTTAAAGACTGTTACATGAGTAGTTACACAAGTAAGTACGGTGGCACAAAATAAAACTTTTGTTTGGAGCCATACGAATGAATGGGGCTAGGCTAAATGCTAACACATTCACGAGGCGCTGTACAAAGATTAAAAGTATGTATTAATTCATCTAAATTGATGTAAGAACATAGTAAAATATTGAAAAACGGTGGTGTTTTCCTTTAAATTAGAATATTTAAGTCAATTTTATAAAAAATGGGTGCATCTTGAGACAAAAATATATTTTAAGATATGTCAGGGCAAGTTATTGACATTTATTTTAGTCTGGGGCTAAAACCGGGCCATAGAGTTCATATAAATTTTAAGCTTATGTTGTGTGTGTGTTTAAATCAGGCTAACAGATTGCCAGCACAGCAGGATATTTGATCTACTTCCTAATATAAACCATTTCAAACTGTGTGGCTTTAGGAAAATATCATTTTTTTAATTACAAACACACACACACACACACACACACACACACACACACACACACACACACACACACAGATTCATTTATAAAAGTGCTACTGACTGGCCATCACAAATTGTGTACAAAGTGTGTATGCATGAGGCATACCACTGTATGATGATGCTGAGACAGCAATTGTCACCCTAAGCCCAGCCAGGCATAGAAAAACCAGTGATAGAGAGTAAGAGAAAAAGAGAGCGAGTGAGTGAGATAATGAGATGTCAGCACATTTGTCTGATATGAGCAAGCGAAACTACATTATTTTCTTGATGTTCTCTGTAGTGATACTATTTAGGGGTCTGAGGCACACATTTATAATGTACAATCATAACATCTCACTTACATATATGCATTTTACCGATGCATTTATCCAAAGCGACTTACAATCCATTCAAGGATGCATTTTGTCATTATGTGTGGTCCAAGTGATTTTACCTATGGCCTTTGCATTGCTAATGCAATGGTAAACCAGTTCAGCTTCAGGATTATAGCTCGTGTGCACAGCCAGATTGTCTTTGCATTAATCCTTAAATTCCCAATGGATTATACATTTCTGATCTGCTGAACATAAATAATGTTAAATTTTTTTCTGTTTTTGTGTTTCACCCGCTCCTTAAATGTGTGAATGTAGGCCAGTGGATCAAACTTGACACAATAATACCCTCATGAGGAACTCTGTATACTAACCTACACACAGACAGTATGTGTGAAAGCTCTAATAGACGTGTTGGAGTACAGATAAGGTGATTTCAATCAGTTCCATTAGACTCAGAGTAGATCAATGAGCAGATGTTATCTTGGATTACATGTCAGAAGCTATTGAAGGAAGCCTGGGGATTGTGTATGCATGCGTGTAATAAGACTTGAGGGATGTGTGAGGAGATTTAGGATTCTGTTCACATCTTTACCTGTTATTTGTTGAGTGCAGGATTTAAAAATTAAAATGCTAAACACTAAACACACTTTTTGGGATGTTAACAGGGGTATTTGAGTTGCACATCATAGAAGACAATAGGTCTCATTCACTAATAACTGCATATGTTTATCACACATTTGAACTTAATTCACAACACCTGCATGAATTTGTTCTTATACTTGTTCGTTCTTTAGTTGAATTTGTGTTTCGAATGAGCGGCTGCCTGCACTAGGTTGGCAATTTGTATAATACATGCCCAAACCAGCTCCATATGGGCTTTCCGCAACGCATCGCTTGTTCACCAAAATTTTTAAGCAGTTTGTCACCGAAGCAAAAAGCTAAAAAATGGGGGGGGGGGTCATATTTATATGATCAAATTTATTATCGGCAAATTTTGGTTTTGCATTTTCAATTTGATTTGGAGCCAGGCAGGTGGACTATGGCCATGCTCATAAAGCCAGTTTGTGTGTAGGCAAGGATGCAGTACGATGTCCAGCTGAAAGAGGGTGATTTTATGACTCTTTAACTCTTTCACCGCCAGTGTCAAGTTGCCAGCCAGCGCCAGCGTTTTTCATGATTTTCACTAGTGATGCACCGATGTATCGGCCGGCGATATTTATCGGCCGATTTTTGATGAATTTGAAACCATCGGCATATCGGCAATAGCACGAGAAAGGCCGATACCGATTGTTTATTAATTAACTGCATAAAGAAATCCATTATATGTAAAAAAATAAGTTAATGTCGTTAATAAAATAAATCCTGAATAGCAAAAACTAGGGATGCTCCGATCGATCGGCCGCCGATCGGTATCGGCCGATAACGTCATTAAATGACTCGATCTGTCCTCGCTAAATTTGCCGATCTCCTAAACCGATCTTTCTGTTTACTTTTTGTAACCCACAGTTCAAATAGAACCATAAATAATATTAGTGATATAAATAATATATATAATAATATATAATATAATAAATAAATAGCAATAAATACATAAGTTATTTAGAAACAACACAATATATTAAAATATTTTGATTTTGTAAAGGTTTCAATTCTTTTAATGATCTTGAACCATCCCTTTAGTTTAATATCACTCTGCCCCTTTAAGACACTTTCACAGTTATGCACGAGCTGTTTTGTTTTGTTTTGTTTTTTAACATAAACGGCAGACGCTAACGGAAAATCGATAAGATACACACGGAATCCAGACACCTTAAACTAAACTTCAAAATTAAGCTTTTTTAACACTTCTAATATTTTGTTCATCAAGAGTCATCCCTATAATATCTTAGCGGTGGTTTTGAGGAGTGTTTTGAAGACGGTTTTGGCCAGGTTTTTTCCCCTACACGGAAAAGTTTGTGGACAGCTCGACGACAGATCGGACTTTTGGATAATCAGCGTATTGCGAGACAGCATACGAATGAACAGATACTTCAACTGGATACCAGATGGCGAGCCAACCCAAGGATCTCTAACCTGCAAGAACTGAAACACCACACTTTTATCGCTTATACGGTTTGACCTGAAAAAAGTGAACCACTGAGCTATATTCTTTTGATCACATAGGATATTGACTTTTTTTTGAACACATCGAATTGGACTCTGAAATTGCAACACAATAATTTAGATTTATTGAGTAGAGAAATTTGTGAATAGGTGAATGCATGAATGTAAATTGGTTGATGTATTGTATTCTTTTTTCCATTTATGTTTTTCTGTTAAAGTGAGACTCCTTACATTTTACCTGCAAAAAAAAAAAGAGTTAGACCCTCTAAAGTGAAACAATCACACTAACATAAGCACACTAAAATACTTACCTGTTCCCATAAAGAAAGAAGAGTTAACTCAAAAGAAAACTAGAAACAAATAGCTTAAAAATAGTTAAAGCAACTGTTCTAAAAGAGCTGATTAAAATTTAATAGACCGGTCTAAGAACAAAACTAACCAGAATAAACCCATACCTAAACCAGTTAAATCCATTTAAACTTATTTAAATAAGAAAAGATTAAATATAAAGGATTTAAAATTATTTATTATACATATCGTACTGTAAATATTTATTGATTATTTATTGACATACATCTTTTACCATAAACATTTATTGATTATTTATTGATCTACATTGATTATTTATTGACACATCTTTTACTGTAAATATTTATTGATTATTTATTGATCTACATTTTGTATGGTAAACATTTATTGATATATTTATTGAATAATTTATATTGATATATTTATTTAATTATTCTATTTATCTTACTAACTTAACTATTCCATTTTTATTCCTGTTCAGTAAACTGCTAATTAATTTATATAAGTTTTCATGTCTCATGTGTCTTTTCTAATATAACATACACCACTCAACGAACCTAGAACTGGTCCAGTAGCATAGTTATTACGATTGCAGTGACATAAGTGCTACATAAAATTTGGCGAGCCAGCAGCCAGGGGTGGTATTAATCCAAATAAAATAGAGTTAAAACTAGAGTCTAACCTTAACGAGACATGGAAGCAGTCCAGCATAACAATGTAAAAGTCCCTAATGCTGTTATCGTTAGTGGCATTACCGATACAGAAACAGATGAAGAACTTTTTGACTTTCTTAAGCAATATGGTTCCATCGAAAGAATAATCCCTATAGACTCCACACACACAGCACACTCAGACAAGCAAGTCATTATAGAATATAGATATGGCACAGCTGTACAGGCACTTGCATCTTTATTGCCCTACACACTTGACACTAGTTCCCCAGCTAACTACAGTTACTGTATTAGAACCCTAGATAGTGTCTACACACCTGTAGCTAGCAAAACAGCCACACAGACCTACCTCTCTGAGCTGAAGGAGATAGCAAAGCAGACTGGCAAGGACCTTGCAACTCTCCTTAAAGAAGAACTCTCCATCATCAGCAATGCTGTTGACCTTGAGAATCTCGAAACTCAAAGTGACAGCATGGAATTGAAATCACCTGAGCAACATCTTCCACAAAGAGCCACACAGGTTGGCCCTCACAACACATTTCCAGAGCGGCATGTCCAGCCAGGCGGCGACTGGACGCCACCTCCAGCACCAGCCAAAGACACACCATCTGTTCTGAAACTCTGTGACGTGAATCCACCAGAAATTCAGAAAGTAATCGTTGAACACATTGTGCGAAATGAAGACTCTGCTATGCATGTAAACACAGCCCTAAGACTTCGACCCTTTTCTGGGCGTCTCCCTAGACCCAACAATGAGGCAGATTATGAGACCTGGCGCTCTAATGTGGGACTTCTTCTCAAAGACACTTGGCAGTCAGACCTGCACAAATCACGGAAGCTCCTTGAAAGCCTCTTGTCACCTGCCATTGACATTGTGAAGCACCTGACACCCGAAACACCTCCAAGTGTATATCTGGATATCCTGGACTCTGCATTTAGCACCGTTGAAGATGGAGACGACTTATTTGCAAAGTATCTCAATACAATGCAAGACAGTGGTGAGAAACCCTCAACTTACCTCCAACGGCTGCAGGTGATGTTGAATGCCACCCTCAGGAGGGGGGGTGTCTCGGCAAGTGAGTTTGACAGGCAGCTTCTGAGACAATTTGTCAGAGGTTGTTGGGACAACACCTTGATATCTGAGCTGCAACTGGAGCAGAAA
This sequence comes from Paramisgurnus dabryanus, assembly GCF_030506205.2. Lineage (NCBI taxonomy): Eukaryota > Metazoa > Chordata > Actinopteri > Cypriniformes > Cobitidae > Paramisgurnus > Paramisgurnus dabryanus. The sequence continues at coordinate 36,049,143 of NC_133345.1, read as the reverse complement.
AAGCAAAATCCACCTACCTTTGCAGAACTGCTGCTGTTACTCCGCACAGCAGAAGACAGGCGAGCTTCCAAAGCATCTCGGATGAAGCACCATCTCAGTTCCTCAAAACCCAAGGTGTCATCCCATTACCAAGGCATTTGTGTGCAGTATGATGAAGAATGCGGTACATCGCATTTACCTTCTCCTTCACCAGAGATCCAAGATCTGAAAAGGCAAATAGCAGATTTACAAACCCAGCTCACACGTGTCACACAGAAAAGTCACAGAAAGAACCAAGCTAAGCCAGCTCCCAAACTGAAGGTGCCCACACCGGGTTTTATGGGAGTTCAAACTCCCACATCTCACAGCCAAGATGAAAAGACCAACAGCAGCAGGAGACCAAAACCTTGGTACTGCTTCAGGTGCGGAGAGGATGGACACATCAAGCCACAATGTGATGGTGAACCAAATCCCTCTCTGGTAGCCTCAAAAGGAAAGCTGTTGAAGGAAAAGCAGCACGCATGGGATGTTGTAAACAGTGCTTCAGAGCCTAAAAATTTTTAGAGCCAGTTCCTGCAGAGGGACAAACAGGAACTGGGAGACAGACAAAGTGTCCCAAACAGAAACGACATGTTTCCAACATGTTCTCTAACTCTACCACCAAGAGACAGTCAGCAACCCTGCCCAAGGGACTGATCGGAGCACGGTGCACTGCACAAGTGACCATATGTGGCAAAGTATGCAGCTGCCTATTAGACACAGGCTCTCAAGTCACGACAATCCCAAACTCCTTCTATCAAGAAACCCTGTCTCATCTTCCCATCCACTCATTAAGTGACCTGCTTGAAGTGGAGGGAGCAAATGGTCAGGAGGTACCTTACCTTGGCTACATCGAAGTCACCATCAGCTTCCCTAGGAGCACCTTTGGAGTGGACATTGACGTTCCTACACTAGCTTTGATTGTACCTGATATGCGCTCAACTCTTTCATCAGTACTAGTAGGAACCAATGCTTTAGATGTTCTTTATGAGCAGTATGCAGATGTCACTCCTCAGAACTACCAGACATTGCCATATGGCTACAGAGCAGTATTAAAAACTCTAGGAGCCAGACAAAGACATACTTTTGATTCAAGCATGGGGAAAGTGAGACTACACAGCAAAGACGCTGAGACCATTGCTGCCGGTCAGACAAGAGTCTTTGAAGGATCGGTGAGCTGCAGAACAACTAACTGCAGTCAGTGGGTGATAGTAGAGTCACCAACAGCAGTTTCGTTACCAGGTGGCATACTGGTAACTGACGGGCTAGCAAACCTGCCATCTAAGCAGCCCCACTGCTTACCAGTCATTTTGAAGAATGAATCAGATCATGACATAACTCTACCCCCTAAGGCTGTGATAGCAGAGATACATGCCATCAAGAGTGCCCAGTCTCTTCAAACTCTTGGTTCCAAACACTCAACAGACCTGATCCCCAAGAAAAAAATAGAATTTAACTTCAGTAACTCTCCAATATGTAACAAGTGGAAAGACAGAATATCTGAAAAGTTGAACTCCATGCCTGAGGTGTTCGCGCAGCACGACCTTGACTTTGGCCGTACTGACAAGATCAAACATCACATAAAGCTTAGTGACGAGACACCTTTTAAGCACAGAGCAAGGCCTATACACCCACAGGACATCGAGGCTGTACGAAACCACATCCAGCAACTCCTTCATGCAGAAGTCATCCGCGAATCTGAATCACCCTTCTCATCGCCAATTGTGGTCGTCAAGAAGAAGAATGGCGACGTCAGACTCTGCGTGGACTATAGAAAGCTGAACTTGCAGACAATCAAAGATTCATATGCCTTACCCAATCTAGAGGAGTCCTTTTCAGCATTGACTGGATCAAAGTGGTTCTCAGTGCTCGATCTCAAATCTGGATTTTACCAGATCGAAATGGAGGAACAAGATAAGCAGAAAACTGCATTTGTCTGTCCACTTGGATTCTATGAATTCAACCGGATGCCTCAGGGGATAACAAATGCCCCAAGCACATTCCAGAGGCTCATGGAACGCTGCATAGGAGGGCTGAACATGAAGCAGGCTCTCGTCTTCCTGGATGACTTGATTATCTTCTCCTCAACACTACAAGAGCATGAGGAAAGACTGATGCGGGTGCTCAACCAGTTGAAAGAGTTCGGCCTGAAGTTATCGCCCGAGAAATGCAAATTCTTCCAGACCTCCGTAAAGTACTTAGGACACATTGTGTCTGAGAAGGGAATTGAAACAGACCCAGAGAAAATAACAGCTTTAAAAACCTGGCCAAGACCAACTAAACTGAAAGAACTGAGAGCATTCTTGGGATTCTGCGGTTACTACCGTAGGTTCGTTAAGGACTATTCAAAGATTGTGAAGCCTCTCAATGCCCTCACTGCTGGATATCCCCCACTGAGAAAAGGCTTTAAGACCACGGTGAACAGTGAGAAGTATTACAATCCAAAAGACCTCTTCGGTGACAGATGGACCCCCACTTGCCAAACAGCTTTTGACACTCTCATCGAGAAGCTAACCACTGCCCCTGTCCTCGGGTTTGCTGACCCCAAGTTGCCCTACATCCTGCATACAGATGCCAGCACTTCAGGTCTTGGTGCAGCACTCTACCAGGAGCAACAAGGACAGAAGAGAGTCATCGCCTATGCAAGCCGTGGTCTGTCAAGATGTGAAAGCAGGTACCCTGCCCACAAGTTGGAATTTCTTGCCCTTAAGTGGGCAATTACAGAAAAATTCCAAGACTACCTCTACGGACGCCCATTTCTTGCTGTCACTGATAGCAACCCATTGACCTACATACTTACCTCTGCCAAGCTTGATGCCACAAGCTACAGGTGGTTAGCTGATCTGTCAACCTTCGATTTCCAGCTGCAGTACAGGGCTGGGAAGCAGAATCAGGACGCAGACGGGCTGTCCAGACGTCCACATGGTAGGCTACCTGATGACTCATCGTCCCGTAAAGAGATGGAGAGGATACAGCAGTTCACAAAAAGACACCTGTCAACAGAAATGGATGAAAGCACCATCAAGGCCATCTGTGAGAAGCACTTGGTTCATGATGAAGGAACATTGCCTGGAACTACTTTGGTTGTGTCGCTTGCTCACCATTCAAGTGCTATTCCAGAGGGCTTTGAAGAGGAATGCCAGCTAGACGGTGTGAACGTCATCCCGATGATAACACCCACTGAGATGCGGGAGAAGCAGAGGGCAGATTCTTGCATCAGTGCAGTACTCAGACAGCTGGAGCTGGGAGAAAAACCTCCACCATCTCTCAGAAAAGAACTCCCTGAGCTCTCCCTCCTCTTCAGAGAGTGGAACAGGCTGGAGATCTTAGATGGCGTCTTGTTCCGTAAGCGACAAGAGGGTGCACAGACTCACTACCAGCTTGTGTTACCTGAAGATCTGAGACCTATAGTTCTGAAGAGTCTCCATGATGACATGGGCCACATGGGTGTAGACCGGACGCTTGACCTTGTCCGCAAACGTTTCTATTGGCCAAAAATGTCAGCTGAGGTAGAGGCCAAGATCAAGACCTGTGACCGCTGCACGAGGCGTAAAGTCCCACCAGAGAAAGCTGCACCTCTTGTGAACATCACAGCCACACGACCTCTTGAACTGGTATGCATGGACTTTCTCACCCTAGAGCCGGACTCCAGTGGCACCAAAGACATCCTGGTCATCACGGACCACTTTACGAAATACGCAGTGGCCATTCCCACCTCAAACCAGAAGGCTCAGACTGTTGCCAAATGCCTTTGGGACCACTTCATCGTCCATTATGGCATCCCAGAAAGACTCCATAGTGATCAAGGTCCAGACTTCGAGTCCCGGACTATCAAGGAGCTGTGTGACCTAGCAGGCATCCGTAAGATACGAACTACTCCATACCATCCAAGAGGTAACCCTGTTGAACGCTTCAACCGTACCCTTTTGAGCATGTTAGGCACTCTAGAGAACCAGAAGAAGAGTCACTGGCGAGAATATGTCAAACCTTTAGTACATGCCTACAACTGTACTAGAAGTGAAGTCACTGGTTTCACCCCTTATGAACTGATGTTTGGGAGACAACCAAGGTTACCAGTAGATTTAGCATTTGGCTTACCTGTCAACTACAAGCCAGGCTCTCACTCACAGTATGTCCACAACCTGAAGTCCCGACTGGAAGCAAGCTACAAGGTAGCAACAGAAAATGCAAAAAAGACTGCTGATCGCAATAAGGCAAGATTTGACAAGCATGTTGTTGATTCCACCCTGACTGAAGGTGACAGAGTCCTGGTGAGGAATGTTCGCCTCAGAGGCAAGCAGAAGTTGGCAGACAAGTGGGAATCTGATGTGTATGTTGTCATCAAACAGTCTGGAGACATCCCAGTCTATGTTGTGAGGCCTGAAACCAAAGATGGTCCGATACGAACACTTCATCGAGACCTGCTACTGCCTTGTGGGTTTCTTCCTCTTACCCCAGTTGAATCTGAAGTGGTCATCAAGGAGAGACCTAGACGTCCAAGGACCCGTCAGTGCCCAAAGAGTGAACAGTCATATGAATCTGAATGTCAAGACTCTGATTCCGAAGACAATGACATCCCCTACTTTTATGGGCATGAAGCCACGGTGGTAGATACTGTTGGTGTTCACCACACCCCTGCAACCATAGAGTCCTTCATGAGAAACACAGAGCCGAGGAAGCCAAGGCATTTCACAGTGTCCACCATTGAGAAAGACCTTCCAGATGTAGCTAAAGCTTTTCCTGAGGCTGCTTCTGTGATAACTGTTACAAGTCTACCAGATGAAACCTACCTACATGTGAATCCGCCGAGTGCCTTACCTGAGATGAATCCGGGAGAGAATAACTTACCTGAGATGAATCTGGGAGAGAATAACTTACCTGAGATGAATCCGGGAGAGAATAACTTACCTGAGATGAATCCGGGAGAGAATAACTTACCTGAGATGAATCCGGGAGAGAATAACTTACCTGAGATGAATCCGGGAGAGAACAACTTGCCTGAGATGAATCCGGGAGATAATAACTTACCTGAGATGAATCCGGGAGAGAATAACTTATCTGACATGAACCTGGGAGAGAATAACTTACCTGATCCAAATCTACAGGAAGATGCCAGAGAGAATGGAAGCCACCTAAGAAAGTCTAGTAGAAACAGACAACCCACAAAGAGACTTACTTATCCCCACTTAGGAAATCCCTTAGTCACAGTAGTGCAGTCATTGTTTCAGAGTTTGAGTGCAGTCATCTCAGACTCTTTAAATGAGCCAAACTCCTGGCAGTCACATAGGGTGATGGCCGTGTAGTTGCTAATAGGATGCACAGGGACGTGCATCAGGAAAGGAGGGGAGGATGTAACCCACAGTTCAAATAGAACCATAAATAATATTAGTGATATAAATAATATATATAATAATATATAATATAATAAATAAATAGCAATAAATACATAAGTTATTTAGAAACAACACAATATATTAAAATATTTTGATTTTGTAAAGGTTTCAATTCTTTTAATGATCTTGAACCATCCCTTTAGTTTAATATCACTCTGCCCCTTTAAGACACTTTCACAGTTATGCACGAGCTGTTTTGTTTTGTTTTGTTTTTTAACATAAACGGCAGACGCTAACGGAAAATCGATAAGATACACACGGAATCCAGACACCTTAAACTAAACTTCAAAATTAAGCTTTTTTAACACTTCTAATATTTTGTTCATCAAGAGTCATCCCTATAATATCTTAGCGGTGGTTTTGAGGAGTGTTTTGAAGACGGTTTTGGCCAGGTTTTTTCCCCTACACGGAAAAGTTTGTGGACAGCTCGACGACAGATCGGACTTTTGGATAATCAGCGTATTGCGAGACAGCATACGAATGAACAGATACTTCAACTGGATACCAGATGGCGAGCCAACCCAAGGATCTCTAACCTGCAAGAACTGAAACACCACACTTTTATCGCTTATACGGTTTGACCTGAAAAAAGTGAACCACTGAGCTATATTCTTTTGATCACATAGGATATTGACTTTTTTTTGAACACATCGAATTGGACTCTGAAATTGCAACACAATAATTTAGATTTATTGAGTAGAGAAATTTGTGAATAGGTGAATGCATGAATGTAAATTGGTTGATGTATTGTATTCTTTTTTCCATTTATGTTTTTCTGTTAAAGTGAGACTCCTTACATTTTACCTGCAAAAAAAAAAGAGTTAGACCCTCTAAAGTGAAACAATCACACTAACATAAGCACACTAAAATACTTACCTGTTCCCATAAAGAAAGAAGAGTTAACTCAAAAGAAAACTAGAAACAAATAGCTTAAAAATAGTTAAAGCAACTGTTCTAAAAGAGCTGATTAAAATTTAATAGACCGGTCTAAGAACAAAACTAACCAGAATAAACCCATACCTAAACCAGTTAAATCCATTTAAACTTATTTAAATAAGAAAAGATTAAATATAAAGGATTTAAAATTATTTATTATACATATCGTACTGTAAATATTTATTGATTATTTATTGACATACATCTTTTACCATAAACATTTATTGATTATTTATTGATCTACATTGATTATTTATTGACACATCTTTTACTGTAAATATTTATTGATTATTTATTGATCTACATTTTGTATGGTAAACATTTATTGATATATTTATTGAATAATTTATATTGATATATTTATTTAATTATTCTATTTATCTTACTAACTTAACTATTCCATTTTTATTCCTGTTCAGTAAACTGCTAATTAATTTATATAAGTTTTCATGTCTCATGTGTCTTTTCTAATATAACATACACCACTCAACGAACCTAGAACTGGTCCAGTAGCATAGTTATTACGATTGCAGTGACATAAGTGCTACATTTTGTCAACATAGGGCTCCTGAATGCGGCTGCAGTTAGAGACCATTTTTACGCAATGCGAGCATTTTTATAACCCATCGCTCGTGTGTGACATGCAGATTTGAATTTCTCTCTTTGCGTTTGCAGAGATAAGCGTATTTTCTATGAGGACGCGATCTGATCAACAGCGCAACGCGTCTTCACATCCCCATTAAACAGCGTATACAACACACATCTATCGCGGATAATTGCATCCTCATGCCAAAAGTTTATTATTTGCATGCGTTTTAAAGTTTGAGCGTTTAAAGTTTCATTTTCCTCACAGCTGCTCTCGTCCGCGTACATCCGGCGCATGGACACACAGAAGCCTCAGTCATCAGTGCACGTGAGCACTGAGCAGAGTGATCTCTCTCACGTCTTAAAGCTACAGTATCCTAATTCATCTCTCAAGAAAATCACTTTCTGCTCTTCACTAAATACTTCATATATACTTCATACGAATGCGTGTATGTTTAATTCATACAGTTTAGACTGTGAAATGTTTTATTTTTATCACTTTTAACAGACATAAGACTTTTTAAAGGCATATTAAATTTCTCTTTGCAGAAGAAATATTTGTTGTGCAAATTTTTTGATTCTCTATTAAAACAATAATAAACCTAATTACTGCAAGTAATACAACAAAGGCAACATCTGTGTTATTACTTTATCTAGAAAAAATGTTAACAGTAACAGTCATCAAAAAGCTTGCATATCAGCTTGAAAAATCGGTATCGGCATTGGTATCGGCCGATCACGAAGACAACAAATCGGTGATCGGTATCGGCCTGCAAAAACCCTGATCGGAGCATCCCTAGCAAAAACCACCTTTTAAGGTTGTCATGTTGTCTTATTAAATTTGTTTTAGCTTAATTTGTGCCTCTCTAATTATGTTGGTCAGTTGAATGTTAATTAGATCCAATCAGTGTTCAGGTAAAAATTATTTGATGCATAAATAAACTAGCTAATAGACCAACTGTATAGTATTGTATACAAGTGTTTAATATCGGTATCGGCATCAGTATCGGCCAGAAGTTGTCTGTTTAAATCGGTATCGGTATCGGCCCAAAAAAATCCTATCGGTGCATCCCTAATTTTCACCAAAGTTTAATGCCTTCCAGAAAATTTTCTTCTTCAAATATATAAACATACAATATACCAAATGAAAGAACAGACCATCTGCTTTCAAACAAAAAAAAAACCGTTTCATCCTACCTTCAGTGTTTTTTTTTGTAATCAGCTTTTGAATATGGGTAGGTTTCTGCAAAAACACCACATTTTGAGCAAAAAGCAGAGATAATTCCATTTCTGTGAAGGACTTTTCATAGAGATCCCATTAAGAGCGATCTTTAAAACAGACACGGACATGCAGCCGCTTGCCATAGGGCAATACTTCCGGGTTTAAAAAGTTGCGGTATTGCGGAAAGACGGAAAATCTCGTCATTGGCGGGGAAGCGTTTTCTCTTAATTGACGAGATATCTTGTCAATGGCGGTGAAAGAGTTAAGGAAAAGGTAAACCCAAATAGTAAAGGAATGCGGTTTTAGCGAATAATTTTAAAGGTGCCAAAGAATGCATTGAAAGAATTTGTTAAATTATTCTCTGATATACATACTAATGTATGTGGCTTTATTAAAGGTCCCGTTCTTTCTGTGTTTTTAAAGCTTTGATTGTGTTTACAGTGTGCAATATAACATGTGTTCATGTTTCACGTGTAAAAAAATTCAGTATTTTTCACACAATTTACTTATCTTTATACCGCTGTTTTCACTCTCCTAAAAACAGGCTGATGTCTTCCTTGCTCTATGAAGTCCCTCCATCAGAAATATGTAACGAGTTTTGAATTTGTAGTTTGTTTAGTGTGTTGTGATTCCGATAGCTGCTTAGCTTGCCGATAACTGACGTATTCCTGTGGGCGGAGTTTAGTCAAAAAACTGTACTAGTGACGTCATTAAAGCAGGAAGTAGAGGGCTGTAGTCCAAATCAGCCGTTCGCTGTAGGCTTTGAAAGGCGAATTCTGTTAAAGAAAATATATCGCCTGGCAGTGGACTTTGAGGTTTATCATTTTACAGGTATTATTTATGCTATTATAGCAACATTACACACTAACTAGGGTTTACAAAATGGGATCAGGAAGAACGTGACCTTTAAGTGCAAAAATTATCCAGAGACAGTTTTATGCTGCGTTCACACCAGCCGCGGTAGAGGCGTCAAGCGAGAGTGTTTTCCAATTTTAAGTCAATGTAAAGATGCATTTATGCATGTCTGGAGGTCTCGCAACCTGAATGAGGCATTTAGCAAGCGGTAGACGCGAATCCGCCTCGTTCGCGTGAATGACCACATTGAGGGGAAACGAGTTGAAAAATCTGAACTTTGGCTAAAAATCGTGCCACATTAACCAATCAGGAGCTTGCTCTAGTAGTGACGTGATTACGCAGAAGCCCCTCCCATGACGCAAATTTCCACGTGAATGTCTCGAATGACTAGAATTTCACATGCGGCTTTCATGTTCGAATGAAGCGAGTAAACTCAAAGTGTTCAAGCGTCCAACTACATGCGAATAGCGCGTTTTTGCCGCCTCTATTGCATTTGGTGTGAATCCAGCATTACATGTCCATTTACAACCCTAGGAAATGGTCTATTATTACATTATTTGAAAGGGTCATGAATAATAATGTTGAGCTCTGCTCTGATTGGTTGTTTCACGGAGAAGCTCCTTCAGTAGCTCTGTGTGAGTGTAAACAGACCTTATGTTTGAGCCTGTATCAGATGAAGCATAATATAGCATTAACTAGCATATAGCGCTTAACTCAGCAGACACAACTTTGTTTTTAGCATTGAACAACATTGAAATTGATTAAATGTGTAATTTAATGTAGGGGGTGTACATCTCAACTGTAATGTAACAGTTGTTGTTTTGTTGAAATTGGCCTATTTTCCTTTTGTCTTTTGCATGCATGAGGTTTACATTCAGTGGTGTGTTTACCATTTTGGGGGCCCTTTGCAAAGTCCAAGAACCAAGGCCCCCCATGCCCCAGCATTGCCCAAGGTTTTTCAATTGAATTGCACAACAATAATATTCAGTATATAGAATTAAGTAAGATATATATAAACCGGGTTTATTTTGTTTTACACTGCTTAAAATAACACTAAATTGTTACAGTTTGGCATGACAAAAATTTTCGCGCCCCTCTCAGATATTTATTTTGCTTGCAAATGTCTTAAAGGATGTATTTAAAACAATGTAATTAATACTGCAACTTCAGTGTCTGACATCTTACTAAAAAAACCAAATGAGGAAAAAGAGGAAGCATTATTATTTTCAGACTGATCTAACAAGTAAGGGATAATGTAGAGGCAGCCGGTAGTTATCGGGAAATAAGCCCCGACAGTGTGATCAGGACCCGACGCGAAGCGGAGGGTCTTGTATCACACTGAAGGGGCTTATTTCCCAATAACTACCGGCTGCCTCTACATTATCCCGCTTATTACACGGCTACTTGCCACATAAGAAAAAAAACTGGACATGAATATGAATTTGAAACATTTTATTGGCATATTTGTTTTAAATTAACATTTTTATCCTTCCGCGAAACTTTGCACAGTTGCATAAAATGATCGTAATACCTTATTAAGATCCTCTGCTTCATACTTGTCTGTCTCCATTTTTTCTCTTTTAGCCAGTCTTTGAGAAGTTTTAATGCCCATTCTGTATTTTTTTGTGTGTTGGCTTCGTAGCTGTCATGCTCTATTTTGTCAAGTTCAGTCTCAGTAAGCTGTCTGTGTCTTGTCGTGGTTGTCGAGTGTTTGTCACAAGATGGCGCCAAACAGACAGTAATCTTTATTGATCTTTATTGGCGCGGAGCGATTTTACTCGTGCAAGTAGTCCGGCTATGCGTTATTATTTTGGAGCGGTTATTATTTGAAAAGAACGAACCTGCAAATGTCTCAACTGACCAATCAGAATCAAGCATTCCAGAGAGCCGTGTAATAAACTGAACTAACAAACACCAGCAAAGAACATTGTAAGTTGGTTATTGCTTGAATTTATGGGAATCACATAACTCTCAAGTTTATATTGTAAAAACAAACTTACTGTGAGATACAACAAGCATATAGACTAGAAATACACTAAAGATGAGATTTTAATGACAATGATGAGATACAGAATATGATTTATGTATTTTAGACATTATTTAAACCCCTGCATGGTGTCTTTATCATGTTTATACCTGTACGAGTGTGGAACAAAAGATGCGTGTCACAGATCAAACCAAACCACCAATCACAAGTGTGAAGCCCAAAGTCAATGTTGTGCAGTAACGAGAGCACAAAGAGAGTCGAGCGAGCGCTCATTCCAGCACTTGTGTGGCTGCTTTTGTGCGCGCTGTGCAGAGGTGCGCTGTCCCGTAGAGTTCGCTCATCTGCGCGCTCGCGAGGACGCTTGTCCACGCGCGAATAGTATTCTGCACGCTCGTATCTCTCTTGGTTCGCGCAGAGCAGATCACTCGAGTGGCGCAGTTTCGTCCTTCTTTTGATGAGTTTGGCTTCCCATACTATATGTGCCCTCGCGAGGATGCGCGCATATATTATTCTGCGTGCATACTTGCACATCTCTCGCTTGTGCGTGCTTTATCCGTGCCTTAGATTTGGGTCTGAATAAACGTAACATACTTTCGCACACCTTGTGGCCAGTAGGGGGGCCCCCAAGCCCGCGAGGCCCTACACAAGTGCGTGGTTATCGTGGTGGGTAAACACGCCACTGTTTACATTAGAAGGAGGAAACAATCGTGTTTGTATTATTCATCTATCATTCACCTATCATAATTCAGCACACAAGTCATGTGGACTACATTTATTGTAGTCTTCTTGTGTTTTTTGTCATTTGAAGCCTACGAATCTCTGGTCTGTCATTGTTTTTAAAATTGCAACATACATTATCCTACTTAACATCTCCTTTTGTGTTTAATCTGCATCACTATATGTTTTGAAAATAAAACAAACTGAAAATAAATGAAGCCATGTCCGGCCAAACAAATATGGCATCATATGGTTTATAGAGAATATTTATCAGATTGTGTATAATTGCAAGTCTGGCACACACGGTGTGTGTGTGTGTGTGTGTGTGTGTGTGTGTGTGTGTGTGTGTGTGTGTGTGTGTGTGTGTGTGTGTGTGTGTGTGTGTGTGTGTGTGTGTGTGTGTGTGTGTGTGTGTGTGTTAAGCCATGTTACAGCTGACCATGTTAATATAACCAGATGGACCCATTAAGAGAGATAGCCCCAAAGCAAAGGCCAAAGAGGAGACCGAAAAAGAGTGCGAGGGGTTTGGGCCAAAGACTGCAGACTCTCTACTCTCTGGCAGTCTCTCTGTCCGTCTGCCTCTCTGTATCCTCTCATCGTTTTTCTCTCATCTCTGTTAATTACCGGACCAACAGCTGGCGTGATATTGCAGGTCATAGAGGAGAGCAGTGGCCAAACCTCGACATGAGTCAGGGAACAGCTGATTAAATTACTCAACCAAATATTGAAAATTACATCCATCTTTCTCTCTCTCTCTCTTGGTTCTCCTGGAAATGAGCAAACTATTGGAGCGTAACTGGCAGGTGCTGTCCATGTTGGTAGCAGGACTGCAGACTCCATCTCCCAGCTGTCGTTGGTGCAGTGATGAATCTGTGAAGTGACGGGTCTTCGTGATGATGGGTCAGAGATCAGCTTGTTTACAGACAGTTAATGAGGAAGTGATTATCTGGGTGATGTGATGAGAGAAAATGCTTGGGTCTGATGCTGAGTCACATCCATTCATGTGTATTTACGTGGACTTATTTTGAGGATCTTGAAGTCTTTTAAAAAGAGATTGATTTACAAAGCAAAATTGTAAAATATACAGAAATCATTTTGTTATGCTTCCGGCTTAAAACAAGAAAAACTGTGTTTGAGAGAGGGAGTGGAATGGGAAAGTGTGATGGTGGGAACAGAGGATGGAGAGACATACAGAGGTCATGACCTCTCTGCCAGTTTCACTTAGCAGATTTGCCTTTGTGTTCATTCTAATGAGCCATTAATAAATTATGAAATCTCTCCCGCTTCTCCTTTCTGTGGCTCCTGTCTACTGCTCTCGTCTCTGCTGCTGATCTCTGCTCTTTTCTCTGTTTTCCTCTCAATTTTCCTTTCTGCTCACTTCACTGCTTTCCTCCCTTCTGTCCTCTCTGCTCTCCTCTGCTTTCCTCTCTGCTCTCCTCCCTGTTTCTGCTCTCCATTCTCCTCTCTGCTCTCTTCTGTTTTCATCTGTTTTACCTCTGTTCTGCTCTCCTCTCTGTTTTCTTCTCCGTTCTTTGCTCTGCTCTCCTCTCTGCTCTCTTCTCCGTTCTTCGTTCTGCTCTTCTCTCTGTTTTCCTGTCGGCTCTCCTCTCTGCTCTCCTCTATTTTTTCTTCTCCGTTCTTCGCTTCGCTTCGCTCTGCTCTTCTTTTTGTTTTCTCTCCGTTCTCCTCTCTGCTCTCCTCTCCGCTCTTCCCTCTGCTCTTCTTTCTGTTTTCCTCTCGGCTCTCCTCTCTGTTTTTCCCCTCTGTTTTCCTCTGTTTTCCTCTCCGTTCTCCTGTCTGCTTTCCTCTCTGCTTTCCTCTCTTTTATTCTGTCTGCTCTCCTTTCTGTTTTCCTCTTCATTCTTCACTTTGCTTTCCTCTCTGTTTTCCTCTTCGTTCTCCTCTCTGCTCTCCTCTTTGTTTTCCTCTCCGACCGTTCTTCGTTCTGCTCTTCTTTCTGTTTTCCACTCCATTATCCTCTCTGCTCTTCTCTCTGTTTTTCCTCTCTGTTCTCCTCTCTGTTTTCCTCTCCGTTCTTCATTCTGCTCTTCTTTCTGTTTTCCACTCCATTCTCCTCTTTGCTCTCCTCTCTGTTCTTCGGTCTGCTCTTCTCTCTGTTTTCCTCTCTGTTCTCTCTGCTCTCCTCTCTGTTTTTCTCTCTCCTCTCCTCTTTGTTTTCCTCTCAGTTCTCCTCTCCACTCTCCTTTCTTTTTTTTCCTCTCGGTTCTCCTCTCTGCTCTCATCTTTGTTTTCCTCTCTGTACTCCTCTCCTCTCTGTTTTCCTCTCCGTTTTTCTCTCTCCTCTCCTCTTTGTTTTCCTCTCAGTTCTCCTCTCCACTCTCCTTTCTGTTTTTCCTCTCGGTTCTCCTCTCTGCTCTCCTCTTTGTTTTCCTCTCTGCTCTCCTCTCTGTTTTCCTCTCTGTTATTCTCTCTGCTTTCCTGTTTGTTTTCCTCTCTGTTCTCCTCTCTGTTTTCCTCTCCGTTCTTCATTCTGCTCTCCTCTCTGTTTTCCTCTCCGTTATTCTCTCTCCTCTCCTCTTTGTTTTCCTCTCAGTTCTCCTCTCCACTCTCCTTTCTGTTTTTCCTCTCGGTTCTCCTCTCTGCTCTCCTCTCTGTTTTCCTCTCCATTCTCCTTTCCGCTCTCCTCTCTGTTTTTCCATCGGTTCTCCTCTCTGCTCTCCTCTCTGTTTTCCTCTCTGTTATTCTCTCTACTCTTTGTTCCCCTCTCCGCTCTCCTTTCTGTTTTTCCTCTCAGTTCTCCTCTCTGCTCTCCTCTCAGTTTTCCTCTCAGTTCTCCTCTCTGGTCTCCTTTCAGTTTTCTTCTTCGTTATTCTTGCTGCTCTCCTTTCTGTTTTCCTCTTGGTTCTCCTCAACTCTCCTCTCAGTTTTCCTCTCAGTTCTCCTCTCTGGTCTCCTTTCAGTTTTCTTCTCCGTTATTCTCACTGCTCTCCTCTCTGTTTTCCTCTTTGTTCTCCGCTCTACTCTCCTCTTTTTTTCATCTACATTATTCTCTCTGTTCTCCTCTATGTTTTCATCTCTGTTCTCTTCTGCTTTCTTTCCTGTTTCCCTCTTGTTCTCCTCTCTGCTCTCTCCTCTCTACTCTCCTGTCTGTTCTCCTCCTCTATGCTTTCATTTTTGTTTTACTCTCTATTCTAATTTCTGCTGTCCGCTCTACTGTCCTCTCTGTTTTCATCTTCATCCTCCTCTCTTCCCCTTTCTCTGCTCTCATTTCTGTTTTCCTCTCCATCTCCTCTCTGCTGTCTTCTCTGTTTTTATCTTTATTCTCCACTGCTCTTATACTGTTTTCTACTTCGTTCTCCTCTTTGCTTTCTTCTCTCTGCTCTCCTTTCTGCTTTCCTCTTCAGTCTCCTCTTAGCTCTCCTTTAGTCTGCTGCTCTTTTCGCTTTCCTCTCTGCTCTCCCCTCCAGTGTGACAGTAATTACATTAATAATCAGGCACAAATTCCTCCACACAGATTGTTGCTTCCAGGCCAGGGTCCTGATTGAAACATAGAATCAAAGCAATTTGCCCCACATGTCTGAGTTACGTTTCAAGTCACCTAAAAGGAGAGGGCCGGTGGGGGTTCAGGGAGCAGACCCTGTACTCCCTGTGTGCATTTGTGTACAAACTAGGTGCACACTAATAGGCCAGAGGCTCCTTCCTCGGTTCTATTAGGACTGCTGTGATCTTCCTCATCAAGCAAGAGACCTGCAGCACTTCACCAGCATTTCCATCCGTAGCCCTGTGACTCCAGCAGTTGTCATAGAAACAGCAAGCAGGCTGATGGGCTGCCATCATCATCATCTGATCTACAATTTTGCTCAGCGGGTTGATGATTTAAGGGCCATGTTGAGGCGGATGCCACTCATTTAATCATACATTCAACACGATATGTGTGTATGTGTGTGTCTCAGTGACATCACCATCTCTTCATGAGTCTGATGGCTGCATCTGACATTTCATGCATTTCCATTTGAGCGCGTTTTAAATATATAGATATTTTAACAGCAGAGGAACGTGTCAGTGCTGATGGTTCGTTCCATCAACCACACGGCAGTGCTGACGACCTCTGAAAAGGCCATTAGTAAAAGCATTTCATCATTCAAACTGCTTATCAGAGCACACACACACCCCTCATCTGAACAGTTTTCCCTGTGCTTTGATTAGAAGTGCAGGATTCAGGCAGTGTCAGGACCTCCAAAATACTGCTCATTTATCAGCTCTTGGTGTTTCACATTCATACACACAACATGCAGTCCTCCTCTCTTACTCACCTTCTGCTGCACTCAGTGCATCTTCATTTTGCTGGTTAGTGTGAAGTGTTTTGATTTATGAGTATAAGATTTGAGGGTCTGCCAAGGGTCAACCCGTGAGGGACAAAGCTGATTTGCTGTATGTAAGTTAACACTGGTAGCTGAAGGTTTAAACAATTTAATACCTTGATGTTGGGCTTTAGCTTTGCTTGTGCTATTTTGTATATGCATCATATTATCTGAGCATGATATGTGATCAAGTCTATGAAAACCTGGCTAGAAGTCTGTTTTCTTATGTGAAAAAATAACCTTCATAAAACTATTAAATTAATATCAATTCAAACTCTGATGATCAGTAGATTAAAACGTTAGCCTGGATTTCAAAGACAGGGTCACATATTGCCATTTTTTGACAAGTGTCATGCACATAAAACTATAGTGCAACTGTAGTTGGGATGCTTGCCTAATCAATCACCATTACTAAAAGCATTTCTTAATGTGTGTTGTGCTCGATTGCTTCCTTCAAATATTTCACATTTATATTTCAAAATATTAGTATGACTTTAATGTGCTATGAAATGTCTTCTGAGAGTAGGCTCTTATGTTTCTCCTTCCTAATGGCGTATTTTCAGTTCAGTGTAATAAATAAGAAAAATTTCTCTCTGGTGTATGCATGGGAAACCAAATTGTAAATTCATTAATATTGCATGTCTGTGTGCATTCCACATGTTTGTAATGTTCTGCTTGACTGAAGAGATGAGTAATTTAACATTTACCTTTTGTATAGAGAAGAACTCTCATGTTTAAGTACTGAGAAACATATTCATTTATTATGCCCCAAAGAGCTGCATTGTGTTTTTATTTATTCACACGTTTAACAAGGTGCGTCTACAGTTTTGACATCGCTAATCTGATATGAGTAATTACATATAGTGTTGGGAAATACTCTAGAAAAAGATATGGTTCTGTTGATGGAATAGATAGGATGAAATACATTTTGTATAAATTTTAAATATTTAAAGGGATACTTCACCGATTTAGCATTCAGCTTTGTATCTGTAGAAACCCGGCAGTATTACTGAATGACCATGTTTCCCTCCATCATTTCCCCCTGAGAGGAGAGATATCTGCATTTTGGTTCTGCAAAAAAGTCCTCCGATGATGCAAAAATCGTCATATTACATCATCGGAGGACTTGTTTGCAGAACCAAAATGCAGATATCTCTCCTCTCAGGGGGAAATGAGGGAGGGAAACATGGTCATTCAGTAATACTGCCGGGTTTCTACAGATACAAAGCTGAATGCTAAATCGGTGAAGTATCCCTTTAACAGTTGAACCTTTAGACATAATCTCTATTAAGGATTTTACCCAAAATCCAAATCTAATGCTGCATTTTTAGAAATTTTGGGTTGTTTCCGGACAACATAAGGACGAACTCAACTCATATTTTCCCTAATGTATTAAAATATTTGCATTTCAGAAAAAAATATATATATACATTTTTATATTTAATATAAATAAGAGTTAAATAAGTACACACACTCATATATTTAGCAAAAAATTACTTTTGTGTTGTATGCGATCAATTGCAGTTATTCATTGCCCAGCACTAAATATAAAAAGACTCCTTTTGCTATGAATAGGGGACAATCCAACACTTAATATGGCCGCTCTGGTGACGGAAGTCCTGCCTTTACTAACGGCTCCAGGATGATAAACAAAGGTCTTCTGAGGGTAATCCGCGCGGTGTTGTTGTGGAAATATCCATATTTAAAACTTTATTAACGTAAATAAATACCTTCCGGTAGCGCCGCCATCTTAGTCGCGTCCGCATTCAGGATGAGAGCTTACGCAGCCTACAGAGGCTACTCTGCTCTGTGCCCCCGCTCTCCGAATTTGTCATACGTCACTAAGAAAAGTGCGTACACTACGCTAATACTCTCTCCTGAATACAGAGGAGTCTGAGATGGCGGCGCTACCGGAAGGTATTTATTTTCGTTAATAAAGTTTTAAATATGGATATTTCTACAACTACAACACCGCGCGGATTACCCTCAGAAGACCTTTGTTTATCATCCTGGAGCCGTTTGGATTTAATTTGTGAAGGATGGATACAATTTTTTTGGACTTGAAGGTCGTGGACTATGGGTGGACCCCGCAACATTACATTTAATCAACTGAAAGATCTAAAACATTTTCTAAAATATCTGAAAATGTGTTTGTCTGAAAAACGATGGACATATGCAACTCGGACCGCTTGGGGGTGAGTAAATCATGGGTTTAATATCATTTTTGGCCGAACTATCCCTTTAAAAAAATATATTTTGCTGTTTACCAAAGTTCAAGTCGTTCAAGTGCAAATTCGTATCATGTGAAGATAAGAAAACCGGTATGTCACAGCGTGACTGTTTTCTCTATTGAAAAGCAAAGATGGACGAAGCCAAAGAAATTAAAAACTAATTTGCAGTAACATTTTAAAAATATCGAAAGGGACTTTGATTTTACCCAACCATGAGTTGGATCAACCCAGCATTTTTTAAATTGTGTGTGTGCATGTGCGTGTGCGTGCTTGTGTGTGGTTCCCTTATCTGTCGAATACAAGAAAGATCTTTAAAGCACTGTGGCCATTAGCTTGACTAAAAGAGGACAGCTAAAACCTCTTTTTTTCTCTTTCAATTTTCTCTATCTCTCTCTCTTTGTTTCCTATATAGCAGTCAGGGGTCTCTCTAAAGACCATACAGATACATTTAGCCTATAATTCTGTTTAATGAGAGTGACCCACATTTAGCAACTTGAGAAATCAAGTGCATCTATTCTTGTTGTGTGCCTGTGTGTGTTCGTATGTCCCTGAGAGCACTTCCACTCATATCTTCATGAATGTATCCCTCTATTTTAAGGACCAAAAGAAGAAAACAACATGCGCGTACACACACACACACACACGCATACAGTTTTATACATCCTGACATCAGAGGTCCAAGCCGCACACACTCACTCCAACACAAACATTCATGCTGACCTATTTTTTAAAAGAAAGGGTTTTTATCTTTGACAATAAAAATTTCAGACATTAGAGAAGCATAAGCTTATTGATCTGTTCTAAATCACTTCAAACCCCCGTAAAACCAAATGTTAAAGTCTCTGGGATTGGATAACCTGCCTTTCCCAGCAGAGCCTACACAGCATCCCATAAGAAATGTGCTATTGCGCAGATGTTGCTTGATAACTCAGAAGACCTATTAGTGATTTTTGATATATGTTTGGCTACATATTAATGATATGTACACACCAAACGCGGGGCATCGTGTTGCTCGCTATAGATTACTCGCTGGATTTAACTTCGTGCCATGCTAATTTTTCACTCGAATTGAATATTTTCAACTTGGGCGAAGATGCGTTTGAGGCAAATAGCACGTTTTTTGCGGCAAACACGCTACCCATACCGCGTCATTCGCATCATCCCATGCAAATTTTGACTTTGTATGTAATCTACTTGCGCAAATCGTTGAACTCGCATCTGGTGTGAACACACAGTAATGCTATGTACACACCAAACGCGGGACATCGCGTTACACGCAATAGATTAATCTCGGGATTTAACTTCGTGTAATGGGAATATTTCACCCAAGATGAATATTTTCAACTTGACCGAATACGCGTTTGAGGCAAATTGCACCTGTTTTCATGGCAAACGCGCCCCCATACCGTGTCATTCGCATCGCCCCACGTGAGGACGCATCTGATTGTGTCTTTGCATTCACTTTGTATGTAATCTACTCACGCAAATCGTTGAACTCGCGTCTGGTGTGAACCCACAGTAATGCTATGTACACACCAAACGCGGGACATTGCGTTACTCGCTCTAGATTAATCGCGGGATTTAACTTCGTGTAATAGGAATTTTTCGCTCAAGTTGAATATTTTCAACTTTGCCGAAGATGCATTTGAGGCGAATAGCACATGTTTTTGCTGCAAACGTGCCGGCCATATAGCGTAATTGGCATTGTCCCAGGTGAGGACGCATCTGATCGCGTCTTTGCATTCACTTTGTATGTAATGTACTCACGCAAATCGTTGAACTCGCGTCTGGTGTGAACCCACAGTAATGCTATGTATACACCAAACGCGTTACTCGCTCTAGATTAATCGCGGGACTTAACTTTGTGTAATGGGAATTTTTCACTAAAGTTGAATATTTTCAACTTGGCCGAAGATGCATTTGAGGTGAATAGCACATGTTTTTGCTGCAAACGTGCCGCCCATATTGTGTAATTGGCATTGTCCCAGGTGAGGACGCATCTGATCGGGTCTTTGCATTGACTTTGTATGTAATCTACTCGTGCAAATCATTGAACTCGCGTTTGGTGTGAACCCACAGTAAGGTTCATGCCGAATTAGAGATTGATGTAGATTGCACCATGATTTCAACAATGATGGTGTGCATTGCAAGAACAAAGGAAATTTAATCTTGGAGAATGTAATACAAAGTTTGATATATTGAGATTGCTGAAATTTGATTGTATAGTTTGGTTTAGCAGGCACGGAGATCTCTTAAACTCTAGGGCCCACTTTCACAGTCAAGGTTTAGCTTAAGCCAGGACTATGCCTTGGTTAATATTTAGGTTGCTTTTATAAAAAAACATTCCTGATGTGCATCTTGAGACAAAACATTGGCACTGACATATTTTAAGATGATAAGACAGCTCAAACATTAATTTTAGTCTGGGCTAAACTTAAGCCTTGTCTGTGAAACCGGGACACTTGAGATAATTGGGGGGTTTTCTGAGAAGAGAAAGTAGGAAACTTAAGCAAAAGTGCTCTTCAGTTAATCTTACCGCTGTCTAGACTATAAAAATGTGATGCATATGGGAGGACTGTGTTAGGATGTAGCCTCTGTGTTTAATCCTAACCTATAATCCTCTGTTCCTGATGTGAGGGCTAATGTGGCAGGTGCATGCTGTCATGTTTGATCAAAGTCTGTGATGTTTCTGTATGTAGCAAGCTGTGGGAATTTAAGCCTGACAAACTGGTTAATTTTTGTAGATGAGCGGCAAAAGGTACAAAAATAACAGTCTGTTTTTCTTTTATCATCATATTTCTAATTTACACTCCACTGGGGGAGTGGATGGTAATCTTATACTAACATACTGTACAGTATAATGTTTTTGTCCTTGCCATGAGCAAAGCTGTACACATACACAAACACACATGCTGTAGTATACAGTGGCTGTTTCTGTATGCAGGCACAATTGAGAGATAAGCAAAACTGATGTTATTAATAGATAAATAAGTACTGAGGAGTGTAGTTACTGATTTTAGCTTCCGATACAGTAAGCATTAGTGAACAGTAGCTGTAAATATGACCTACATTCAGTCTGACCGTGTGAGTAACCAGGAGAGGGCGTTTTGAGATTACACAGGCAAATACAGACTTCCACACACTAGGCATCGTATTGTTTAGTATTCACAGTATCTTAGTTACTATTATTTTCACTGTTTACCAGTATTTGGTTTCAAAATGGTAACTGGAGGTATAGAGTAGTAAGATAATGCAACAAAAAAATTACTTTACTATAGTTTTAAATGTTTTAGAGTGCATGGTTAAATAATACTTATTATTAATACTAATTGGTATACACAAAATATACTTTCCAATTTTTTATAATTAGTTTAAAAAAGTTAACAATATAGATTTTTTATTTTGCACTAAAATATTATACACTATAAAACAATTTTGCTGCTTTAAAGTCCATGCACTGCAAAAAAAATATATTTTCAAGAAAAAATTCTTAGTATTTTTGTTTTGTTATCAGTAAAAATATCTAAAAATTCTTAAATTAAAATGCTTTTTTAATGAGCAAAATGAGCCAAGAAAATAAAATCTAGTTTTAGACCAAAAATATCAAATTTAAGTGCTTTTGTGCATAAAACAAGCAAAAAAATCTGCCAATGGGGTAAGCAAAAAAACATTTTTCTTAAACACTAAATTCAAGAAAAATTAGCTTACCCCATTGGCAGATTTGTTTGCTTGTTTTATGCACAAAATCACCTAAATTTGATATTTTTTTGTCTAAAAACTAGACTTATTTTTTTAGGTCATTGTGCTCTTCAAGAAAATACATTTTGATTTAATAATTTTTTTGTTATTTCTATTGAAAACAAAACAAAAATACTAAGTAAGAAAGTCATTTTTGCAGTGTATAAAAAAAGTTGAAATTGCTTATTTTACAGAGTTAATGTGAAATGCATGTTACCACACTGACTACAGCATTTTGTCCTGTTTTTAGTACAAATATAAAAACAATCTTAAATCAAGATGCATTTTCTTGATGAGCAAAATAACCTAAGAAAATAAGTCTAGTTTTTTATACAAAAAAAAATAAAATTTAAGTGAATTTGTGCTTTAAACAAGCAAATATTTCTTACATTTTTCTTGGAGAATTAAGTGTTTAAGAAAATAGTTCAAGATTTCTTTTCTTACAAATTTGGCATATTTTTTTTATGCAAAATTTTCTTAAATTTGTTATTTTTTGCCTGAAAACTAGACTTATTTTGTTAGGTAATTTTGCTCATCAAGAAAATACATTTTGATTTAAGAATTTTTAGATATTTGTACTTAACAAGACAAAAATACTAAGTAAGAAAGTCATTTTTTGCAGTGCTTATTGATCACATACAGTTTTACAGTACAGTAAATAGGGTATTGTTAATGCATGGCCAGCCTTTCATCTATCCATCTTGAGTGAACCAACATGACTATGTTCCTAAATTGCTGACACACAGACTGCTGGTCTGCGATCAGGGTGGAGGTCAAACGCAGGGTCAGCTGACTGATGACCCTCCAGAGATTTAGTGCCACTTAAAGTTCAGTTTAAACACAAATAGGAAAAATTACAATGCAGCAATGTTTTTAATAATGAAACCTTTTTTTCGTAATATTGATCAACTTTAAAGCCGTACATAAAGTCATTTGCATCTTAACTAAAGGATTAATCTGCACGCATGCACATAGACAACTAATAGCTCATCTATCATTTTAATGCCTGATGCTGAGCATGTTTGTGTTTAAGAGAAAAAGACAGGAGATGTTGGGGTCGTGTCTCTTTAACAGTGACTTTTGTTTTATTCATTAACCCTAAAAGATGAGTTTTATAGAAGGTCTAGCTGAGACTCAACCTCATAAATCACTTCAAGTGTGTGTGTGTGTGTGTGTGTGTGTGTGTGTGTGTGTGTGTGTGTATGTGTGTGCCACTTACAAAACAAGAGTGTAAAGGGATAAGCAGTAGTGTGTGTGTTAATGATGCCCTCTCTGTCCCGGTACAGCTGTCAGGGTGTAGCATATGTCTGTGAGATGCACCATGATTAATAATTACTGCAGGCACTGCTTGTGCTACCTTAACCCCTCGCGCACACACACAAATGCACACAGTGTTAATTCAGTTGTGCTTTATTGTCGAGAAATGAGATTAGGAGCATCAAAGTTTGATTGAAGTCATTGATTTCATGCTGATTTCAATCTTTGACATGACCTTACTCAGTCGATATTAAGGTTATATTTGCATAATTTTAAGTTAAACATAGCAATTGTACTGGTAATATCCTGTTATTTTACAGTGAGTTTTGACACAATGTCTGTGTGTGTGTACGTGTATTGTAGGGGATTAGGTAAGATTTTATTATAGGCTATTGTGAGTTGGGGCGGGGGGTATAAGACCCCCCCCCCCCTTCTCCAGATTGGTCTTTGTGTCTACGCACATTTTATTCATGCCTTTCGCTCATTGCTTGTTACTCTATAATGTGTGCGTGCGAGTGGGTGTCGCCTGCAGGGTACTCGATACAGATCACCTGGAGATTTGATTGGCAGGTCCCTGAGGTGATCATTTTCAGATGGGACACCCCACTGGCCTTCAGAGAGAGTCGTTGAAATTGAAATATGGTAATGCTAGACAAGTCCAGGCCGCCTGTGTAGTGATGCATGGAGACATTTTCCTAGCTGGTTTTAAATCTGTCTTGTGGTCTCTATTACTTCTGCTGTATTTCTTATTCTCTCATCTTTCTCTTTTTTTTTGTACAAAATGACAAGTGTCATACTGTCAAGCTTAAAGGACAGACAGAAATACAGATGGCGGATGTTTTTTATAACACATGGCCAAAAGTGGTCTCTCTCTCTCTCTCTCTCTCTCTCTCTCTCTCTCTCTCTTTCTGTCTGAGGCCTTAAGGCGGTGCTGTGGATGAAATGTTAGCATTTGATGTTCGCCACAGTCTTTTATTATCCCCGTTCAGACAGCTCAGCAGAGAAGCTAAGGCAGACACTAATGGACCCAATCCTCCATCACACACCTGAACCTGCTCATTAAAACCCATGTGAGAAGGACAGATGGAGGGAAGAGTACTGAGTGGAGATAATGAGCTATAGTGGGCGGAGACGAGACTGTTTTCATGTGACTGTATAAAGTGACACCAGACACTTTAAGAGTTTATGATGATGATTATGAGGTTTCTGTGTGAGGTCACAGATTGTTTGCCTTAGACTTGATATCATGATACAATAGCAAAATGAAAAGAGGTCAATTATATTGTTAATATAAATTTAATTTAATAAATTAAATGTACATAATTATACATCTTTTCTTTATATGTGACCCTGGAACACAAAACCAGGCATAAGTCGCACAGGTATTTGTAGCAATAGTCAACAATACATTATATGGGTCAAAATTATAAAATTTTTAAGCATGCATGTCTTTTAAAGCATACATTGATATATATATATATATATATATATATATATATATATATATATATATATATATATATATATATATATATATATATATATATATATATATATATATATATATATATATATATATATATATATATATATAATAAATGTATGCTTATTTTTTTGACGATGCATCAAGCGTTTCTTTGATGTGATTACGAATCGATTCCATTAACGATATTTTTATGTTACGTTAAGCAGTTACATTTTTACTTACAAATGCAACCAAAAAATAAAACATGAACATTTCATTAAACCCTTTAAAAATGGCACAATCTCTGTCCCAATTGAGATATTTACAACAACAAATCGACAAAAATACGCTTTTTTTTTATAAAGAAAAATGAATAATGAGTCACATCAAAATGTCACATAAAATCAAGCTTATGATGGCAACAATCAAAAGTCTTTCAGTATTTTGTACCAAAATGTGCAATAGTGACCATCACTGAGGTAGTTTTAGAAAAAAATGAATTAAATTGAAAAATTAATTAATATATGAAATAAAGCTGTTAAACTTAATTATTTGATCTGTCACACAAAATCAGAACTGTGCGTTCACACCAGACGCGGTAGAGGCAGCAAAAATACGCTATTCGCTCGTAGTTGGACGCTTGAACATTAAGTTTACCCGCTTCATTTGTGAAAGCCGCGCATGAAATTCTAGTCATTCGAGACATTCACGCAGAAATTCATGTCATGGGAGAGATTTCTGCGACTCCGCTCGCTTCCTGTAATCACGTCACTACTAGAGCAAGCTCCTGATTGATTTCCGGCAAAGTGCAGATTTCCGGCAAAGTGCAGCACGATTTCCGGCAAAGTTCAGATTTTTCAACTCTCGCATTTCCCGTGGAAGCGCTCAATTCGTGTCATTCATGCGTCATTTTGCGTCTGCCGCACTGCGCTAAACGCCTCATTCGCATCGCGATGAGTTCTACAGACGCACATAAATGTGTCTTTACATTGACTTAACATTGAAATCATTCGCCCCACATGCTCTATTCGTGTGAACGCAGCATTAGGGGTGGCACGGTCCATGAAAAAAATCCGAACCGTTCGGTTCGCTTGTCTCGGTTCGGAGCGCGTGTGTACCGCACGGTTCAACGGTTCATGGCATGCGCAATGTAGTCTCATGCCCTGTATGTGACCTCAGATAGCGTGTTTCCCTTTCGCGCGAAAGAAGAGGTGACTCGTTTGGAGTATAAGTACTGCAGGTTATATTACGTGTAGAAATGGCAAGTGGGAGAGAAAAGGAAGTCTGCCCGCAGTTGGAGGATGCGCCAGCGTCGTATAAGTTTGGTGTGTGGAAACATATTTTTATTTCATGTTACTTATGATGACAGCGGAAATAAAACAACAGATTGAACTGCAGTCTATGGGTTGAATATTCTCCAACAGCCACAGGAGATCGCCTTCTCTCCGACCATTTATCTGAGGTACTGAACACAATGTTTTACGTCTTTTCATATTCAGCGCTATTTTTAGCCTTTCATTGATAAAATTAAAGCGGCTGATTTCCGCGTAGTTTCATTTTGCTAGCGTGTGAAAGTTGCGCGATCTTATTTCAGAAATTGCCCCTCAAAGTAATCAGGACAGAAGTGGTCAAAAGTGGACAAAAGAGACGGATTTAAATATTACAGGTGCAAAGGTTATGTTTCTCTCTCGTCCACATAAACTCTCAGTATTAAAGCAGCCTCTCAGTGATAAATCTAAGAGCTACACTGAAGTTGGCATTTTAATAAATGCAAGTTATCTTTGTGTGCTAAAAATGCACATAAAGTTTATGTAGATGGCAATACACATTCTCTTTTTTGCCAATTAAATGAAAAGCATGTTGAAATCATCAATGTCTTCTCTCTTGCTCTATCAAAATCTCATCTGGCTTTCCTCAGAGATGGTCCAATGTGCTTAAAGTCAAATTCAGTTTGTGCATGATTACATGATATAACTTTTTTAATGATGTATCCTAAATTATGGATAATTAATACATTAATAAGATAATACATTTCTGGCGTGTGAAAAATTTAAAGAAAAAATAACAACAAGAACCGTACTGAACCGTGAACCGTGACCATAGAACCGTGATACGAACCGAACCGAGGGTTTTGTGAACCGTGCCACCCCTACGCAGCATAACAGTTAAACAAGCGCTGCGGTGGTCTCTTTTATCTATCTATCTCTATCTAGAAGATGCCTTTCAATGCATACATTGCTACAATATTAAGAGAGCACCCTGTCTTACATAAGATGGTTGAGAATCTCTGAAGAGTTATGTTGGGAAAGAAAACAAGACAAAACAAACAATTAAGCTTTGCTGTTGGGCATATTCCTCCAAATTTGAAAAACAGAAGCATATGAGAATCTGTATTTACTGGTTGTTAAAGGCATGAGCAGTGCCAGATTAACTATTATTTATCATAAGTCAAACCGGAGGTACAGGTTTTGACATTTTACGATGTGAGATAAATGAATGAAAACAGTAATTAAATAGGATCAGAACTGTTTTGAATACCCGTTTGTATTTTTTGCACACATACTAAATACTCGTTGCTATGTTCCTGTCATTATTATGTGTAAATAACTATTTACATACACTAGAATCATTCTCATGATCACTGCTTGTTTTTCTGGATCCAGAGTTATAGGCAGTACATGCATTTGATCAGGTATTTTTAAGGATTTGATGCATACAGTAGCTGCGTAAAGTTTACTACACCCCAAGCAATTTTCAAAATAACAGCTACAATATTAGTTTTGATTTTAAATAAATTGGTAGTTAAGTGCGCATAGGCGGTGTAATAGTCTTAACAGATCTGGTTGAGGTAGGAATCTCAGTCCACTACAATGCAATCTGATCTGATTGAATGAAATGAAGTGTAAATATGCTCACTGGTGTTTGTCTGGTGACTCGATGGTATTAAGTAATGATTGAATATTTTACACGTGAGTGTATTGCTTGGTTTTCTCATTGAGTTTTATAGATGGAGTCAAACAGACAAATCTTTACACACACGCTTAGTGTGATTACACAGAAGTGGATTTTTGTCTCTCCTCATGCATGAAATTGATTTGTGATACAGAGTGTCGCTTAAATGTAAGAGTTAAAGATCGCATGAGCACACACACACACACACACACACACACACACACACACTCCACTGCACCAACACACGTGAAGTCATGCAGTCAAGTGTATCATCATTGTGATGTTTTTACATATCCTAAATTTAAGAGGTACTTGTTTGTTTGTTTTTTGCTGTGGTTTGCAGTAATAACAAAGTATGAGTATAAATGACAAGTGTAAAAAAGCGTCAAATAAAAAATAGATTTTTGAGTCCAAGTCCACATCCAACTTTATCTGGACTCGGTCTTGACCCGAACTCGACTGCAACACTGTTCTGTACTACTTTCACAGTGCGCTGACAGTCACAACACCAGTAGGGCTGCATAACAACTAATCGTTTGCAGAATAAATGTTTTTGTTTATGTCATATATGTGTGTGTATTGTGTTTTATAATTCTGTATAAATAAACACACACAGATGCAAGTATATATTTAAAAATAATGTATATATACATATACAGTATATACTTGTCATATATATGTGTATACTTAATATTTAGGGCTGTCAAAAGATTAATCACGATTAATCGCTTCCAAAATAAAAGTTAATGTTTACATAATGTGTGTGTGTACTGTGTGTAAATAGTATGCATATATAAATACACACACATTTATGTATATATTTAAGAAATATTTGCATTTATATACTGTTTATACATTTATATAATTTATATTATATATAAATATTTTATATATAAATATACTATTTTTTCTTAAATATATACATGATTGTGTGTGATTTTATAAATAATAATTATACAAAGTACACACACATACTTAAAACAAACTTTTATTTTGGATGCGATTAATCGCGATTAATCTTTTGATAACCCTACAATATATACACGTTTTATTTCCCTAATATTTTACATGTGTATTAATATATACATTATTATTATACACAATACACACACATATATGATGTAAACAAAATATTTTATTTTGCATACGATTAGTTGTTTTGCAGGCCTAAACACCAGCAAGAAGTGTTGTATGAAGAATCTGCCATGTGTTTAAGTAGTCTTAGGATCTCCTGTGGGTGGATGTGAACTGTTTTAATGCGCAGAATCCTCATGGAACCTATACCCAAATCCAGGATCTTTGCAGTATCACAGAGTAGGCGTGTATGTGCGTTCCTGAATCCATAATGAGTTTAGAGGGACAGGAAAATGCTGATTCGTGACTCAGACTACTGCGCTTTATCAGAAAATTTCATGTGCAAGCTTCCAGTGTATCTGTGTGTCTCTAATAGAGAAAAAAATTAACACTGTATGTAGGCCAAAGAGGCAGCACTGACTCAGATGGAAGAGTAGAGGATGACTTTTTTCATATAGAGACTAAAAGAAAAAGTGAGAGACAGAAATTACAAAGAAACAAAAAAAGAGTAAAAACTACATTTAACATTTTTTACTTATCTTTACTCTATTACTACTATAACTAAACTAAATGCTGTGGAAAATGGTTAAGTGATTACAGAAATGTTTTACATTTTGAAGTTTTAAAGTGTAGTCTTGAAAGTCATGAACATTTCATTAGGTAAATGGATAAAATGTCTTAAATAAATAAGTCAGAAAATACAATTGAAAACATGAAATTTATATGATTAAAGAAATTCTCGCTGTTTTAATAATTACGAATATGAATACGTACAAATCTGTACATCTGTAAAGCTGTTAATATGTAAATAATTAACAAATAAGTCCAAACGTCGATATTATACGTTTCAGTGTGTATGAAATCCATAGACTGTAAAAAATATGGATGTAGTGTCCGTGATGTCACCCATAGGTTTGTGAAAAACATTTTTGAAGCCAATAGTTGGCTGAGCCTGCTGTCGCCATCTTCACCGCACATCACCGAAAACGGGATGTGGATGGACCTAAGTTAGGAGGTCTATGGGGATTGACTACCTCTTGAAGCTAGTCTATAGCGTCCCGTCAATAAATTGCAGTTTAAGTCACTTTCAAGAGATGGAAAGGTTGCCCCTCGATGTAAATGTACAGCTATGTGACGTGTGGTACAACCACACTTTACGTACTGTAACACACACAGATATTCTCGTGAGATCAAGTTAGAAATGAAGACCATAGAATAAAGTGTAACCAAAATTATTTTACTAATGATAGCCACATAAAATATAAAAAGATATTTTTTGACATGAGGAGATTTTGACACTTGTTTTATTGATGCATAAAACAAGTGTCTAGTAGTTTGTCGTATGGGTTATGAGCCACAGAGATAAGTGAAGGCTTTGTAGTCTTTGGTTTAGTCTCTTGACCTAAAGACTATTTATGGGGTTAAAGATGAGTCCCTCTTAAGATTAATCCTGCTGTTAGACATGCAAGCTGAAAGAGGGCGGAGAAAGAAAGAGCACACTGTCAAAGATGAGAGATATGGGTTAAGGCTGAAAATATTGTCCTTACACCTTCAATATAAAATAACAGCAGTATTGATTTTAAAGATATAGTTCACCCAAAAAGGATATTTCTGTCATCATTTACTCACCCTCATGTTGTTACAAACCTCTATCAATTTATTTGTTCTTTTGTACACGAAGGTTGTAACCAAATCGTTTTTGAGCACCATTGACTCCCATAGTATTTTTCTTTCCTACTTTGAAAGTCAACGGTGCTCCTGTTTCCTGCTTACAAATATCTTCCTTTGTGTTCAGCAAAACCAAAACATTTATGCAGATTAGACAGCATGACTATTGCACAGGTGTGCCTTAGGTTGGTCACAATAAAAGGCCACTCTAAGGCCTAGTCCAGTGGTTCCCCAACTTTTTCAGCGTGTGGCCCCCCTTGTGCACGGTGCATTCCTTCGCGGCCCCCCAAAGAAAATTTGTGACAAAAACTGTTCTAAAACATTTTAATAAAAAAAACATTAAATTATACAAAAAAGTAGTGCTTTTGGTTAGGAGCCTTATTTTTTTAGGTTTAATTACACAGAATTCATGATAAATTTATGTATTTCATAAAATGTCATAAAACTGGGGCCCCCCTGGCACCATCATGCGGCCCCCAGTTTGAAAACCACTGGCCTAGTCCACACGGACACAGGTATTTTTAAAATCCAGCTAAGACCAGCATAAACTGGGGAGCTGGTTTTAGCTGGTCTCCCAGCTTGGCTTTAACTGGTATTGCTGGTGTAGCAAGCTGGTCTAGCTGTGTTTTGATCACCTTTTAAGCTGGTTTGCCAGGCTGGAATGACCAGCTTAAACCAGCTACTGCCACCTTAAACCAGCTAAAACCAGCTACCAGCTTATGCTGGTCTTAGCTGGATTTTCCAGTAGGGGACTATTAAGACAAAATATCTATTTCAAAAAATAAGAATATCTTCAGGAAAAGTTGTCATTGTACTTTTTGTTGACAGTTGGCACATTTAAGCTGATCTCAAGTGAAAACAGTGAGATCTTTGTTGGCAAAATGTGTAATGTGTCTGTGTAAGTGCCAATGTAAATATTACCCCACCTACCCTGGTCATGTGGGACAGGCTGGTGTTAAACAGATGGAGATTAATCTAACAGTAAGTGATGTCAGGACAATGTCAGAGAGACAGCATGCACTTGACTGTACAGTAAATATCATGATCAAAGTCTGTCCGTCATCGATTTGAAAGGGCGTCACATAGACATTCAAACACATGACACTTACTATTGTTAAAAATACCAAACTATTAAAACTTTTTAGTATTTAACATTGGTATGTGACCAATCCTACACTGTTTGTCCTATACAGACATGAATGTGGCTTGTTGTGCTGTTACATTTCAAACAGATCAGACATATACTGTATGATTTTTGTTCAAACTAGGAAAGCTGTAGAATTACATTAATGGAGGGTATTATATTCACATCTAGGGACTAGATTATCATAAAGACTTGAGGTTGCACAATCCCACAGCAGATTGGGTGACTGATGTTTGTCAGTAAAGGAAAGAGGCTTTAAGTCAGGACTAAAGTGGATCACCACTAAGTCTTTCTCTGGTGTCAGCGTTAAGAGCGTGTGAGAGACGCTGTGGGTCATGTTTGCATATGTTGTGAAGGGTCCGGAAAAGAAATTTCAGACTGGCTTGTGAAACGAATTTGTTATTGAGTGGACTTTGAGAGTCAGAGCAAGGTCAGAGCACTTTTGGATGTCTGGCAAATGGCTGGGTGTAATCAAAAAATGTGGTCAGACTGGGATGCAGGCTGTGACATTGAACATGAACAGCAGGAGCTTTGAGTCAATACTGTAATTCATTAGACAGTGAAGAGGAGTGTCTTCCCAGCCTAGAAAACTCGATTTCACTATGTTTCCATTTAAGGTAAGGGGACATTTTACTGTAATGCATTAGAAAAAATGGCAAGAAAGTTGACTATCACTGTACTTTATGTACTGTAAGTCAGAGGTGATGTGTTGGAAATGGCGTATGGTTACGCTATCATGCAACATTTGAAGAGATGGTAATGAGTCAAAGGAAAATAGTAAGATGTGCAAAAATATGAAATACAACAAAATTATAAACGCAACACTTTTGTTTTTGCCCCCATTTTTAATGAGCTAAAACTCTTTTCTATATACACAAAACGCCTATTTTTCTCAAATATTGTTCACAAATCTGTCTAAATCTTCTCCTTTGCCAAGATAATCCATCCACCTCACAGATCGTGGCATATCAAGAATAAAGATTATTGCACAGGTGTGCCTTAGGTTGGCCACAATAAAAGGCCACTCTAAAATGCGCAGTTTTACTGTATTGGGGGGTCTGGGCGGGATCAGAAACCATTTGCCTCATTTATATTTATTTTATATTAACATACAAATGGTTATATTTATATAATTAAATGTTGTGATTAAAATAAGAAATAATGTTTAAATAGTTTGAAAAATGTTAAATATGCACCATTATACCAACATGATCTCACAGAAAGTCGTGTTATAGTCACGCAAAAGTTTATTAATTTATTCGTGTCTATGGCACGAAATTTAGCTTTTTTCGTGCCTTGAGCACGAATGTCTTTTTCGTGACACTCGCACCAATTTCTATAAATAGTTTCTCATGTCCGTGGCACGACTTTCTTTTTCGTTTCATTTTATGTATTGTTTTATCATTTTTTCCCCCTATTTTAAAATCATTGTCGCTTGGGGTTGGGTTTAGATTTGGGGTTTGGATGTACTTTTATGTATTGGTTTCTACATGTTTTTATTCTGCTTTTAAAACTATTCTCACCTGGAGTTGGGGTTAGAGTTCGGGTTTCGGTTAGGATGTCTGAAACACGAGAAACTATTTATAGAAATTTGTGAAAGTGTCACAAAAAAGACATTCATGCTCGAGGCACTAAAAAGCTGAATTTCAGTCTGCATAATACACATGATACACAACAGGATGTTGACCCCAAAAGATAAGCTGACCCAGGGGGTCATTATGATCCAGACTAAATCTTAGTGTCAAAGAATCATCAATAGATCAATGAAATGAGTTGTCACTTTTAGCTGTGTGTGTTAGGGGTGTGCAAAAAAATCGATTCACATTTGAATCGCGATTCAAGCTTTGCCGATTCTGAATCGATTCATAGAATTCCAAAAATCGATTCATACATTTTTTTTGTAATGCCGTTTTACTATTGTCCTGAAATGAGTTTATCTCAGTATTCCCATAGATGACGCCGCGTCGTATTCACTCTGACGCCTGCACACTCGTCACAGTGTTTCCCACACATTGACTTTACTTGGGTGCTGTGCTTAGTTATATTAACAAGTGCCCAAGTATTTCTGGCGTCACATTTTGTCTTTTTTGTTTTTCTGTGATGATGACACTCTTTAATAATGACATTTTGTGTGCGACATGATGAGCTCGGTGTCCGTTCACGTGCTCTCTGTTTCGCAATGAATTGGGATGCGACGCGAAAAAGCTCGTGTCACATTGTATCCTTCATGTTTCTGAACTTGAGCAGAGTTTTACCATTGGAATGGAATGGAATACACTTTATTGTCCCCAAAGGGGAAATTTGTATTGGGCATAGCGCTACAATCTGTTGCATTACAACATGACAACACAAAACAAAACACAGAAACTCTTAAGATCCCTCTAAAAACAACACAAAATAAGTTACAAAGACAATACAGTAAAATAGAAGACAACATGAGGATAAGAACAGCAGAGCATTCTAAGACAACAGAATGGCACATTTAAAGGTATAAACTCAACATCTATATACTGACCATGGTAATTAAAGTGCAAAGTGCATAAAAGTGCGAGTGTGCTACCCTTTAATCTGCTAAGCTAAAATTTACTATTGGAATTCAGCAGCTTGACAGAAGTTGGAATAAATGATAACTTTAGTCTGTTTGTTTTACATCTTGGCACACGGAGTCTTCTCCCTGATGGCAAAAGGTCATATTCAGGGAAGAGGGGGTGTAGGGGGTCTGCAGTTATTCTTTCTGCTTGTTTTATGACTGCTTGCTCGTACAGGCTCTGTATGGGCCTGTATTCTTTCCTCCCTATTATCCTCATAGCTGTTTTGTGTATACTGATCAACCTGCTTTTTAGTTGCACCGTTAGGTTTCCAAACCATGCCGTTATTCCATATCTGATAATGCTCTCCAGGATTGCCCGGTAGAACATGAGCATAATCTGACTACTTACTCCATATAATCTCAATCGCCTTAGAAAATAGAGTCTCTGCTGTAATCTATTACAAAGATGGCCGATATGTGTATTCCAGCAGAGGAGATTGTCTATATGGACACCTAAGTATTTGTAAGACTTTACTTGGACAATTTTCTGATTTTTTATGGTGACTGGGTCGTGGTCAGTTACTTTCCTTGGATCAATAATCATCTCCTGTGTTTTTGTTACATTTAAGATGAGGTGGTTGGTGTCACACCATTTGATAAAAGAATCTATCTCATCATAGTACACAGAGGGATTTGTGTCTACCTGGAGAAGGCTCAAAATTGCTGTATCATCTGCAAATTTTAAGAAGTGGTTGTTTGGGTATACATTACTGCAGTCATTAGTATACAATGTAAAAAGTATGGGCGATACCACAGAACCTTGTGGGATCCCCATGTTTTTCTGTTTAACCTCTGACAGCGTGCTATTGATTTTCACCTGTTGGGTCCTATTTGTTAAAAAAGAATAAAACCATTTGATCAAAGCAGGATTAATATGCATGTCATTCAATTTCTTTAAAAGCAGATAGGGTTGTACAGTATCAAATGCTGAGCTAAAATCAATAAATAATATTCTACAATAGGCTTTTGTGTCCTCAAGATGTTTAGAAGTGAGATGTGAGATGCATAGTAGAGCATCTTCAGTACTGCGTTCATGTTTATAAGCAAATTGACATGGGTCCAACATTGGCTCGACCTCTGCTGTAAGCTGGGACACCACAAATTTCTCAAAACATTTCATTACAATGGAGGTCAGAGCTATGGGCCGAAAGTCACTATTAGCTGAGGCAGAGGATTTTTTAGGGACTGGTGTTATGGTGGTCTTCTTCCATAATGCTGGAACGGTGTGCGTGTCCAGAGACCGTTGGAATATGGGACACCACGCTGATGTTAGTTCCTCTGCACAGTTTTTGAGCAAAAAAGCTGGTATTCCATCTGGGCCTGTTGACTTGTTTGTACACACCTTTTTAAAAAGGCGCTGAACGCTGGGTGGATCCACTACCAGCCAGCCGGTGTAGTCATTATCAGGCAGCGATTGCCAAACACTGTTCAGCTTCTGGGAGAAATTTTCTGATTCGAACCTCAGGAAAAAGTCATTCAGCTCATTTGACCTTAGTAATTCATCCCCTACAATAGTTGTTTCTTTGGGGGGGTTCATATTAGTAACTGATTTCATAGTAGTCCACAGTTTTTTGGTGTTTGATGTTTGTATACTATTTTCCATGATTTGCCTATGTTTTTCTTTTGTATCTCTAAGTAGCTTTTTGAGCTCTTTTTGGACAACTAACAATGTTGCCCTATCTTTATTTCTAAAGGCTTGCTTTTTCCGGTTTATACAGTGTTTAATCTCCTTTGTAATATAAACTTTGTTGTTGGGGTATACAATGACAGTTTTCTTATCTACCACATTATCTGAGCAGAATTTTATGTAATCAGTCATTGTTTCAGTAGCCTCATCAAGCTCTAGTGCATGAAATATAGACCAGTCTGTACACATGAAACACCCCTTTAACATCTCAATGGAATCATCTGTCCACATATTGACAGTCTTATGTTCTGGTTTATTTGATTTAAAAACAGATTTATAAAGGACTTCACGGAGCACCCGCGGACCGTATGGTTCCGGGTTTGTATTTGAAATGGTCAGTCAGGTCCGGGTCAGTCAAAGTTAAATTACTTCGGGTCCCGAGTCTGATTAGTGAGTAAAACCCGAGTCGATCGGAGAATGACCGTGAGCGCTACCGTGCTAAAGCTCGCGTGCAGTTTCAGCGTGCCGACGGTTTCTATGGCGATAAAAACGGGCTCTTTTCTAACATTATTAATAAACCATATCTTTTCCAAAATCTATTGCACTGAACGAGCAAAGCTCAAGCTGACTCAAGATTTACAAAACGCAAAGCTGTAATGTAAAGTCCCCTGTAACTGGGACAGCAAGCAGACTTTTGAATCTGAAATAATGAGTGGATTTAGCTTTTTTTAATTGGCAAGAGAGAAATAGAGAGGCACTTTCCTTGCTTCTGCTCTATCTAATAGAAATAATAACCATTATAACACCAGTCACATTTATAATCTATAGACCTGCACTGTCTATCATTCAAATACTATATTATTGTATTTAATAGAGTTTGATAAAAGGGGTCATCTAATTGCTTCATATCAGTTTTTATTTTTGCATAAAGACATAAAGTAATATCAAACTACATTTAATTTGTTGTGTTTCTTTTCTTTAAAATTGTATATCTCCTACAATCAGTCACATATGAAGAAGTAAACTACATTTACATACTGTGAATCGTTTTTGAATCGAAAATCGATTTTGAATCGAATCTTGAGCCTAAGAATCGGAATCGGATCGAATCGTGAAATTTTCTGAATCGTGCACCCCTAGTGTGTGTGAATCTGATCTTCACATGTGTCATACAGTAGGTCAGAGAGCACTTTTATAGATAGGTTATAGATCAGTCCTGACATCGTTTTATAGTCACATGTGTTCATTGAGTTCATGGTGTCGTCACAGTGATGTCATATTGACTGTAATGCTGCGTTCAGACCAGCCGTGGAAGAGGCGTGAAGCGCGAGTGATTTCAATGTTAAGTCAACAAAAGGACGTGTTGACGGGCGTCTGGAGGTCTCGCGGCACGAATGAGGTGTTTATCACGGCACGGTAGACGCCATTCCGCCTCATTCGCGCGTCACCGCGGGAAACACGCGAGATGAAAAATTTTAACTTTGGCAGAAAAACACGCTGGGTTAACCCATCAGGAGCTTGCTCTAGTAGTGACGTGATTACAGGAAGCGAGCGGATTCGCAGAAGCACCTCCCATGATGCGAATTTCGACGTAAATGTCTCGATGACTAGAATTTCACACGTGAATGAAGGGAGTAAACTCAAATGTCCAAGCGGCAAACTAGACGCGGTAGACGCGAATTTGATGCCTCAAACGCGGCTGGTGTGAACTAAGCACCAGCTAAGCATCAGCTCTCTTCAGCTGAGCGCTTTGGTAGCTGTGATACTTCAGCTGTGATCAGGTTGGTTGTTGCTGAGTTTTTCAGCTATAGTTGAATCTTTTCAATTCTCGATGCTCAGCGGCGAGCACGGAAAAAACGCTGAGCACCGGTTTTCATCGCAAATAAAACGCTAGCTGCTAGCTTATTTGAAAAATGCAAAGCTTCCATTGGAAACAATTGAAAACATGCGCCGTCCGCAGGCATAAACCTTTGGTGTGCACCCCCCCTAAATCAGTGAATTAATAATTTTTTTAATAGAATTGGTCTGTGGTTGTACCTTGCGAAAAGCTCTTGATTTTGTATAAATTTGCAGCTTAAAAGGTTCAGATTCATGTACTTATTTTAATAATGTTTCTGGCCTAATGATTTGTTGGCATAAAACAATCGATTATTTTGACCCATGCAGTGTATTGCTGGCTATTGCTACAAATATACCCGAGCTACTTATGACATATGGTTTCCATACCATCAGGAACATTTCATAGCCTTACTTTTGTTCAAGGTGAGCTAATATAACACACATGATGAGTCCTGTTTGATTAGCCAACAGTATAAAACATCTGTAAGTGTATGTGTTTGTGTTAAAGTTTAAATTGTGACTTAAATGAAGTCACATCCTGCTATCCTGCTGTAATTACACCCCTCTGTCTCACCACAGAGACAAAGACAAGCACATGAACACAATTCAGCTCTCTGTGTGAACATCTACCTCACATTGAGAGCACTAATGGCATCATATTGCATGGGACAAATAATCAGCCGTAAACAGCAATGCGCTTTTCCGACATCCATCGCTTACATAAGAGTCAGCACATTGCCGCGTTTTGTGGCCGGGGTATCTGAGGAACATTCCTGGCCCTTCATTAATGGACAACACAAAGCTGCATTGATCAGAGGGTC
Organism: Paramisgurnus dabryanus; assembly: GCF_030506205.2. Classification (NCBI taxonomy): domain Eukaryota; kingdom Metazoa; phylum Chordata; class Actinopteri; order Cypriniformes; family Cobitidae; genus Paramisgurnus; species Paramisgurnus dabryanus. Next base: position 36,010,702 of record NC_133345.1, on the reverse strand, counting down.
TGTGTGAATGACACAGGCATTAGACACAGGCACCCTCTCGGTCCTCATCTTCCTCATGGGTTCCAGTAGCCTACACAATGAGGTCCACTGTGGGTCCACTGCCCCCAGGAAAAGGCGGACACACAGTGACCCACACACACATACACAGACGGTCATCATCAATAGTGAAGTTATGAAGAGTTGTAGGACTGTGCCTATCCCAGTGATGTCTTGTGTGTGAGAGAGTGTCTACGGCTTGAGACAGAGATAGTTGTTTAAGTGGTTGTGCTATGGTGTGGGGTCTTTCAAAAACCGAACTAAAGATTTGAAAGTCTTCACTTGACAGCAGTTAGTGGACATACACAATACGGGGACATACTGATGGACATCAAAGCCTGGGGACATTGCGTTTGTTGTGGTCCTCTGTTATCCAGAAATCTCTTTGCATAGAGCATTGATAATATCATATTTCTTCTGCTTCCTCTTCAATGCTTTAACCTCAAAGTTTATCCTAAAGAGTCTGAACGTTTCTTGGAATGGACGGGACAACTTCTGGAAAGCTTTGGATGTGTATTTTGGTTGCAGTATAGAAAGGTTTTGGATGTAATCATTTAGCAGATGCTTTTCTCCAAAGTGGCTTACAGTACGGAGAACAAGCACAAAAGATTAATCCGGTGGACAATTCAAGTTGTCAGGTCTAGAAGAGCTGACACTTTGATATAAACAACATCACCGAACTTCATATGAACATTTGTAAGGTTCTTTAGGTGTAGTTTAGTAAAAGTCAGTTTATGTTGGGTTAGGTTTGATAATCTCAACATGACTCTGGCAGCACGCATGGATGATTTGGAGACGACACTGGAGCACATGCTAATGGATGTGTTTGTAAGTCATATTTCATTTTCTTTCTTACCTTCTTGTCTATAATCGATCCCTCACCCGTCTGTTATTGAGAATAGGTATATGAAGGTGATGTTGGAGCTTTAAGCGAGTGTATGTGCAGATGTGCATGCACGTTTTATGAAAAAGGCATTTTTATGATTTTAAGTGCACTGAAATTTTAAAGCCCTAAGTTTTAGCTGGTGATTCACAACTACATAAACTACAATTGTATGCTCTTGTAGTTGATACTTTAGTTAGAGGAATATAAATGATCTTGCTGGTAAAAGTGCATGCCGTGTGCGTCATTTGGTTGTGCGTGCATGCCTTAAAGTGTACTTTCTTGTGTGCTTATACATAACATATTTTTCTGTTTAGTTTGTATCTTTGCACACATGTTGTTGTGTCTATGTATGTTTTTTTTTTTTGTGCACATCTGTGTACATATTTAGTGGTAATTGCCAATTGTGTTTTTGTTGTTCATACAAACTCAAAATTTTTTTGATGATAAAACAATTAAAAGGGCCATAAGAAGCCACACAAAACAAATCTGGTAATAATTTGGCAACCAAAACCCCCATATTTCTGTAACTACACATAGTTAACTAAACCCAGCTCTTCTGTTTTCTCTCCACCCTACAGCTTAAACAGGAAGTGTAAGAACAGAGCTCTGGTTATTTTTACAAACCCCTGGACTATCCCTTTATTTTAATCTTCTGATGTAAAATCTATTAGGATGGGTCTGCTGTTATTTTTGGAAATAATTCATTTTAGTTTAAAAACCTCAGTGTACATTTTCTGATGTTGAATGTCTTGAGATATTTAAGGAGTAAATGATGAAATCTTTTTTTTCCCATGAATGCAGTCTCATTTAAAAGCATTTTATATTTAATACTCATGTAACTGTCCTTTTTGGCAAATAATAATTTAAGGTTGAGCCTCTGGAGATTATATCTTTTGATTACAGTATATTTAAAGTACTATATGTTTTTTTTTCTATATTAAGGCAAAAAATATGCTTAAATGTTTGTAGATTTTTAGGAACCACGCTAAGTTCACATACCTGGATGATTCGTACGAAATCAAGATTTAGATGGTGTCAACATCAGTATTTAAAAAAAATCCTTGTAGCCAATTTTTTTGCACATTTAAAATTAAAATGTAAAAAATATTTTCTATAGAATTATTTAAATTTTTTTAGATTATCATTATCAAAAATGATCATTACCGCAACATGATATTACATTAAATATATGCATTTACAAACTCATGTTTCGGTAATGAGAACTAAAAAGTTGTCTAGGTGCTATGACAAACAAAATGTCAACTTTTATCTGGAAAGAAAAAATAAGAACTGCTTACCTGGTAGCCATCTTCAGTGTCACAGTCACTGTCCCTTCATTATGTCATTATGTCCCTTCCAAAAAATTTTTTTTTGAAAATGTTAGTTCCTTGAGGGCTTAAACAATCATTGAAAATTGTTGCGGAGGATGAGAAAATTAGTCTTGGACACATTTATATTCCTTATTATTGTCTTTACATTTACCAATGATCACCAAATACCACGTTTCTTTACTGTAAATGTTTATATAACATGCACTGAAGCTTTTTATTTTTTTAGATTTTTTAATTATAAATATTTCCATGTCAAAGAACCCAAATCCATTCATGGACATGTTGCGGTAATGAAAATTACCCTTGAATGTGGAAAAAACAACAAAATTGGTTTGTATAGCACTATTTGGACGGGATTAGTTTTCCAAACGACGTTTGAGTTTCAGCGTGTCCCCCAGGACGTCTGTGATTTTATGTACAGATTCGGACGGGATTAAAATGATGCAGGCTATTCCAGAGATGGGAGTGTCTGTTTCATGCATTTGGGCGTTGCAGAAGAGCACGTGCTCTGGATACGCGTGTTTGTAATGTTTAATATTTTGCTTTAAATGTAAAATCATGACAGAACATGTAATTTATTAATTTAATTTTAACAAATCAAAATAAAATATACAAATCCTACTAAAGTAACATTGGCCTACGTGTTTTATATAACTGTCTGCTTATAACAAACACAAAATAATGAAGAAATAATGATTAATACAATTTAATATCTTTATTAATTAACATTACCATTCCGGAGTTGAAGAACTTTGAACGGAGTTTCTTATAATGTTAATGATATATCAGTGTTTAGTCTTAACAGTGTATGATATTCAGCTCGTCTTGATTTAATTACTTTATTTTGCCGAATGCGAAAAAACATTCATATCTGAATGAATGGGACTCAGGAAATACAATATACGCGCATTAGTAAGACCTTACGGCAGATCAAGTTGGCCAAAACACGAAATGAACCGCGTTTTCAAAAGATATTGCGGGCAAACACAGACATTTGCATCCGGACGGGATTAAATTTCTCAGAGGACCTCTGAGTTCGGCGAAAAACAGTAGGTAAATTGCTCTGGAATTTTTACGGAGGTCGTCAGAGAAAAACACAGACATGGCCGATTCGGACGGGATTAAAAACACAGAGGACCTCTGAGAAGCACGATTTTCTCAGAGGTCCCCCTGTAAAACTAATCCCGTCCGAATAGGGCTTATGATGTCATTTGAAATCATAGGCAAAATAGAACATGAAGAGATGTTTGTTACTGAATGCTTCTTGTTTTGATACTCTTACTTTGCATTTACTTTATTTATCAAAAGTTTCATGAAACCTCATAAGTCTAATTTCGTGAAATTCACCCACCTGTTTTTCCGGAAAACAATGCAATAGCCAGTTGTTCTACTTTGGAATATGCGTTCCGTGTTGGAATGTCTGTTTTTGTGGTCCCCACTGCCAATTTACCCAGTAGTGTATTTCGACAGCTCAGTTGCCAGTTGGCGACAAGCACAGCATATTGCAGCCATGGAAGCAATTAAACAATTTGGGTAAGAGATTGACTGTACCCATTTCCATCGTATTTGTTTGTCCTACTATGGAAGTCAATGGTCACTATCTGCGGGGTGCTTACCATCATTTATCAAAATATCTTCTTTTGTGTGCATCAGAAAAAAGAAACCCATACAGGTTTAGAACAACATGAGGATGAAAAATAATGACAGAATTTTCTTTTTTTGGTTAAACGAAGTCATAGATGTGTTTTTTTTTTGTCACCATACATGTTTTTTGTTAATGTGCAACTTGTGATTCATTAGCCGGTGTAGGTAAACAACTAAGAATTTTGGAGTTAATGGTAAAACTGTCTGTGCTACAAAACTGTGCATTTACAATTCCGACCATTCATTACAACAATATGATTAGAAATGCCAGTTTGCGACAATGAGCAGCATTGCGAGCTGTTTTGTACAACTCGAAGAGGAAGCCACACATATTAAAATTTACAAATGGTGTGCTCACTTTTAAATTACAAATAAGGTGGATGCGAGATGCTCAAGATAATCAAATAAAGAGATCAGTGTTTTGATAGTAGTGCCACAGTTTTACATTTCATGGTGCAGTATAAACCCAAAAATGTTTTTTTGTATAGTTGTGTCTGCTGTGTATTCATGTGTGTTAATGGGGGTGTGATTCAGTGGTTCTGGTGGCATAGGGCATGGGCAGTAGTTTGTCACTGGTGACTATGGAAACAATGAGGTGTTGTAAAGGGCAAAGCTGGCCATGACTCCATTTTATTGCCCCTGTCTCTCACACACACAAAATTGCACAGTGGTTTTTGTGTATGTGTGCTTTGTCTGTACATATGTGAGTCTCCCAGCTAACTCAAGGACAGGGTGAAAGGCGGTCACTAGTGAGCAAGAAAAACCATTGTGTGTGTGATTGTGTGTGTGTTTGCCTTTGCTTGGGTACTTGGCAGCGCTTCTGTGTTTTCTATTTGCTTAAGTGATTTTTATTGTAAACACAACACATTGTTTAAATATTTCAACCTGAAGTAACTGCATGCTCTTTATTTCATGTTTCATATACAGCACACAGCATTCAAACACTTCCTTCTGTTCTCAGTCTTTTTGTTTTGAGGAGTTTTGAAGAATTATTTTCCGTGTCTAGTGTTCAGAGGTTACGTAAGATGTCTTCGTCAATTCAGTTCAATTCAAATTTATTTATATAGCACTTTTCACAATTTAAAAGAAGCTTTACATGAAACAAAAAAGTAGACAGGGAAACTCCCATGTATTGTCTCCCACAAATATCACTTTGATATATAATAGCACATTGTCATGGAAATTTTGATAGGATTTCTAAAATAAGAACTACGGGTTCTTTCAACCCATGGTAGGGTCACATTAACCCAAATGTTAAAGTAAACAGCCACGTGTTTAAACCACAGCCTGTATAAAACAATCAACATAGTGTCTGTGACGTCACCCGTACGTTTCTGAGAAGCATTTTGGAGCCCATAGTGGGCGTAGCTTGCCGTCACCATCTTGGCATCACGTCACCCTTGGATAACCAAAAATGGAACATGGGTTTTTCTGCTGTAAAATTGGGTATTTTACATGGGAGGTCTATGGGATGGCCTTTCTTTTCTTTTCTTTGAATTGCATTATAAATCACTTACGTTTTGGATTCATGAGAGAGACCAGAAGGTTGCCGCTTGGTTGAAACAACCTCTCATAGATTAACTTAAAGTACGGAGTATAGTTTGTTTTTATGTGTACGTTGAACGCACAATGCACGCATGGTTTCAAATATCCGGCGGTGCGCATACAGTATGGGCACACTCTTCTGATGATGAAGAATTAGGGGTGGGCGATATGACCAAAATCTTATATCACAACAGGATTTATTTTATATCATGGTAACGATATGTGTATAGTTTTCTTTTTCTTTTAATAAGGTTTTTATGTTATTAAAATCTTTTATGCTATAGAATTTTCATAATTCTCATAAAAAATCTTATACAAGCATAAAACAGAAGACAAAAACAAACAAAACTCAAGCTCACTGAAGATAAACAGTCAGTGATGAAACAAGGATAATACATAATAATATATATGAAGAGTTTGGTTTTAAACGCAATAAATCCATTTTGACTCATTTCTGTAAAAACTCATGTAAAAATGTGTTTTCTTGTCTGATGTTTTTGCTTGTTTTAAGAAAAAATTCACCTAAATTGTATATTTTTTTGTCTATAAACTAGACTTATTTTCTTGGGTCGTTTTGCTCATCAAGAAAATACATCTTGATTTTTTTAAAAAATTGATATTTCTACTAAAAACAAGACAAAAATACTAAGTACAGTAAGACATTTTTTTGCAGTCTTATCATATCTACCGGTTTATCGCCCACCTATACGAAGAATATATATATACTAAAGTCAAGGAAGACTAAAGTGGTTTAAGAGTTATTAATTGTATCAATACTCGACCAAAATGTCTTATTCATCCTGACCAATAAATCAACGCCGTCAGCACTTGCGGTTTCTCTCATTTTTGTTACATTTTGTGTTTTCAGCCCCACCCTTTCCCACATTAAGTATTACAACACCACTTCCCCTCCATCCAAACGTCTTCCGTTCATACCAAAGTAGGATTTTATACTGGATTCAAATCTTGGGAACCTCTGAGGAACAGAACAGCGTTGGTGTGGACTTTGTGGGTGTGGGGGATTTTGCAATAATGATGCTAGATTATGAAACTCGCTCTAGATAACAACCACATCATCTCTCAAACACGCACACCATGCCATTGGCTAAGATTATACAATCCAGTTTTAACAGGGTCCCTTACACCCCCAAAGTCCCAGAATCCATTATAAGAGCGTAACCACCACCCCCATCCCCTACAGTACACATTCTGATATCGTTTGTGTTATTGACGGTGTTTAGAGACTTTGTTTGTGTTATTATATTGGTTAAATTCATTTTGCATGCACGTGACAGGTTAATTTATAGGGACCACATGTGTTTTGAACGGGAACATGTTCAGGCGTTGCTGAAATGGTCTGTTTTGTTGAGAAAAAAAAATGCCCAGGTGTGTGTGTGAGTGTTTATACCCCCAGGCGCGTACTCTCCACTCTCAAATTGTATTATGGATGTCCCACTTACACAGGATGTAATGGGCTGTTTGGTGTGGGAGCAACAAACACAATGTGCTGAATATATCAGTTTTTCATTTTCCCATCTCGTGCAGAATTTAGTCATAAAAGCAGTTCTCCTACAGTCCTATTATGAGGCATGAACGCACAGATCCATCTAAACCCACTATGACTCTGCGGGCTGCTGCCAGTGGGATATAAATAGAAACGGTTTCTTAATATTCCTAATCTAGGCCAGCTACTGAATGAATGATGCCTGGAAAGGATTAGAAGGAGGAAATCTTTCCCCTCTCTCTCTCACTCGCCCTCTATGTATTCATGTATTCACAAATTTACATTAATTTGCCTCTTAATCTGACAGCCAATGAAATGGTTAGGATCCCTCTAGAAGCCATCACATATAGTTTAAGACACACATGTGGTTACTAACAGGATGTGCCGGTGGTGGTGGGTTTATTATTTGTTAATTCTCTGGGGTCCGAGCATTTAAAAGTTCCCAGGGAAAAATTTGCTCCAGATCTTCCCAGTGTCTTGAAAGACATGATTGAATTATAAAGTAATGGAAAATCCAAACTGATCTCATGGGTATTCGTGAGTATTTTACGTGGAGGCTAATATGTATGAAGTGAATCGCACAAAAACGTATGATTATTAGAAGAAATTAGTAAATGAAGCCCCACCTGTAACCCCGCCACTAAATTAAATTGTAAAAAGTAAATCGCACAAAAAAGTATGATTATTAGAAAAAATGTGTAAATGAAGCCCCATCTCTTACGCCGCTCCTAAACTCAATTGTACGAAATGAATCGCCCTAATACGTACAATTATTAGAAAAAATGTGTAAATGAAGCCCCATCTCTTACGCGGCTCCTAAACTCAATTGTACGAAGTGAATCGCCCTAATACGTACAATTAATAGAAAAAAATTGTAAATGAAGCCCCATCTCTAACGCCTCTCCTTAACTCTCATGTACGAAGTGAATCGCACAAAAACATACAATTATTAGGAACATTTTGTAAATGAAGCCCCATCTCTAATGCCGCTCCTAAAATCAATTGTACCAAGTGAATCGCAAAAAAAACGTAAAATTATTAGTAGGGCTGGGCGATTCGTCCCCATAAAAAAATCTGAGATTTTTTTATAAAAAACTCGATTTACGATTCGAATCGATTTTTTTTCCCCGACCCCATTTAAAACAAAATAATTGCAAACTGTATATATTTTTAAAATATATATTTATTATATTTAATTAAAATGCATCAACAAAAATTGGGAAGGAATGAAGATTGGCGAATGCAAAATGTATGTCAGTGTTTCCCACAGATCTGAAATTTACTTGTGGTGGTAGCTGGTGAAAAGGGCAATCATTATAATCCACCGACAAAAAATGGTCTACTATACATGTGACACAGAACTAATAATGTGTGACACAACACAATACTTTGAATTATTGAACATTAATATTAATTTCACATTATAGTTCATTAATCTAACCACCCCAAACTTTCTTTGTCATGAACAAAGCTGACACTGTTTGTCAAAGCACCACGAAAACACTTTCTGTTTTTGCACTGGTATATGAAGCAATTTGACGACCCCTTTTATCAAACTCAATATATACAATACTATGTACAGTATATTAAAAGACAGTGCAGGTCTATAGATTATAAATGTGACTGATGTTATAATGGTAATAATTTCTAGAGATAGGTACTTTTACTGCTTCTGCTTTCTATTTCTCTTTTGCCGATTAAAAAAGCTTAATCCACTCATTATTTCAGATTTAAAAGTTTACTTGCTGTCCTGATGACAGACTTTACATTACAGCTTAGCGTTTTTTTATATCCTGAGTCAGCTTTAGCTTTGCTCGTTCAGTGCAATGGGCTTGACATTAGCACTGCTTTTTGCTACAATCTCTGTGCAAACTTTTTAGATTTTAGAAAAGATATGGTCTATTAATAGTATAGATTAGATTATAAAAAAATGGATTAAAGAAAATGCAGCGCATGGGCGCAACAAGAGCCAGTTGTCATCACCATAGAAACCGGAGGCACGCTGAAACTTCACTCGAGCTTTAGGTAGCGCTCACGGCAGTTCTCCGGTCGAATCGGGTTTTACACACAATATTAATCATACTTGGGACTCAAAGTAATAAACTAGGACCGACCCGGACCAGACTGACCATTTCTAATATAAACCCGGAACCGTACGGGTCCTCTCAGGGAAGAAAGACCTCTAATGGTAAAACTCTGCTCAAGTTCAGAAACATAAAGGATACAATGTGACACTGAGCTTGCTTCGCGTCGCACCCAATTCATTGAGAAACGAAGAGCACGTGAACGGACACTCAACCGGAGAGACACAACGTGCTTGCACGCAAAATGAAGCCAACTTGGATGCTATAAACACATATGCACATAAGCATATGCGACCATTTTGGTCGCAGTGTAGTTCCCTGGCTGCTCAGTTACCTCAGTTAGGCTGCAGTTGATCTAGTTTGCCGCGCTGGATGATGAGTTTATGATGCGCTGGATAATGAGTTTATGACGCGTGCATCTTCACGGGCTCTCTCAAAAAAAAACACGGGTCATCCAGTCGAATTCAGAAAATACGGAAATTCGTAAAGTGATTTTTTTTCCTGGGCGGGTCCATTTTACCTGGGCGGAATGCCCAGTAGAGCCTATGTTTGGGAAACACTGTATGTACTGCTCTATACTGCAGAGGGTGAGAAAAAAAATCTAAAAAAATCGATTTTTTTAAAATATGAATCGATTTGACCTGCCAACTCGATTTTAAAATCAAATCGATTTTTTTCCCAGACCTAATTATTAGAAAAAATGTGTAAATGAAGCCCCATCTCTAACGCCGCTCCTAAACTCAATTGTACGAAATGAATCACACAAAAATGTACAATTATTAGAAAAAAATTTGTAAATGAAGCCCCATCTCTTATGCCTCTCCTTAACTCAATTGTACGAAGTGAATCGCACAAAAACATACAATTATTAGGAACATTTTGTAAATTAAGCCCCATCTCTAACGCCACTCCTAAACTCAATTGTACGAAATGAATCGCACAGAAAAGTACAGTTATTCGAAAAAAATTGTAAATGAAACCCCATCTCTAACACCACTCCTAAACTCAATTGTACGAAGTGAATCGCACAAAAACATACAATTATTAGGAACATTTTGTAAATGAAGCCCCATCTCAAATGCCGCTCCTAAAATCAATTGTACCAAGTGAATCGCAAAAAAAACATACAATTATTAGAAAAAATGTGTAAATGAAGCCCCATCTCTAATGCCACTCCTAAACTCAATTGTACGAAGTGAATCGCACAAAAACATACAATTATTAGGAACATTTTGTAAATGAAGCCCCATCTCTTATGCCTCTCCTTAACTCAATTGTACGAAGTGAATCGCACAAAAACATACAATTATTAGGAACATTTTGTAAATTAAGCCCCATCTCTAACGCCACTCCTAAACTCAATTGTACGAAATGAATCGCACAGAAAAGTACAGTTATTCGAAAAAAATTGTAAATGAAACCCCATCTCTAACACCACTCCTAAACTCAATTGTACGAAGTGAATCGCACAAAAACATACAATTATTAGGAACATTTTGTAAATGAAGCCCCATCTCTAATGCCGCTCCTAAAATCAATTGTACCAAGTGAATCGCAAAAAAAACATACAATTATTAGAAAAAATGTGTAAATGAAGCCCCATCTCTAATGCCACTCCTAAACTCAATTGTACGAAGTGAATCGCATAAAAACGTGCTATTATTAGAAAAAAATGTGTAAATGAAGCCCCATCTCTAATGCCGCTCCTAAACTCAATTGTACGAAATGAATCACACAAAAATGTACAATTATTAGAAAAAAATTTGTAAATGAAGCCCTATTTCTAATGCCTCTTCTAAAATCAATTATACCAAGTGAATCGCAAAAAAAAACGTACAATTATTAGAAAAAATGTGTAAATTAAGCCCCATTTCTAACGCCGCTCCTAAACTCAATTGTACGATGTGAATTGCAAAATAAAACTTACAATTATTAGAAAAAATGTGTAAATGAAGCCCCATCTGTTACGCCACTCCTAAACTCAATTGTACGAAGTGAATCGCAAAAAAAACGTACAATTATTAGAAAAAATGTGTAAATGAAGCCCCATCTCTAACGCCACTCCTAAACTCAATTGTATGAAATGAATTGCACAGAAACGTACAGTTATTAGAAAAAATTGTAAATGAAACCCCATCTCTAACACCACTCCTAAACTCAATTGTACGAAGTGAATCGCAGAAGAATGTACAATTATTCGAAAAAATTTGTAAATAAAGCCCCATCCCTAAAGTTGCTCTTAAATTCAATTGTACAAAGTGAATTGCACAAAAACGTATGATTATTGAAAGAAATTGTAAATGAAGCCCCACCTCTAACCCCGCCCCTAACTCAACTTAAGGCCGATTTATAGTTCTGTGTAGGACCTACGCCTCATTTATACTTCTGGGTCATTGTTCACGCCATTGTTTTTGTCCCAATGGTGGGGTTTTAGCAAACCAATCACAGAGATTGCAGTCCACGTAGAATTGATCCATTGTTTTATTTTTCGAGGTATACGTCACGTATACGTTCCGTTATCTTTATTCTATAATATTCTTGGTTGACCTTTTATTCTAATTTTCATTGTTATAGTCTGTGTTCTTTGTCTTTTCAACCTTTATTTTTACTTATTTAACAGCACAATCTGTGGTCTTTTAAAGAAAACATATAATGAAACATATCTGACTTTTTCCATGTTTACGTGCTATAATTGGGTCTCCAATGCTTCTATCAACCTAGAAAATGTGAAAAAATAGGTCATTGGAATTTGGCTCCCCTTGTGATGTCAGAATATCACCCCTTAATCTGCACTATCCAACCACGGCATTGCAACTTAGTGCAGAGATCCGCTCATTTGCATTTAAAATGACACACACCTACAAAGTGGCAATTTTAATATGCTATAATAAATATCTATATGGTATTTTGAGCTAAAACTTCACATATGTACTTTATTTGACATTTTAAAAAAGTCTTGTGAAATATCCCCTTCAAATGTTCTGTATAAGGAGCGATTCACATTTCGCATCTTTTGCGCGCAAATACGTTTTCTTGAATGTAGCCACGCGGCAAGCACGCTTAAATACAAAGCGAGCCGGTCGCGACGCGCAAGCGGTGCAAAATGCTCTTTTTAAAAGTATTTTACATTTTCAGAGGTACATATTGGTACCAAATGTATACATTTCTGTACTTAAATTGTACATATTATGCCTTTTTAAAAAGGAAATGCCCCAGTGACAGCTTTGGACAATTTTTGACCATTTTATGACAGTGTAGTTGTGGTGTTTTGGCCAAACTCATGAATCAGCTAATTCTCAGAAGCTTGATAAATACAGGCCCAGATTGTTGTCTCTGTACGCTTGACTTAGTTCAGAAGAGCGGAGAAGGACAGACAGGCATTTAGTACTGTTATTTAACAAGACCTGTTCTCTGTTATACGGGATGTTTCACATAAACACACATGCAACAATCCCCGGTGTGTAATTTTGTTGCAGCTTGAGGGTGTTTTCCCTTTGTCTCTTTATGTGTGTGTGTAGTCTTGTCTGGTGAAAGCAGCCATGGGATTTACAACTAATCTGAACAGCAGATGGCAAAACATCAGATATTCGTTTAGCCGAAAAGGAATATTTTACACACAAACACACACGCATGCTGTCCTTCCTAATACTGGAAACTCTGACATACAAACAAGTTTGAAAATTCTTGTGCATTCAACCAAACGATCACACATGCCGCCACGTGACGTGTGTGTAATAATACTCACATTAATCCAGTGACCTGGATTGAATTTGACTGAAGGAAGCAAGCCTGACGTATTTGGAGCACAAGCCATTCCACGACTACTTACAGAGGGAGAGAGAGGGAAAGAGAGAGAGAACAATCTCCCTCCCTCCTGCTCGCTCTCTCGCTCGCTCGTGGAGTGAAACACTCACTCACACGCTCCTCTGTAAGACAACAGTATGAAACCCGCCACAGTATGGACTGAAGACATCTGAACAGGAACGTACCGAGGACACCCACCGCTAAAACTTACAGGAAACGGGGAGAACCAGTGTGAATGCGCTTGGGGTGACCCAAGGAAAAAAGAAGAATACCAAGCTTGGAATTTGCAGGGAGGGAGCCGTGGAGACGCAGCGAGAGAAAGGAAAAGCCCGTCTGTCTGTGACGGGACAGCGGACGCAGAACGCTCGTGGGACAGACGCCGGGACACTCACTCAGGCACAAACCATGGTGGTCCAGGCGGCTGTGACGCCCGGCAGGACCCGCCGGCTGCTCCTCAAGCTGCCAGTGGGAACACTGAGGAGGAATAGTGAAGACCGGGTAAGACGGCGGGTGCACTTCCCAGTGTGTTTGTGAAGTAGAAACGCTTATGGCACAAGGTTTTGAAGGAACCTTGCTGTGTGTTGGAGAGAATAAGCACTGCATTCTTGTAGCTGAGAAGACTGCTCGCATGCACCTGCTTTACATAGGATCTCAGATTCATTTGCATTTTTCCACCAATTCTGTTTGGAAAATGTACATCCGTGTCCTGTAAGTTGTGGTGTAGTAGGTTTGGGTCATTGTTATGATTATGGCTCTTTGACAGCTTGAATGACAGTTGCATAATAGTGTTTTTGTCTGTATGTTTGTTTCAGTAGAGATACAAGTATCAGTTAAACATCAGTGATTACCCGAAGCAGGCAGAAACCTGCCCAGTTATGTGAATCATTTTTTCAGAAAAACACTCATACTGCAAGCTTTCACTTTGGGAAGATTACACAAACGTAACGTACACACATTGCCATAGGGTAAAAGTTTGGTTTGTATAGATTGTGTGCGTGCATGTACGTGTGAGTTTGATTTTATTGTGTGTTTCATGTACTATGTGTGCGACATTTGGTTCCATCAATGGTACTCATAAATTTATAATTATAGAGAGGTGGCAATCCTAAACTTTAAATTCTTAAAAAATACCATCATGCATACAAGTATTTTCAACATATACTAGTAAGTATTAAAGGGATAGTTCACCCAAAAATGAAAATAATGTCATTAATGACTCACCCTCATGTTGTTACAAACTCTTAAGACCTCCGTTCATCTTCAGAACACATATTACGATGTTTTATATTTAGTCCGAGAGCTTGTTGGCCCTTCATTGAAAATCTTCATACGGTAAACTGTCCATGTCCAGAAAGGTAATAAAAACATCATTAATGTGACATCAGTGGGTCAGTTAGAATCTGTTAAAGCATCGCAATTACAAAAATTACGACTTTATTCAGCATTGTCTTCTCTTCAGTGACTGTTGTGAAGCGCATGCGTGAGACTAAAGTCACGTGACTGCATTGACGCAGATGACGTGTTATCCTCAGACATGTTTGCGAAGTTTTTTTTTCAAACTTACAGCGTGCCTCTCCCTCAGACTGTAAATGAAGCCCGGGCACACACAAAAAAAACAGCTGGGGTGCACCAGATAACACGTCAGCCGCGTCACTGCAGTCACGTGACTTTAGTCTCACGCATGCGCTTCATAATAGACGCAGAAAAGAAGAAATTGCTGAATAAAGTCGTAATTTTTGTTATTTTTGACATTATTTTCATTTTTGGGTGAACTATCCCTTTAAACATATATAGTCAGTAATGACTAGTATGAGGAAATATTAGAACTAACGTTAGTTATAAGTTTTAAGTTATAGACATTGCAATAAAACATTTTTTTAAAGTAAAGGTTTTTTTGTGTAAAATAGGTTCAGCAGAAATTTGTCAGTAAGTCATTTGTTATAACTAACTTGTAAAGTTAAATTTAAAGCGACACTCCACTTTTTTTAAAAATGGAATGTTACGGCAGCAAAGTCTGTGATTATTATGCCATAATACGAGTATACTTCCTAACCATATCTGCCTAGAAATAAGCTAATTTAATTTTTCCATCAGTCTTAGTACACGATGTAACTACAGAAGAGTCAAGTATTAAATATGAAAAATATCGAAACTCTGGCTATTTTTTTAGAGTGATGCTAATGGTCTAATCAGATTTAATGGATTATGCTAAGCTATGCTAAAAACTATCCTTTGTTCTGTCCGGTATGAGTTTCTTTATTCTGTTGAACACAAAAAGCAGATATTCTGATAAATGATGGCAAGCACACAGTTGACAGCACCCATTGACTCCTATAGTAGAAAAAACAAATATTATGAAAGCCAATGGGAACCGTCAACTGTGTGCATCCCATCATTTATCAAAATATCTTCTTTTGTGTTTAACAAAAGAAAAAATCTCATACAGGTATGGAACAACATGAGGGTGCGTTATCGATGACATATTAAGCTAGTCCTTTTAATAACAGATAATAGGTTGTTATCACAGAAATAAGCTCCGACAGTTATCAGGACCTGACGCGCAAACTCATTCACTTTCGGTTCAGATGTCACGAACATACTATTTAGTTTAATATTTTTTAAATATAGTGTTATATATGTTATTAAAAGACATATTTATATAAATTGTTTGTGTAATATTAAACAGTCAAAATGATTTTCAGCCGTGTGTTATTAGTTTTGAGCAGTTGTTATCTAAAAAAGAATGAACTTTGCAATGTTGTGGCTGGCCAATCAGAATCAAGCATTTTAGAGAGCCTTGTAATAATAACATTTAAGTTTATGCGCTACTTCTAGGACATTTATGACATTGACCATATTAACTCGCTTATACAAAACTACCTTATAATAAATACAAGCAATTTACTTAACTAGTAGTTAAGACCTTTGGACCCACACCATATATCAACCATGGCTCGCTCTGCTCTATAAATATCAGTACTGACATCAACCATTGGAAAACCCATAATCAGTCCCCACCACATTACATTTATATTTATTAATTTCCCAACCACTCTTATTTCAAGAGCCGTACAGCATTTCCTGGTTATTTTATCGGTTCCCTTACCGTATTTTTGTTTAAACCCATTACGATTGTGTCCCTATTAAAATCCTTTTGTTAACCCAAGTGTCTGACCTAAAATAGCAAGAAGCTTTTAATATTTTACAGCGCCAAATTACACGTTGCTCCTGTCTCTCTCTCTTTGCGATGAGACAGATGTGTGTAATTATAGCAGTATGAATTATTGATCAGAGGATTTCCTCATACATGTTGTTATTTTTACTGCACCCCTGCGGACTTCTCCTCCCTTCACTATGGTACTTAGCTGTTTGTCGCTCTGTCCGGCCTGAGGTTGCACCTAAAGCTACACTTAATGAGCAATAAATGCCTTGTGGCCTGATGCATCATCATGCAAAACTGACACAGAATATATGAACGTGGTAACATCTCCTTTCATCTCTCTTTCTCTCTTTTCATTGACTTGCACCCATCCGTTCTTCAATAAACCTCTCTAGTAAAGTAAATCTGTGTGCATGTATAATTTCTGAATCTTCATTACAGTGAAAGCAGCTTTAGAAAGCTCTCTTTCCACAGTCAGCAGCGCTCAGCCGATGAGCCGCAGAATCCATCCACTTAACCGATGTAACATGAATGTCTTTAGCATTGCACTGTGACTAATGTGAGAGTTTCCTGATAGCTGTGCTTACTGGCCGCTCTGGATTGTGTGCATGTGTAAGCACAAGCCAGAGGAGAACTGAGACAGCACTGGAGCTTTCGGCTAAAGCCTCTCTAGTCCAGCCGGATAGGAACATACTAGCATCACGGATACTACAGTACCCGCTGAGATAATTTACAAAGAGATTTACATTAATCTGAACGTCCTGCTGATAGAAGTATGCAATCATTTGCCATGTACATGCACAATTCTAATTCATATTTTTTCTTTTAAAAAACTCTGCAGACCCGCCAGCAGGTCCAAATCTCTATTTTCTGCAGAAGTTCACCCCTTAATGGGCATTTATTGGGAGCTTTTGAAACGGTGTACACCAAATTCATGTGGGAGTGTAGTTTTACATGTTTCTGCTTTTAGAAGATATATGTTTTCGAAATGTAATTTTTAGGATTTTTCCCCATGACATGACACTTATTGCAAAACTTGCATTGCGTTTTCTTGTATAAGTGTCACTTTTAGTTAAATTTCTTTTTTTTCACCACATTGAGATATTAAAGGGCACCTATGGTCCGATTCACACCTCTGAGAAAATCGTGCTTCTCAGAGGTCCTCTGTGTTTTTAATCCCGTCCGAATCGGCCATGTCTGTGTTTTTCTATGAGGACCTCCGTAAGAATTCCAGAGCAATTTACCTACTGTTTTTTCGCTGAACTCAGAGGTCCTCTGAGAAATGTAATCCCGTCCGGATGCAAATGTCTGTGTTTCACCACAATATCTTTTGAAAACGCGGTTAATTTCGTGTTTTGGCCAACATGATCTGCCGTAAGGTCTTACTAATGCGCGTATATTGTATTTCCTGAGTCCCATTCATTCAGACATGGATGTGTTTACGCATTCAGCAAAATAAAATAATTAAATCAAGACGAGCTGAATATCAAACACTGTTAAGACTGGCCACTGTAATATCATTAACGTTATGAGAAACTCCGTTCAAAGTTCTTCAACTCCGGAATGGTAATGTTAATTAATAAAGATAATAAATTGTTATTAATCATTATTTCTTCATTTCTTTGGGTTTATTATAAGCAGACAGTTATATAAAACACGTAGGCTAACGTTACTTTAGTAGGATTTGTATATTTTATTTTGATTTGTTAAAATTAAATTAATAAATTACATGTTTTTTTATAATTTTACATTTAAAGCAAAATATTAAACATTACAAACACGCGTATCCAGAGCACGTGCTCTTCTGCAACGCCCAAATGCATGAAACAGACACTCCCATCTCTGGAATAGCCTGCATCATTTTAATCCCGTCCGAATAAAATCACAGACGTCCTGGGGGACACGTTGAAACTCAAACGTTGTTGGAAAACTAATCCCGTCCGAATAGTGCTTAAGTGTGTTTTTGTACATGTTAAAGATTATGCAAAAGGTACAAACCCCAAAGTAGACGGTAATGCGAGTTATCGTCTCTAACGTAAATCTCTTTTCTTGCCCTACAACAAACACACGGATTGTAGGCAACGGTTTACTTTCTAGGATTTGTGACATAGAGAAGACCGAAATTATCAGAATTCCTTGCGCTTCGGACTCAGCCTATAAGTTAACTCCTGTTAGCGTTGCATTGTGCTCGAATCTTTTAAAAATGGTAAGTAGCGTTACATTTTCGGCTGACGTCACAGGTATTCAGACCAATCACAACGTACAGATTAGCTGGCCAATCAGGCACACAGAGCTTTTCAAATTTGTGCGTGAAATCTGGAGCTACAAAAATGTACGGTATGCGGAAAATGTGTTTTTATAATAAACCATGCAAACACTTTGTATTATACCAAATACACAAAATAACGTTGTTTTTAGCAATGAAATAGGTGCTCTTTAAAAACTTGCAACGTGTGTCACTCTCACAAACTTTTATACAAATTTTCCCCTCTTTATCATTTTCCTACTTAAAGTGATAGTTCACCCAAAAATGAAAATTCTTACATCATTTACTTATTTCTTTGTTATGGTGTACACAAATGAAGATATTTTGAGCAATGTTTGTAACAAAGCAGTTTTTAATCACCACCGACTTCCATAGTATTCTTTCATCCTGTGAAAGCCAATGGTGCTCCTGCTTCCTGCTTGATTCCTGCTTTAGCAAAACAAAGAAATTCGTACAGATTTGAAAAAACTTGAGGGTGAGAAAATGACAGAATTTTCATTTTTGGGTAAATCCCAGCTGTCTTTTGTTAAACCTATTGTACGTCCATATGGTTCGTAACCGGGGTACATGTGTGTCTCATTTATTATGAGCTGTCAGTCAGAGGAGCGTAATGGTTTATTCAACCAAAATCATATGAAGAAGATGCCCCCGAACTCGAACCTTTCAATAGCCAATAATGCTGGAAGTTTATTCAGGTTTCTTGCCTTTGCTCTTTGTTTTCATTAGTTTGTGTCTTCGGGGTGTCTTCCACCTTTTGGAGGCAAAGCTGCTGCTCTTAATAAAGGCTTTACCGTGGTCCTGCTGGGTCTGGTTGATTGGGTCTTTTGAATGGCGGCTGTAATTTACGGATTTCCTGAGGACTGCAGATGTGTTGTGGGGGATCGGCAGTGCTTGATAAGGCTTAACTATTGCTATTAACAGACAAAGTGATTTAATCAAGTGAACAATGCCTTCGTTCTTCATCTCTGATTACTAAACCCCTCCCTCGCATCTCCTTCTCTTTCATTTTTGTCCTCATCACTCGTGTGTTTTTTCTCTGATTGAGTCATTTTGAATCTCTTACAGACAGCGTATGTGCAGCACAATTTTAACAATGTGTCCATGTCATATTGCACGCCAAAACATTTCTTTTTTATTTGGAGCACTATGGGTTTTGTGATGTCACATTAACATTTACAGAAATGAAACGATTTTCACCAAATTATTATTATAATTTATTATACTGTAATGTGTGAAGACTTTTGATAGCACAGCAAAAGATGATAACTATACTAACATATAGATTTTACAGTATAACCAATACTGTATATAATTTTGCAGTACAGTAATGAGAAATTAAGGGAGGACATGATCAATTTGTGTTTCATTGTCATAAAAATAACGTCATTTTTGGGTTTTTTTTACAGAATGTTAATGTAATCGTGTAGCTAGAGGGCTTTACAAAAAACCAAAAGTCTTTACGCTTGCTGGTCAGATGTGTTCTGCTTCATTAGATTAAGACAATGAAAGAGTCTCTCTCTCTCTCTCTCTCTCTCTCTCTCTCTCTCTCTCTCTCTCTCTCTCTCTCTCTCTCTCTCTCTCTCTCTCTCTCTCTCTCTCTCCCTCTCCAGTCTTTATAGCCTTACATTTCCTTTTCCTCCTATTTCCTGAATCGTTTTTAAGACTTTGTCCCTAATTTATCTCTGTTATAATATGGTGTGGCAACTGATTCAAAGCCAGATTTCTAATTCAGCGCTTTTTGTAAAACAACGGCAGTAGTTGGCAGTAGAAGCGATTCCTTTCCACGTCCATGTTTAGTGGACCACTGGGGTTCTCCTTGGAGACCTTTTGTTGTATTGGGTGGAACCGTTCCTGTGTGTGCGTGGCATTAATTGGGATTTGTTTTGTGTGCTCTATAGACAGAGTTTGTCTCTGGGATGTGCTTACTCTCACCCGCTAGGCTAAAGGATGGAGTTAATTGAGGCTTGTTAAATATAACCGTTTTGTTGCCTTCCATTAATAACCAGGTCAGGCGTAATGCAGATAAAATGTGCACATAATTTACAAGTTCCTAATGTATTTCTAACATGCAAAATCAATGCTGTGTTGTATTTATCTATTATCTGTATAGTCCAAATTAATGAAGTGCCAACTTACTGCGAGTACATAAAAAGCACATTGCATTCTGAATTATAGCTGTAGTGGAAACTCCTTCATGTGAATAATTGTTATTGTGGAGCAATATGATCATCTTGTTGAGCAAGTTAGTTAAATCTGTAACGTAACTAGCAGGCTGAATAATAAAATCTGGTTTAATAGCGCAGATATGTAAATGTTACTCTAGAACTCCTTTTAGCATTGTAGTTTGATCCTGCCATAGTCAGGAAATGGAAATTTAAAACAGGGATTTCAAAAAGGAAATTTTAGAGGAGTTTGATATAAGACAAAAGAAATTAACTCTTTCCCTGCCATTGACAAGTTATCTTGTCAATTAAGAAGAAACATTACCCTGCCAATGACATTTTCCTGACGAGTTTTCACAGTAATCTGTAATTCCACAAGGTGGCGCTCAATTTGTAAAGAAACTGAAGTAAAAACAAATTTTATTAATTTTAAATTCTGTGTATATTTTGATAACCGCTCTGAATCTGTTGTCTAACAAAATTCCTTTACAGAAATTCAATTATTTCAGCTTTTTGCTCAAAATTTTGTATTTTTTAAGAAACCTACCCATATTTGAGAGGTGATAAAAAGAGAACAAATGAAGATAGGATGAAAAAGTTTTATTCTGTTTTGTTTTGAAAATCAGAAAATATATAGGCGGGTTTTTTTTGCCTGCACTTCCGTGTTCGACACTACGTCTTGTACACTATGGGCCCTATCATACACCCCGCACAATGCAGCGCAATGCACAAAAATGTCTTTTGCTAGTTTCAACCCGGTGCAATTATCATTTTCACATTTAGCGACACAGTGTTTAAATAGCAAATGCATTTGCGCCCAATTTTGCGCCCATGGTCGCTCTGGTCTGAAAACATGGTGTGTTCTAAATTAGGCAACTAAAAGAGACTTCGCCATTGACCAACTAAAATCGGTCTAAAGTCTATGGCACAATATTGTTTTTGTTATTTAATAAGCGTGTTAGAAAAATGCGCCTAAAAACGGGACAACAACGTGGGTTTGCTTATCACACACGTGGATGCGTAGCAACACAAAAAACGGAAACAGCTCTCCGCACGTTTGTAAATTCTTCATCTCCTGTTTGTTACAAATAAAGTATTTTTTGAGTACAAATCTTTTCTTGCAAATTTGCTAATTATTTTATGAGATTACACTGATTATGTAGGATATAAATTAGGGATGCTAAAAAATTAATCGTGATTAATCGTTAGCAGAATAAAAGTTTTTGTTTACATCACATATGTGTGTAAACTGTGTATAATAAATATGTATATATATATAAATAAATATGAACACATTCATGTATAATTTTAAGAAAAAAAAGGTATATATTAAGTATTTATATTTATATATAATATAAATTATACATAAATATACAAATGTATATACAGATGTAAACATTTCTAAAACACATGCATGTGTGTACATTTATTTATACAAAGTTATTATACACATTTCACACACATATATGATGTAAACAAAACTTTTATTCTGCTAACAAGTAATCGCGATTAATCGTTAAGCATCCCTAATATAAATACATTTACAGCAATTAAAAGCCTGCTAATTTTACTTCCATGACTGAAAGAAAACGACTTTTAAACGTTTCAATAAAAAAAAATTCAATACAAATAAAAACAACAAAAAATTTTAACATTAATCTTAAACTGGTGGTCTTCCTGTGCTTAGTTTTTCAGTTTACAAATTCCGCCATCTAAATAGGGAATCAGCATGGCACCAGGCGCAACTTGCTTTTAAAGGGGATGAGAGGTGAGACTTTCATTGGTTCATTGCACCCATTTCTCATTACAAAAAAGGAACCACCCTTTTAGGCCGTGTGCTTGGCGCATAAACCATTTTTCCCGTCGTTAAATTAGCAAAAGTGGATACGGAAACGCCCATTTAGACCGTGCGCTTTAGACAATGCGCTTAGATTGTTAAAACAGGGCCCTGTGTCCTACGTCATTAAACACGTGCCAGTCGTTACCAGAAACTAGTTATTTTAGTTTTTAATATTGATATTTTTCTTTAAAAATTGCATCAGAACGATTACATCTGTGAAGGATGGATGGACTTTGGGGCTTCAAATCAGAAGCACCATTTACTACCATTATAAAGCTTGGAACAGCCAGGACATTTTCTAATATTACTCCGATTGTGTTCGTCTGAAAAAAGATTATCATATACATTGAATATGGCTTGAGGGTGATTAAATCACGAAATGATTTTTATTTTTGTCGTCTAACAAGGAGAATTGTATTGGCATCAACAAAGTTTAATAAATGCTGCAAAATGACACTGTTCATTGTTAGTTCATGTTAGTTAATGCATTTAGTAATGTTAACAAATACAGATTGGTTGTAAAGTGGTACTGTTATCCTAATATTTATCATTCTCGCTGTGAACGGACCGTTTATTCTAGATTGTTTAGAGCTTTCATGCAGTATATTATAATATAGTTGCTTCTTCATTGTCCTCATGTAATCCTACAAAAAACAAAAATACACAGAATTTTATTGTTTTCTCCTCCATTTCGACATCCCCTGGGGCTCAAAATGATCTTTTGGAGAGAAAATCTTGATATAACACACACTTATACACACACATCCCCTACAGACTTCAGCATGTGAGCTCTGCAATATCAACTGGCCTAGAGCAGATTGAGAAATGAGAATAATATCTCTCTCTTTGCACACACACACACACACTTTCTCAAACCTATATTTAAGCATGTAAAGTGTATTATGTGTTGTGACCTTTTGTGTTCACCCAATATATGTGATACTATAATGCAGCCTTATTTTAATTAAGACTTATGTATTTTAAAGCCAATGTTCCTTGTGGGAACCGTTTGCCGGTGCGCAGACTATATATAATGTCACGTCTTACCATCTTTATGATAGAGATTTTCTCACATGAGCACACGCATGAGAACATAAACCTTGCTTTAAATTACCCCAACCTCTGTGTGAACTTGCTGTCTGCTGGTTTAAATTAAATCTCACATTCTGTTCCCAGAAAACACCCGTCCGGGGTCAGGGGGGGTCACAGGCACCCCCAAAACAGGATGCATCGCCCCTCCAAAATAATGTTCCTTCGAAATGAACAAGTGCAGAGCTTTGTGCTAAAAATAAGGATAAAGATCATTTCAGAGGCATTGAAACAGGCTTCTCAAAGAACATTACACACGCACACACGCAAAGAAGGAGACAATTTGAATCATCTTTTCCCTTCAATAGTCTATTCATGGGGGTGTGCGATGGTGTACTTGGGTGTTCGGAGAAAAAATTTATGCGCTTTCTGCTGGTGGCCTTGGACGTGCGTTACACCAGGTTTAATTTCACTGGCTGTGTGTGGCTGCCTCTCCTATGCGTTCTCCTGGGTTTGCGCTATTATGTTATAATCCTCATAAATATTTATGCATATAGAAAGATTGAGCAGCAAACTTATTAGCCTATATGCAAAACGAAGTAGGTCAGTGCACGCACATGCATGCTCATATAGGCACGTGCACATAAACATCAAAGAGCTCTGGTGCACAGGGACAGCATCTCTCTCTCCCTGTCTCTCTTTCTCACAACTGTTTCTTATCTGTCACATGGTTGTAGTCGGGATGCCAGATGATCTTGTGTGTGTTGGATAAGAGACAGAGAGAAAGAGAGAGTAAACATTTTGAAGTGTAAGTACATATTATAAGCTCTGTTAAAATGAAATTGTCATAAAAAAAATCATAATTTTTAACTATTTATGGTTACAGCTTCAAACATTGTAAGGTTTAAGAAGCAGTACACGATTAATCCTAATCTTTAAGTGTTACTGTATATATACAAAATTTGTCCTAGATGCTGATTGGTCCTGGATGCAACGGTTGTGATGCAATCCATATAGGTTACGCTTTATTTCGATGGTCCACTTATACAAGATATAAACAGATATAAAGCAGACAGTCGTATAATACTGTATGACTTGTAGTTGACAAAGTAAAATGTTTAAAGTGGACTATCAAAATAAAATGTTACCCATTTTTGGTTGAATTTTAATTTGGTCAAAGACTGTATTTATCAAAAAATGGTCCCTAGCTGTCAGTAACCTTTCAAAAGGTACACCTTTAAAGAGTTTATATTAGTACCTCAAAGGTACCTATCAGTACCAAATTTATACATATCTGTATCTAAATGTTATATTAAGACCTTTTTAAAGGGTACAAAAGCTTGGGATTTTTTGTTTTGAGTAAAGCTGTTTTGAGCTTTACTTACTTTATTCAGGGTTCCCACGGGTTCTTAAAATCCTTGAAAGTTTGTGAATCTGGGGGGGGGAATCCAAGGCCCTGGGAAGATTTTGAAAATATGCATACATAGATACAGGTCATTGAAAGTGCTTGAATCTATTTTATGCAAGAAGTTTTCTGAAAAAAAAATCCATATTATTCCCTGTGTAGTGTAGGATAATATCATAAAAATTCTAGACTTTTTAAGGACACGTGCTGAAATGTTCGCTTTAAATGCGTACTGTATATATTCTCTATGCGAACGTTGATTCGTACCATTATGCTTTTTTGCATAGTTGTATTTGACACAAAATGTCTTGGGTTATGTATGTAACTGTTGTTCCTTACAAGGGAACAAAACGCTGCGTCTCTCTTGCCATACTTCCTGCTTCCCTGTAACGCCGTCTTTGACAATATTTCAGATAGCGATATACTTCCTGGCTCCCGCGTCACCCTGTCTTTGTCATTAAGCCTCACCATTGGTTGAATTTGATATACACATTCAGACACACTTACCCCTGGAGGCGTCCCCAAAGTGTCACCGCAGTGACGCAGCACGAGTTTCCTCAAAAGGGAACTGTAACAATGTATCTTAAAATGTAACACAATGTAACCTTGCTCTCACTTGAAATGTAGCCCTTGAATTTTAGGGTATTGGACCTGGAAAGTCCTTGAAAGGTCCTTTAATTTGAAGTTAACTAAGGTGTGGGAATCCTGTTTATTGTATGACCTAGTTTTCTTAAGTGTTTCCTTTATGTCTACACAGACCGAGACCATCTATACTGTAAGTGTTTGTTCGGCACTTCACAGATTTCTGGATGTGTCCGTGTGATTAATGTGGTTCATATTGAAACACTGTCTGTCTGTTTTGTGTAGCTGTGTGAGTTCAGTGAATACCACAACACTTCCCAGGGTTCCACAAAATAGACACGACTGGGAACTACCTCCATTTCTAAATATTTGAACCTTTTTGTGTTTACAATGGACTCCCCCCATACACACTGCTGCATCTAAATTACAAAGGATGACATTTCCCCTTCAGGACACACAGCTTGTGACTCATAAAGTATGAAGAACACATTCTGAACATTCATGAGAACTCACTTAAGGCTGCATAATTTAATTCATGTTCAGTATTAAAGACACCAAACCATTGGAATGACATCACCGTTAAAAGGACTACCCCTTTTTCCATTTCAAAAATGGAAAACTGTATGAATTTCATGTGTAATTTCACAAATAAAATTGAATTTGGGAACTTACAGCAAAGCACAGATGACAACAGGCTTATTTGAGACAGCGCAAGCTAGCACGAAGGTAAAGCTAATCTTTTACATTATAGCGATGACACTGGTAGTGACTATGATCTACAGTGTTTTCGCTTCACGTTTTGGTATTAGCTTGCACCCAGTGAAAAAAGCCCCCAAGACCCAAAACCGTGAGGTACTATGCAATGGAAAGGCGCCAGTACAAATATGTTACTTTTGAGGTACCAATACCTATTTCTTGTAAGGGTACCACCACAGTGACAGCTTTTGTATCTTTTCTCTTTGAGTGTAAAGCTATTGAGGCTGTTATGTTTTTATACGTCTCCATGCATCTCCATTCACGTTTATTCTTTACAGTATTACTAATACATTCCACATCTGGTTTATTGTGCATTCAGGCAACTGTTAGACACTAGATTGAATGAGGTTTGTGTTGTAGGTTCATTTATTCCTCTGCTCTACTGGTTCTATAGTTTCTCAGTACCATAGCAGGATGAATACAAATAGAAATTCATGCGCCTCTCTGGTCATTCATTGTACTCCAGCTGACTCAGTGAATTTGAGCGAATGAGTTTTAGTGTCACACGGTGCCATTACATCATGACCCTGATACTCTCTATAATCATGTGATTTTACTCTTGTTTCACTGTTTCTCTGCCTGGACCGTAGAAATGTGCCAGTCAAGTCTTTGTGTTGCCTTTGGTACTATTGTGTTTCATGTGAATCTTTACGAAAAGCACAAGCACCATAGTAGGGTGGCACAGTGGGTAGCACTGTTGCCTAAAAGCCAAAAGCTCCCTGGTTTGAGCCCCAGCTAGGTCAGGTGGCTTTTCGCTGGTTTCCTCCCACAGGCCGAAAACTTGCAGGTTAGGTACATTTGAGATGCAAATTGCCAGTTTCCCAACAGGTGTTTGCATTAGCAGCCATGCAGTAGATGCTGGAATGGTGTTAAGAATAAATAAACAAACGAGCATCGGATCTTTTTCACATCGTGAGAAGCTTTTTGCATCATGCATTTGGCAGAGAATTTTATGCAAACCAAGTCAATTCAAACTATACATTAATTTATCAGCATGTGTGTTGGTGGGGATGGAACCCATGAGCTTTTTGCAGGGTTCCCACACCTAAGTTAACTTCAAATTCAAGGACCTTTCAAGGCCTTTCCAGGTCCAATACCATCAAATTCAAGGACAAAATGTAGGGACACATTTTAACGTGGTGTTACCTTTTAAGATACATTGTTACAGTTCACTTTTGAGGGAACTTGCGCTGCGTCACTGCGGTGATACTTTGGGGACGCTTCCAGGAGCAAGTGTGTCTGAATGTGTATATCAAATTTAACCAATGGTGAGGCTTAACGACAAAGACAGGGTGACGCGGGAGCCAGGAAGTATATCGCTATCTGAAATATTGCCAAAGACGGCGTTATGGGGCGCAGGAAGTATGGCAAGGGAGACGCAGCGTCTCGTTCCCTTCTCAGGGAACAACAGTTACATACGTAACCCGAGACGTTTTCATGTGTCAAACACAACTATGCAAAAAAGCATTTTAGTATGAATCAACATTCGCATACAGAAGATATTTAAAGCGAGCCCCGGCTAGGGCAGGTGGTCTTTCTGGGTGAAGTTTGCATGTTCTCCCTGTGTCAGCGTGGGTTTACTCCAGGTACTCCGGTTTCCCCCACAGGCCAAAAACATGCAGGTTAGGCAAATTGGAGATCCCAAATTGTTCCTCCCCCAACCTGTGTATGGATCAACTTGTCTGAATAAAGAACTTGTGTATGGATTAACTGGTTCTCGCCATGTATATAGCCGTAGATGCTGGAATGGCATAAAGAAATACAGGAAGAAGAAGAATTGTTAAAATTGAGTGCCAATTAGTTTTTATCTAATTTATTGTTTTCACTTTTCATGGGCGTTGATGTATGAAAGTTTGATTTTGTGCCAAGCCATAAAAGTAAGATGGGAAGACGGGAAGTGATTTTAATCAGGAGAGTTTATCTAAGGCATCTATGCTAAGTATCGACTCAGGCTTTCTGTTGAATTGCAGGAAGAAGAAATGTGCTGTGCCGTTCAAAGCATTTTAAATCATTCTGTCTGTTGTTTAGTCTGGTGTAACGCCGTTTGGATGCTAGCATGTATGTTGGAATTCCAGAAATGTTTTTTTTCCAGGGAAAATTACATGGGATTGTTGACATATTTAAACAAAATATTTAAATGGTAAACAATTTGTGTGCTATTTCACACAGAATGGTGGGTGCACCATTTAGCGACAGGTCAGGGTCCCAATGCAAAACCCTGAATATGGGTGTCATCCCAACAATTTATGGAAAAATGACTATTCATGAGTATTCCCTTGGGTTCTGCTATCTTTTGCCCTAACACACTGGGAAAGCTGAGACACACATATCGGGTATCTCTTCGGTCGCTCTAGGGCGGTTAACCTGAGCAGGATCTGTCCTATGGGGAGGGACAAGTGTCCTTCACTCTGCCCTAGATGGGCATCTCAAAGCCTCATATGAGCTTTAAACCATTCGATGCCCTGCTTAAGGACTGTTGCTTTAAAACAAACAAGAAGGGAGGGCGAGAGACAGAGCAAATTGAGAGAGAGAGAGACTAATAGTTCTCTATATGTGGGAATGTTTGTGTTGGGCGAACCGTTATTCTGGGAATATTTGTTGTCGAGAGAGAGCAAGAAAGAGAGAAAGAGAGAGAGAGAGACAGACTGAATTCATTTTGAAGGACAAGTCACACAGTAGTCTCCCAGTCTCCCATGGGGCATGTTTGAGGATTAAAGGAAGAAAAAATGAAACGGGAGACCATACAGATGAGACCGACATTACCTGGGGATCTGCACTCCTACGCACACCTGTACTGAGAAGGGATTACTTGACCACACACCTGTGTGTGTGTGTGTTTGTCAGTCATGGAGGCGATGCTCGTGAGTCTGGGGGAGAGTGTCTGCGTGAGGCACAGTGTATTATGGGATATGACATCGGCCGCTCTTAGGAGGTTGAGGCACACAAACCTCAGACCTCCTGACATCCTGGTGCGCACCGTATACCAGGTATGATCAGTAAGATACGTCTGGCTGTATTTATGTATGTGTGCTTGGTTGTATTAAAAAAAACTTGATTTTATTGTTATCATAGTTTAAAAAGTAGCACTTGATTGATTTGGGATTTTCTTTTTGGATTTTAAAACAGGCAAATGAGATTGTTCTTTAACCCTTTTAAAAAGGTCCTAATATGTGCCATTTAGGTACATTTGAGGTACTAATATTCACTCTTTGGTACCAATATGTACCTCTGAGGTACTAATAGGAACTTTTGGTGTACTTTTTCAAAAGGTGACACATTATTTTTCTGACAGTGTAGCAACATCCTGGCAACTATATATTAACATTAGAACTTCTTAATATTGTGGTACATTAAACTAAATCATAGTTGCTGCTTAAATTCATTTAATCTCCAGGTTGTTATATGATTTATATAAAGTATTAGCGTTGCTATGGCGGTTTCTATGGGCTTGAGTAGCACACTGTCTCACGGTCATGAAAACAGCTCTCCACGGGAGTCTAAGGTTCTGTCTATCTCTGTGTGTGTGTGTTAAAGAGAGAGCGGTATAGATCAGTATTCAGTTTGTGTCTCTTTCACCTTCTTACTGTGTGAACAGGACACTGCTGAGACGAACAGACCAGACGAAACCAGACAAATCCAAGTTTTCATACTTGAATAAATGATAGAACGCAAAATGCTCTTTGGTTCCTGAGTTTTTAGTACAGACTGTTGCAATGAGTGACAGTACATGCAGAAATGAATAAATCATTTCACGTAGTGATTTGCTAATCTTTCAAAAAAGTATCACGGTGTTGATATAATTTTGGGATATGAAACCTTGGAGTACCATTAAGAATAATGTATGGTAGTTTTAGTATTACATATTAAACTACCTTGGTATAGTCATACGTTTGATTTTTTTTATTATTATGATTAGAATATCCAAGCTGCTCCTTCCTATGCAGTAAAAGCATATTGCGATCAAGGGAGAAACCTTTCCGATCTCTCGTGAATCCATCACTGAAGTGACTTAAAGGAACAGTATGTAGAATTGTGGCTAAAACTGGTACTGCAATCACACAACTGGTGGCCAATACACAAAATGACAACATAAACATCAGTTGAGGGCTGCAACTCCAATTTTTAAATGACAATATCCTGGCCGGACTGCTGTTGTCAGTGATATAAGTATGTGAAATGAAAATGATTTCTTAATGTCTAGTGACATATCAGGGCCATTTTATGATTAATTGATATACATTTCTTACATACTGTTCCTTTAAACTGCAGTTCATCGGCTGGGCACTAGAGGCTGGCTCCAAAAGGGAGTCAAACCCATAGATCCCCCATGTTAAAAATGCCCAAGTTTACAGCAAAAATTAATGTTTTTACAGCCTAGTACAAAAAGTGATTTTGGTCTATATAGCTAATTTTACCCTTCATGACAGCTGTGAGGGGGTAATTTTTTATGCAAATTATATTCAGTCCTTCCAGAAAAACGCTGAGTTTTTTTGTGATTGTTGCGGGCAAAAATCCTTGATCTTCCGGGCGTTTCTTAAAAAATGCGATGGAATATGCGGGATATTTATGCAATTATATGCAATGAACTTGCAAAAGTTGCCGGAACTTGCTAAAACTGCGGGAACCTGCAAAAACTTTTGCAGCTTTTCGATGATGTTCACATCACATAAGCACCTCACTTCATGACATTCCCATGGCAACAGGAGACATGGCTGCTCTTGTGTGAGGTAAATGCAAAATCTTTCAACTTTCTGCTAAGATATATGTGATTTTTGCTCCGAAAATTGCGGGATTATGAAATCATGCAAGCCCGCATATTTTGCGCACTGAAATCTGCAATTTATGCTGCGAAAGTGTAGCATGTTTGAAAAAATAAGCAGACCTCTGCTGATTATGCGTTAAGTCATGCGACCGCATAAATGCGTTTTTCTGGAGGGTCTGTAATATTAAGCCTTACTGTGCGTTCACACCAGATGCGGAAGAGGCTGCAAAAATTCGCTATTTGTGCGTAGTGGGAAGTCTTGAACATTTTGAGTTTACTTCCTTCATTCGCCCATTGTTGACTTGCTCCATTGTTGTTTTGTTTTTCTGCTCACTTCCTATAATCACGTCACTGCTAGAGCAAGCTCCTGATTGGTTAGCGCAGTGCGAAAATTAGCCAAATTTCTGATTTTTCGCGCTGGATGCCTATTCGACTTAAAATGACAATCACTCGCGCTTGCAACCTCTTCCACGTCTGGTGTGAACTCACCATTAAAGTTCTGCATAATTGTCGAAGCCGATGGTGTAGTGGGTAGTGCTCCGACATGTGGTGTTTTCACACTTTTAGTTCGATTCCCGGCTTGCTGTCATTTGCCGATCCCATACCCCTCTCTCCTCCCTGTACTTGCCTGTCCTTTCCTCATTCACTGTTAATAAAGGCAAAAAATATAACTTTAAAGTTCTACATAATTAGGGGAGTGGCCACTTGAGTGACAGGTAGACTGTCACTGCTGTCACTACTGTCGAGCTTGGCAGGCGTGGTTTCATCAAACAGCCACTCCAGCCTCACCCACGTCCCTCGTCTTTACCCATTTTTGGTTATCCGTGAGTGATGCACGTGGCGCAATGCCAAGATGGCGACAGCAGGCCACGCCAACTCTTGGCTTCAATAAAGCTCTTAACAAACCTATGGGTGATTAAATATAATGAACTTATATGAAGAACATACACCTTCCCTACATATTCAGAAGTCAAGGAGCGGTTTCCTATAGCATTCCTTCCACATCTACACAAACACACACACATACAGTGTGCTCTTTCCTTGCACCAGTGTTTGATCCAGCAGGTATTTCCTTGGGAGATCCTGTAACCCCCCCCCCCCCCCGTCCCCCTTTCCTTTCATTCAACTCTCCAGCTCAAACAACTCTCTCGCGCTTTCTCTCCCCCCTCTCTGTCTCTCTCCCTTTCTCCGTTTCTCGGTGTTCCCCTCCTTTCAAACTAAAGCACAGTCTGTCAAGCTCAGGGAAGGCATTATCTTTTCTCTCCCGCGTTTTAATTCTCATCCACAGAGCTGCTTTTGTTCCATTTAAGCTGTTAATTGTGTGTTTGTGAGAGGAAATGTGAATGTAAAGTAGAAGAAAAAGAGTTCCCAGGTTAGTTTGCCACATGTTTTGTTGCCTTGGTTCTGTTTATAGGCTCTTCACACTGATCCAGAACCATTTCTTAAAGGGATAGTTCACCCAAAAATGAAAATTACCCAATGATGTGGTGGGGTGTTTCAAAGCGCGCTGTTATGGTGCACATCCAAAACGGGAGTTAAACTTTCTCTCCAGTACATAACTTAGTTTAAGTCTTGCATTTTGTGCAGATATATGCACGTTGTATAATACATTTATGTTGTATATAAGGCTTAATATTATGTAGAGTGCCTCAAATAGAAAGTGCATCAGTTTGTGTTTATTAACCCTTTAGTTTCACTTCATCACGCAGCTTTTCCTGTTAGAGGTTTTTGTTAAAAGCATTTAATTCTTTAATAATCTAGTATGTGTTCATCTTTCTGTCATTGTTTCTTCAACATTAAGTTTTATTTGAGTGTTTTTAATAAAAATATTCTAATTTTCACCATAACGTATACGCCCTGCCCCTTTAATTGCCCCGTCCCCATGTTAATCGAGTACTTGTTTTTATACCTATGGATTATTCGAAATGAAAAAAAGATCAAAAACTTTACAAACCAAAAGTAACTAGCTTCTGGCAATAACCTACGCATGTTTATCAGATGCATTTCCAGCATATAACGCTGGATGTAGTGTAAGAGATGTAGTGGAGATGAGACGAGACGCTGCGTCATACACTAAATCTCTTTTTTTTTAATTTGTAGTGTTAATGGAATTAATCGCATACAAAATAAAAGTGATTTTTTTGCATAATATATGTGTGTGTACTGTGTGTAATTATTATGTATATTCTACCACACACGCATACATATATTCATTTCAGAATTTTTAAATATATATACACATGTAAATACATACATGAATGCCAAAAATCACTTTTATTTTGTATGCGATTAATCGCGATTAATCTTTGCCCAGCACAAAATTTACGCATCATAGTAACACTATAGGATGCTACTGAAGGAATTTCCTCATCTTTAGATTGAGCTTGTGTGTGTGTTACAGTCAAACAGTGTAAACTGCAAAAATTATTTTCAAGAAGAAAAAAATCTTAGTATTTTTCAGTAAAAATATCTTAAAATTATTAAATTAAGATGCTTTTTCTTAATGAGGAAAACGACCCAAGAAAGTCTAGTTTTTAGACCAAAAATATCAAATTTAGTGATTTTGTGCATAAAACAAGCAAAAAATCTGCCAATGGGGTAATCAAATTATTCTTACGTTTTTCTTGAATTAAGTGTTTAAGAAAAATGTTCAAGATTTTTTTGCTTACCCCATTGGCAGATTTTTTTGCTTGTTTTATGCACAAAATTACTTAAATTTGATATTTTTGGTCTAAAAACTAGACTTATTTTCTTGGGTCGTTTTGCTCATCAAGAAAAATAATCTTAATTTAAGAATTTTTAGATATTTTTACTGAAAACAAGACAAAAATACTAAGAAAAATGTTTCTTGAAAAAAATTTTTTGCAGTGTACTCACCAGTGTTATGTTTTTCTCCCCCTTGTAACCGAAATGGCTTGAATTTGTGCTAAACACCATTTCTCTATTTCATTTAATGGCAGCCTGCCACCCTTACATCTGTTGAGAGTACAACTCTCACCGTTTGTTTCCCAGCTGCTGAGCAGGTACATGCACCACGCTGTTCTGAGATCAGTTCTGTCACTCTGATATCAGAAAGGGAAGATTTAAGATCCTTTTGGAGCCGTTTGGCCCCGTTCGATTCCAAATTGGAGCGCTCTAAACATCCCATAAGTCGCAACCAAACACACACACTCCAAAACACCACAGCTGTATTTATCCATGAGGGTATTTTCCCAGAACATAATGTGTTTAAAGTCTCGTTGCACATTCTTTGGTGCTGATTTGAGGGTTTTGTTTGGAACTGGAGTTATCACAGGGATCAGCTTGTGTGTTTATGTGTCTGTGTGTTGCTGAAAGGTTGTTTATTTAGGCCTTATGCGATGGAGTGCGTCATCATTTCAGACATGTAGGCTGCAGATGCTGTATAATATTAGTATGTTGTATGCGTGTGTGGGGTGCATGGGTGTAGATACGGTTAGGGAGAAACATGAGACTGTTTGTTATGATTCACAAATGCAAATTGGTGGGGCAGATGCTGAATATATAACTGAAAGAAGGTGATGAAATGAAGGTGCAAGTGAAACTGTTTCCTCAAAGGAACTTTTATTGCTCTTTAAGTGCTCCGTTGTTTTTAATTTGGGTATTAACTTGGTCTCGGGTGTTTCACAGTGTTTTGAAATATACATACTGTAGAAACAATTGAGACAATTGGTAACATATAATGTAAGACTTAGTGGTGTACGTGCACAGAATTGAAGTAAATGCGTTTTGCGGTATCTTCCTAAACTTTGCGATATTCGCTATGACAGTGTTTAAAGTAAAATTTTTTATAAGAAAATATATTTCTATTCTTTCCGGGAAAAGAAAGCATTAATCTCTGCATTGATGTAAAACTTTGACTATACATAACTTTTTGAAGTATAAAATCATTTAGTTTTTGCAAATGCAAAACATTGTGAAATTCATATTGTGATATGCGCATTTGTAATAATTTGAATAATTTCCCAGACAGGGTTTAGATGAAAAGGCCTTAGTTATATTAGGGAATTTAAGTAGTTTTACAAGAAAACCTTACAAAAACATTACAGGTATGTATCTTGAGACAAAACAACAGCACTGATGCTGTATATGTTAAGATATGTCAATGCAAGATTTAAATTAAAGCAGCTCAAACATGCATTTTAGTCTGGGACTAGGATAAGTCCTGTTTGGGAAACCGCCCCATAAAGTTATTTACAATGGATATCATCATTTGATTTTAGAAATGTTAATATACTGAGTCATTTTTTCAGGAAAACAATCGTGAGGTTAAAGTCTCCACCTGCTTTCTATTTAAATACTATTGAAACCAAATTTCCACAGAAATCTAATTTGTTCTCTTTTCATGGGTTACATCATTTCTAAATGAATTTATGCAAATGTTTAATTTTGAAATATAACTAGTTTTAACACACATGCCTTACTAAAAACATTATGTGCATTTTTAAGGAAAAACACAGGGCACTGATGTATTTTAAGATATGTCAATGCAAGTTGTTTTCAATTTGGACAGCTTAGTCTAGGACTAGTCTAAATCCTGTCTGGGAAACCGCCCCAAAGAGTTCATATTAGTACCTCAGCGGTACATATTGGTTCCAAATCTATACATCTGTACCGAATGGAACATATTAGGACCTTTTAAAGCGTACTGCCCCAGTGAAAGCTGTAGTACATATTTTGTTCAACGGTGTACATATGCAGTGTATTTACATATAATACGTAAATATTTACATATAATAGATGTATTACATAAATACTGATTTCAAGAAATAGCCTTCTCTCAATGTAATTCAATCATACATTATAGACTTAGTCATCTGAGAGATTAATTTGGGCTCAGTCGAGCAGTTCCCTAATCTTGGGATTTCCCTGTGTGCGCAAGTGTGTAATCTGATGGGATTACAGTCAAAAACATGTGATTAGTGTGTATTACCCATAATCCAGGTCATACACACACTGAGATGAGGGAATCCCTAGATCTGTGATGTTGGATACAGTATAAAAATCTATAGTAATCTGATTGATAAAATGTGTTAAATACAATATGATTACATATCTAGCCTCTTTGGCATTGTAATGATGTTGATAAAAACATTTCTGCATTATTTCTGAAAATAAAACGTTCTTCTGTTCATTTTCCAGATTATTATGCTGCTTTAGTATGTATTTCATTATCATTACTAATGACTTTCAGGATTTTTTAGCCATGAGTGTTGCCATAATTTTATGAGTTTGTTGTTTGTTTATTAGGACACAGCTTTTAATACTTTGTGAAGAATGTAAAAAATGAAATGGAAAATTTGAAGGCAAAATGCTGATTTATTCAAGAGTTAATCATCAAATCTCCATGGTTTTCTGGTCCCTCTAAATGGATTAGCTTCCTCTTATAATGCAAGTCTATGGGATTGCTTCACCTGTTTAATAGTATTCGAAAAGTGATAGCACACTGCTTTTTTCTTAGGGGGTTTATATCATGAAAATCAGAGTTTTTCCATGTTAAAGTGATATAATTGGGTCCCCGGTGCTTTTATCAACCTAGAAAATGTGAAAAAGATCAACCCAGTAACTTAGTTTTGATACCATTCTCTGTAACCATGTAAAAAAATAGGTAATTTAAATTTGGCTCCCCTTGTGATGTCAGAAGGGGATAATACCGCCTTTTAATCTGCACTATCCAACCACCGCACTGCCATTTAGTGTAGAGATTTTTGCTCATACCTACAAAGTGGCAATAACATGCTATAATAAATGATCTATATGCTATTTTGAGCTAAAATCCACAAAAACGTTTATATTTGACCCAACAATGGGTTAAAACAACCCAGCATAGGTTAAAGCATAACTCAAGGGGTCCAGTTCATCTCTTTTTGACCCAACGCTGGGTTGAAAATAACCTAGCATTTTTTTGTGTGCATACTCTATGATACACCAAAAAGACCACGCAGTCAGGTTGAGGATATACGTATGAGGTCACAGATCTGACCTTTGCCCTGTGAAATGGTCCTGTTTGTTGATGGGCTACAGATAAAAAGATTCCTCTTGATGCCTTTATCCAACCTTTGTGAGCTATCATATTCAGAGATAAAAAAACACACATACACCAAAAACTTGGCCTTATTATGATCTGCAACCTTCCATCCTTTTCTATGACCTGTGACCTGATTCAGTACAACATTAGACCTGCTCTCCCCACACTAAAACCTGAACTGAAGACATGTTATCTGTGTTTAAATAATTCAAATCACTGACGTAACAAATAAATCAGTAATGAACTGACATCAGTATGAATAGGGTTTCTACGCTGGGCGTGTGGTTAGTACTAAAGATTTGCAGTGGATTGTGTTTGAAATGTAATACTGGCTCACTGAAAGTAAGGTCGGCTGCATTGCATTATGGGATTCTTTGCACAGAGCAGTGTGCTTGGTTGCATACTGAACATTTTTGGTGACAGTTTGCATACTGTGCATCGATAACATTGCACACTCCAGAAATAGAAACGGTATGGTAGTATGCTAGCCATAGCCTCTTGATTGTAACATTTGTTTTAATCAATCTAATATTAGCGTTGCATCTCACCTACTTATTTAGGTCAAAGTTTGTTTCAATATCTATTTCTCTAGAGAAGACCCGTGCTGATTTCGGGGAAGCTTTCTAGACATGACAGGTGTGCTGAGATGGGATTTGATTTAGTGCCAGTCAGAAATTGAGAGATAAATGCACCTGGACCCGTGGTCTGTTACTATGGTGATGCATGAGAGTTGATGCGACTAATGATGTCATGAGGGTGCGAAGAGGAGACTGAAATGCTGATGTATTAGTATTTGAAATTAAAAATTTAAAATCCTGTTTGTGGGTGTTTGTGGATCTTTAAAAAGCCGTATGGATACCCAGCGGCTCATTTTAAAGATTTTCTGCATAGCTTTTGTCCTGACAGTGAAGTTAGCCTCCAGATTACTGTTTCGTGTTTTAAAGAATACAAGTGTGATTTCTTTTTTAAAGTGTTTACTCGTCATTTCAAGCCTGTATGTCTTACTTTCCTCAAAAAGTGAACAATTGTCAAGCCAGTATTGTCTATATAATAATAAATGAATACTGGCAAGGGATGCCAGGCTTCAAATGACAACGCATTATTAAAAGTATCATGTGTGATTTTGTTAAGTACATCCATAGCCTCCTGTTTTGGAAGATGATATCAAGGGTAACCAAGGGCGTCTCTTTCTGTTTGATATTCTGTATATTGCTTAGTGACTATGTGATGGGTCATGAAGTTCATCTTGCCTGCATTGCCTGCGCAACGCAGCCAATCGAGGCTCAGTTCACACACCTGACCTGAACGCACCAATCACAGCTCCCGTGAGAAACTGTTGAGATGGGCATTATTTTGTGGCTTTGCCTAAGTGATTGATTTACACTTGGTTAATTATAAATGAGTGAGAGAGGTGAAAACTGCTCACTTAGCCTACTATTACAGTGACACACAATGATATATTTATGACTGTGTGCATGTGAGATTTAGGGTCCAAATAAGCGCTTTCTGAAGATGGTTCAAGCTCGCGTCCAAAACCTAATGAGATGCCCTGCAGTGTGCTAACCATCAGTGTGCAAACCATCAAGGAGTCTCATAAGTGACTGTTTGGAACATAGACAGCAACTCTGCATAGTGTTACATGACACTCACTCACAATTGATTCTTGTTGAATTTGATGTTAGCTCTAATCTAACAGACCCACTGTCTTAGATGGAAAAGCATTTGTCAGTGAGTTTGTGTGTTTATCTTAGGGGGTCCGTTATAAACCTGAAGTCTTTATACATGGATCCATTTCGGTTTAATCAACTACAGATGTGCGCGTGGCCCCGAATGCTCTTTTAGCGTCCTTTTACAGATGTGGCCTTTAAAAATGCGCGTCTCTGAGAGCAGAATGCCGCGGAGACTTCCGAAATTCTGCGAGATCCCGCAGATGGGGGGTTCGGTGGGGGACGCAGGAAATATAAAAACCTGTAGAGGGCAGGCGTGTTTCATGTAGGCCATACTGACGACAATGTGTGTGCTCGACTTCATGCTGAGCGTATACTGTATGATATTGAAGTAACATGACACGGATTATTGATGTTTAGGCGATAGACTTTGATGTCATACAAATGCATGCTTTTTGGCAAACATTTTGTTGGCGAAGTTTTCTTTTGCCAGTTACATAAACAGTCACATATTCTTCATAAAAATCCGACTCAAACGCGCATCATTTGTCTTATTTTTTCCGTGTACTTACAGTAGAAGAGACGTGATGTATGATAATCGAGTCTTATAACAAAATAATTCGCGAAGACCTTTGAAGAGACCGAGCGCATTTACGCAATATCATTAACTAGTTTATCTAATTTTACATTTAGTTCATTTTTGCATCTGAACTTTTAAATAGCTTTAAAATGGTTGTGTTGCGCTTTTCTGCATTACTGAACAGTAGGCTACTTTTTATATTATCATGTTTCCCTTTACATGGTATGAAACACGATAAAAAAGTATGCATTGGTGTTTAATACATTTCACTGAGAATTTGTATAATATGTTATACTTTTGTACTAAGGA
Source organism: Paramisgurnus dabryanus (assembly GCF_030506205.2). Taxonomy (NCBI): domain Eukaryota; kingdom Metazoa; phylum Chordata; class Actinopteri; order Cypriniformes; family Cobitidae; genus Paramisgurnus; species Paramisgurnus dabryanus. The sequence goes on along the minus strand of NC_133345.1, from coordinate 35,971,304 downwards.
AATAAAATCATATTGTGAGTGTAAATATTCATAAATTCGATGAGTTTCTGAGGTGTATGTCATCGGCAAAATGCGCAGTTTCTTTGTTGCTGATTAAAAACCGTTGGCTATGTGATTGTTTAAAATTGACATTTTTTCTACTTATTATTAATTTATTTTTTGCCTACATTTACTCAAATAATATCAATGTGAAAATAAGTAAATCATACTTCAAGTTAGGCGTAAAACTTACACATTTTTTTATGTCAAATAGAAATAATAATAAATTGAAATATGCAATTATTACAGTTTTAAAAACTTAAATACATTACTCTGACCTTTTTAAATATATTGACTAAAATAATCTGTAAATGTAATACTTATATTATTAATACATCAAATAATATATGTACATTTTACACAAAATATCTGTTCTATTTTTAGTAATTTATTTTCCAACAAAAAAAATCGCATAACTGCATTAAGAGATTTTATTAAGTTACTTTAATCATTTATTTTAGAGATATTTACAAAGCCACTGAATCATTTTTAACAGTGTGTACATTATGACCTTACGGTAGACTTTTATTAAATGCATATAAATAAAAATATGTAAAACTAAATAAAAAAGATATCATACACGGACTGTATGTAAGCATACGTTTTCTTGTTCGGTGCACGTGGGTTTAAATGCCGTTTTTCTAAAGAAGAATTTTAAAACTTTTTTGGTGGTAGTTGAGAAGAATTCCTTTTTCCATTTCTAAATAATTTTGAGCGCAATAAAAATATATCATATTGTTATTCTTATTATATAAGAATACGCAATTTTTACAACATTTTTAACATATAGAAAATATACGTTAAGCATGTTGTGTGTATTTCCTAATTACAAGCTTTTGATGAAATTGCACCAAAACTAAACGTGCATAAAAACATAAAAAAGTCATTTAAATAAGCGAAAAAACTTTTTTATGAGCTTAAAATGTTGAATATAATGTGCTATTGCTGAAAATTGCCCATTTCTAAAGGAGAATATTCATCTTTAAAGATTAAGAAACAAAAAAGTACTGATAAGCATTCTCAAATATATATATATTCTGCAAGCACTCATTTATCATTTATTTAGTTTTGCGCTGTGTGTAAATGTGCTTTATAAATTAAACTTTACTTTACTTTACTTACTTTACTATACATAATGATGTAATTTATTTTTTAATAACATATTGTCGCTGTCGGGCAAAGATACTCTCTGGACACCAAGACCATGTCTATGGGTTCAAGAATAACAAAATATTGGCCATATGAAACTCGAAAGTCATCACTTTATTTTGTCCCATTGTTTTCCATTTTGCGGGTGATAAAACTCCTGTGCGCGTCGTTCAAATTCATTGAAATTTCGTTCACTTGTCAAGTATGTATACTACAATTTCAATAATGTTTTTACACTGCACATCGTCTGAGGAAATCCGAAGTTGCGTCGAGGGGAACCAAGCTGACAGCCGCGACAGCAGAGATTGTCACGTACCTACAAAAGGGTATTGGAAAAAGCTTGCATCTGACCTGCAGCGATATCATTCTGGCTTGGTGGGATGTCAGACAGCGAGAGTCCTCTGATTCTGACCTTGTTCTTTTACTCCTCAGAGTCTAAAACCAGGAGGGCATATTAACTATTCATTGTATTTTCATTTTAACAGAGAAGCTATGGTTGCGCGTTTCACACACCTCTCCAAACCACGTTGTTAACACTATGCTTGTTCGACTTCATGCGGCGCCGCAAGAACCGACAGCCGGATGACGTCAGAGTACCGCGAGAATGATTCAAGAAATCATATTTCGCCTCGCTCTCGCGATACTGTGACGTCTTCCGGCTGTCGATTCTCGGGGCGCCGCATGAAGTCGAACAAGCCTATTGACAGCAGCAAAAGCTACGCATGCGCTTTTAACTTGTAAAACTCAAAGGTGTATGGGTAATGTAGTCTCTGCTCTCGGTTGGACGAATTAGGTAGCTTGCATTGTGAAGGGCGCTTTGAAAAGCGGCAGCGCAGCCAAAGGATTAAATTAAGCCTCTGATTTAAACAGATGTGCAAATGAGCGTTCTGGTACGCTAGAAGTACGTTCTGGGCGCAGGGAGAGGTGGTGGTACGCTCGCTATATTTGGAAGTGGCGGTACTGAGTACTGGCGCCTACCGGCCCACATTAAAGCACTGGCGGTAGCAAAGGTAGACGGCCCTTTGAAAAGCAAAAGAAAGCTGATAAAAATGAGAAACCTACACTGAAATAAATTGGAGTAGGATTTAGGCTACTTAACAAAATCTAAACATTTTTCACTCTGAAAATGCTATTAAATATAAACAAAATTATCACCAGCTTTAACTTTATTACTTTTTTAATTTTAATTCACTCTTTGTTTCAGCGATGTTTATAAATATACTATATTTTTGCATTTTGATTACAAACTGTTCTACACTGAAAAGAAACTAATGTAATCTTCCTGATTGAATCACGTAAAACACAAGCACCACTTTTCTGAATGATGATAATCACAAACATCCCAGAGTTTGTAAACCAATTGTTTGTAAAACATATTTAATGCTAACTTTACTTAAAAATTCAGAAAATATTTTTTTACAGTGTATAAATAAAAAGACATGAAGGAAGTTAATTCCAAAATGTAATTAATTGTACATGGTTTAGCTGCTTGTTTTAGCAGCTATCAGTGACACAGAGTCAAGAAATTAAAAACCACCCACCCCTAGGTCTGCCAATTCTTTGCCAACCCCCAATGCTAATCGATCACCTCATCAAAGAAAACCGGTTTATCCAGTTTTCACCAGCGTGTTGGGTTTTAATTCCAACCCTTGCAGTTTCTTTGTTAAAATGCAATTTAAGCAAATAGGCCTTATACATACGCTGTATGTTATTTTAAATGAATGTTTATAACTTATAAAAGTGGATATCAGGTAACTTAATTTGACATATGTTGATATAACCTAGGCTCTCAAGTCCCACCATGAGACACACGCATTTCTGTCAGTTCACACGCTCACACACCAAACCTTGTAAGCTATTTATCACGCTGAGAAGTAAAATAGAACTTTTCCTGCTATACAAATTAATAAAGGAGGTGCTGGTATACAGAGCATTTCTGTCGAGTTTAGCAGTACATTTTTTAGGTGTGGTCAACTTTACGCAGCGCCACAAGAACCGAAAAGCAGATGACATCAGAGTACCGCGAGAAATAAAGCGGAGGAGGTTGGTTTTAAATCGCTCTCGCGGTACTCGGATGTCATCAACTCATGTTTGAGTCTGTATCAGATGAAAATACAGATTTTGATGGAACAACTTATTGTTTGGAGATTGTCAATGGACGTTTCTGAGTGTAATGTTTGTTTTTTCAGTGTGGACCTGCAAAACGCCAAATGCATAAAAATTTATTAATATTGTAATGTCTTAGCATGATATGTTTTCTAAAATGTTTAAAAATGAACAAATCAGTTGTGCGAAACTACACAGATTTTTTTTTTTAATGAAACATATTCAATGGTTACAGTGCCTCATGGTGGGGTTGAACCCCTGGTTCAGAATACCCCATCTGGTTCACTTTGCCCCACAGCCACCGTTCTGGGAAACTGCCTAGCTTAGTAATTCAGGCTAATCTTTAGCTAAATCATTCACATGGTTTTAAATATTAGCCTATCACCAATATTTATGGTATGAATATTTAGACCTGGATAAATCTACTTTAACATAACAGCCTTTATGCCTGGTATGTATAAATTTGACTTTGATAGGATAAAAACTGTTTTTTTGTTAAAAAAAATCATACTTTAATCATAACTCTTTAATTTGTCCTTCTCTTTAACATAGCCAAATATAAATTATGGTTGCTACCTGTATTTGTGGTCACACGGCTACAAATCTGTATGGTTGCCTAGATAAAGGGGGTGGGTCAATTTACCCACTGGCTCACTTTGCCCCACTCTCCCCTACTTGGTATTGAGAAACGGGCATTGTTTATCGAAGCCGGAGCGCGAGCTACAAACTACAGAGCGAGTGTGCGGGTGCACAATGGTGAAAGAGCAACACACGATGTAAATAACTATACCAGTGCTCGCAGTACAGACGCTTTATATTTTAGCGTACTGCGTGACTTCACTTTCTTTTGCGTGCCACCACTTCTCATGTTGCTGGTACTTTGACTTAAAGAGTCAAAGGGCGTTTCTATGTGGCGCTGCGCAGACAGTTCGGCAACGAAGACATCAAAGTACCGCGAGAGCAAGTCGAAATGTTACAAATGGTCCGACTTTACCTTTGCTCTCGCGGTACTCTGATGTCAGTCAGCCGACCAGTCAGCGCCGCACCATTTAAAGTCGAACACACAAACCGTCAAGGCAGGGCCGCTGGAAGTCATTTTGAACAGGGGGTGCTGTGAATTTTTTTAACCAAAAAACCTATGAGCCTATAGGCCTATTTAAAATACAATAATAAAAATAAATACATTGAGATTTACTACTTTATTGTCATATACACTTCAGGGCACACAGCCAGGGTCTGAAACACACAGACATCATCAGTTCTCAGATGAATATGCGCTATTAATCAGAAGCAAAAATACTTATACCAGGGGGAATTACTTTCGTTACAATTTACATACAACATATAATATTATAACAACATATAATATTAATTAAACTTCACAATTTTCAATGTCCAAGCGGACGAACATATTTTACTTTCGTTTTTAAGTTAGAATCACACGTCGATTAACAGATGTAAAATATTCTCACATTAACATACCTAGTATATTTTTATATAGATCTTTTTTTTACTAAATAGTACTATTACTGCCTTTTTTAAACTTATAAATAATTCATAATTTGAACAAAAATAATGATGGGTTTAGTTCTGATATTGTATACTTTTATAAAGAAATACATGTTGTATAATTACATTTTTAGAATAGGCTTTATATAAGGTTTGTACTGTAAAAATACTTTATGTGTTACAAACAAAAGATAAAGAATTTACAAACGTGTGGAGAGCCATTTCAGCACTTGGACAGCGAAATGTTTTTTTTTTTTTAAAGCATTACTTAAAATGTTTTCTCATCTCACCATATCTACAGGTGCAGAGTCATTATATACAATAAATCCGTTGGGTAGCATTTAAAAAAAAACATTTTAAAGTAGATGCATTTGTTTAAAGCAAAGCATTTATTTACTTAGCTACAGACGAAGCGGCTCTTTAAGCCTTCTAACGTCTCATAATTGGTCATCATATATGTCCAAGAGACTCAATAATAATCTGTTACATTTTAATCCTTTAATTTTTCATATTAAAAAGCGTTTTTGTGCTGCTGCCCATCCATGTATGTAATAAACAAACCCGCGTTGTCATTCCGTTAATACGCATATTATCAATGCGCTCTTTACTCGCGCAGAAAAAAACTCGCGTCGCGCATTGCGCCGGTTGTATAATAGAGATTCCAAAGTCTCTCATGAGCTAGGGGACGAATGTCCAGGGAGTTCAGTATTTCTGTGTGGGCATGCATCAGGGAAAGGTGTGTGAGTCTTTTCTGGGTCATGGTGCTGCGTATATGTCTTCAAAAGACGCAAGGCAAAGAAAGTGCGCTCGGATGAGGCCACGGATAGGCACAGACAGTAATGAAATTTAAATCCAAAATACACGTAATAACCTACGTGTGTCAAAAATAATTTCCTAAAATATTCATAAGTAATATATCAATTGTGCAAAATATTTTTACTTAAAAAAATATATTTCTCGCTTTCCCGCGACCATGCGTCAAGGTCTGGAGGAAAAGGATACCTGCCCGGATCCCACGCACGCATCTGCAGTTATATACATTTTACAAACCCAGTATTCATTAGATTTTAAGAACTTTTTTGCCACTTTTAAAACTGTAAAACTAAATAAAAAAGATATCATATGCCGAATGAGCATGTAAGCATATGTTTTCTTGTTCGCTCCACGCAACACGGGTTTAAACGCCGTTTTTTTTCTAAAGAATAATGTTTAAACTTTATTGGTGGTGGTTGAGAATAATTTATATTGCAGAATAATGTATATTGCATTTTAGCGCAATATAAATGTATCGTATTGTTATTCTTAATATAAAAGAATACTAATATATTTTTTACAACATTTTTAACTTTAAAACATTCATATAAAGATGCTTTGTACAATAGCTTTGCTTCTGACAACAATTTTCTGTAATAAGTCAGTAAATCAATCACAAAATGTGTTGAAAGTGGCGAATAAAATGCTTGTCAATTCAAACAAAGGTGTATAAAACCGCTTTAATTAACAATAACTAAACTGTGCTCTTTTGCATACCTCTACTTTTCTCATGTCTTTCTTTATACCACCTTTATCTTTTTAAAATCTTGCCACTTTTAGAAATAATTTGTTTGCATTTTTACTGTTATGAATAACGGCTGAAAGGATTAAAAAAAATCATAACACTGACTGCCTATATGCGCAAGAAAGGTATTATTAAAGTTTTAAATATGTAAAACTAAATAAAGATATCATATGCCCACTGTACAGAATGTAAGCATAGGCCCATGTTTTCTTGTTCGCTCTGCGTGGGTTTAAACGACGTTTTTAAAGAATATTTTTTAAACTTTATTGGTGGTGGTTGAGAAGAATTCCTCTTTCCATGTAAAGCAATTTAGCGCAATATACATGTGTCATATTATTGTTCTTAATATATTAAGAACAATAATACTGATATATTTTTACAACATTTTTTACTTTAAAACATGTATCTTTATACCACATGAATCTCTTTAAAATATTAATACTTTTAGAAAAACTGACATAATTATTAATATTATGAACAAACAATGAAACGGTGTCAAAATTCGACAACACAAATAATTAAGATATACATTGTAAATAGAGTTAAGTGTATTAGGCTGACACTAAATTCTTTGTTTCACTTAGTATAAATGCCCATTGCACGTACAGTCATCTTAATATATGTATGCGCTGTTATGCTGGCAAAAAGGGGTTGAAGTTACTTTGCTGTTTTAATAGAAATGTTAAATATTCAGCAATGCCCTTATTAACTTCTGGAAACAACCGCAATGACAACGCATATAAAAATGTAGTTTTTTTTATGCGCCACCTGGTGGATTTTCTGTGAAGCGAAACACATTAAGGGAAAAGGGAAAGTAGCCCCCCCGAAAACACTTGCAGAATTCTGCGTGACTCCGCGAGACGATTTGGCGAATGCCGCGGGAGAAAACGCGCGTTTTTAAAGGCCACATCTGTATCAACAAACTCCAAATTGCTCTAGTTTCTCAGGAATCCAAGGAATGTTCAACTGACTAAAGATGTTCCCTCATACAGAAATAGCCGACGGATTAAAGCATTCCTCTAATACAAAACATGAGAAAACGGCTCTCTGAGAACGTTTTTGCCGTTAGCGTGAGAGCGACAGTTCGCCCAAAATGTTTGGGCCAAAAAGTATTTGTGCTTTTTTCCCTATGCAGGAAAAGCAAATAGTGATCATGGTCTGTAAAACTTAGCAAAGGACTGAGAAGCACCATAAGTGGTCTGTGACTCGTGCAATAACATGAGATTGAGTAAATGATGACAGAAGTTTGCATTTACGTTTATGCTTTTGGCAGATGCTTTGATCTAAGGGCCCGAGTGGGACTCACTTTTAGCCCTGGAGATTCATGCCTTAGACCGGCCTACTTTAGTTCACAACTGACTGTATAAAAAATATATTTAAATCTTCAGTAGCCTTGATGAGTCTCCAGTAGTGCACAGCCTTGCAATTCGTTGTAAATTTATTAATTTCCAATAAAGTAGCCTAAACAATTATTATGATTTTTGCCATAATCGTACAGCCCTACAATAACTGTACTTTCACACCGCTGCCGACTTGACCTTCCAAAGTTACCAGAAGTAATTCATTTTCAAAGGAAGCTGGCTTCTCTCAGCTGCAAGGAGCGTCAAATCCATCGATGTCGCGTTTTGGGCATTTTGAGTGACCAGAGCTTCAATTCGAAAGTTGAAAGAAGCTCAACTTTATGGTAATGACCTCGACGCGCTCCTTGCAGCTGAGAGAAGCCAACTTCCATTGTAAATGAATGACTTCCGGTAACTTTGGAAGCTCAAGTTGGCGGTGGTGTGAATGTACAATTATTGTAAGGCTGTACGATTATGGCAAAAATCATAATTGTTCAAAACGCCAGCAACCAATTAGACGTTCTTCACTGGCTGATTCCGGAGAAACATACGATGTAAAGTTTCGTTCCTACAAAAACATTAGTTGCGAAAAAACAGACTTCAGAGCGGACAAAGCGTCGACAAGTTTCCCTGTACTTTTTGACAAGCGCCCTTGACCGGGCGGCCTAAGCTTCTTTTGAAGCTCAAGTCGGCGGCGGTGTGAACGTACATAAGGTACTTTAATCGTATTTTTAAAAAAAATTACTTGAGAAAGCATCATATTCTTATGAAAACTACTTTTTTCCAATAAAATGGATTATTATTTTTGCAGTAGACTATATGACGATTCATACAGTAGATGATTTATTGTTACATTGATCTATAATTTAGATTTTAAAGAATTACGATTTGTTGATCATAAAGGCCGTTTGCATCAAGTCGCGATCAAGTTTATTTTAAATGTAGACGAGCGGCAACCACACTCAAATATTGATGCGTCTGAAACAAAACTTGAGTGGGACCACTAGCAAAGGCAATTTGAAAAGTGAAAGAAAGCAATGCTTCCTGCGTTTTCCATGCGTTTTAGATGTTAATTGACAACTTGGACATAAAGCGGTGGGCCCGTGGGGACATCTCCCAACCGCAAATTATGCGAGTGGGGCTGCTGTGATTGCAGGCAGCTGAGGGGCAGCAACCTTCAACCAGGTGGCTCTCTCAGTGCTCCCGATTAGCTAATCCAAAGTTGTTGGATCCAAAATAATGCGCATGTACAGTCCCTTATTAAACACACAAAACATATACAGCCTATGAGGATGAGTGTTAGTGGTGGTCATTTATAGGGTGAAAGCTGTGATGTGGTTTGTGGTCTGCTTTGTAAAAAGTAAGCAATGCTCTCTCTATATCTCTCTCTCTTTCTCTCTCTCTCTCTCTCTCTCTCTCTCTCTCTCTCTCTCTCTCTCTTCTGTAGTGTGTGAATTATTGTTTCGACTGCTCTACTGACTCATATACTCAGTGAGGTTTATGTCCTAGTTCACACACACTTTCACACTCGGATACACGTGCAAGGCATTTTGCTGATGTGGAGTTAAAGGCGTGTGTGGAGAGAGAGTCTCTTTCATTGATCCACACAGTTTCAGAGTCAGCGATCTGTTCATGTCTCACACACACTGGCATGCACTTTTTTTGTCTCTTTTTCTGTGACTGCTGAAAGTTATATCACAATTTTAGAAAGGTAGGTTTTGGGCTTAGCTAAATTGTTAGGCTGCATGCAAAATCAAAACACCTGCATGTGGTTGTGTTTTTATTATATAAGAACGAAAGAAGTTTAATACTTATAGGCCGAATTTTCATTGCATGTTTCTGATTCAATTCCGCTTTTTTCCCTCATGTGGCACAGATCGGATACGACCCACAGGCGTATAAGTAAGGAATAGTTGACATGGGCCTTTGAATTATTTGAAAATAATGCACACCCAATGTGGTAATGGGGCATGCTGCAAAGTGGTCGTGAACGTGGGTGCATTATTTTCAGTTATACTAGGGATCCAATGAATGCTTTATTCTGATTGGCTGGTGAACGTTCTGAGGTGTGCAATTATTTTCTGGGAAAGGCACGGCGAATGTAGTTCCAGGCAGCTCTCTTGACTGCATTAAAGTGCTATATTGAAGTTCTAACAAAAACAACATGACAGACGATTTTCTGAGGCAAAGACAGTGCTGTTTATAGACAGAACAGAATCTCTCTCTCTCTCTCGCTCGCCCTCTCTCTCTCGCTCTAAAATGACATTTTGGAACAAGCAAAAGAGCTGTTGGATGAGACGCGGAAGAAATAGTCCTACTCACAAAAGCAATTTAAGTACAAAAAATGGACAAATCCCTTTAAATATATCATGTGGTCGATGTCTTGATGTGTGGTAACCATAGTATAAGCGGAATAATTGACTCCAGGCTATTGAATTATTGAAAAAATGTGCATTATTTTTCTAATAATTCAACGGCCCATCGTCAATTATTTCTTACGTAATTCAAAGGACCAGAGTCAATTATGCCGCTTATACCACAGTTAAACATTGCTCTGGTGCCTATTTTTAAGACATTTGACAGGTTAGGTGTGCAGTTTTCAGAAATTTAATCAACACCCATCAAACATTTCTTAGCCAATCAGAATAAAGCATTCAACAGCCCCATGGTATAAGCTGGAAAAAAGTGAATAGATTCCGATATTCTCCAATCGTTTCAGGCCTCATTCATATATAATAAAAATAAATCAGATATGACTCAGATACATGCACGCGGACAGATCGGATATTCCCATCTTAAAGGGGGGGTTTAATGGTATTTCAAGCATTCTGACTTATTAACACAGTTATAGAGTTGTTTCCTCATGCTAAACGTAGGCAAAGTGTCAAAAATGCAGTTGGGCGTGTTTCAGAGTATTTCTGTGCCGAATGCACTTCGCCAGGGTTCGTACAAGTTTCGGCTAATTTTTTTTCGATTATGGTTCTAACTGACGTTTCAGGGGTTTTCGATACGTATCACTTCTTTATATGGGCTTCCGCCGGAAAACCCCGCCCAGCCGTCAGTCAGCGGGAGACGCTAGAGCTTGCTAACAGCTTATCACGCCACTCAGCTTTGTTTAATTTCAAAAGTCAACAATGGCACAACAAGAAGTGTGTTTTTGGATGTAAGGAGAAGACATCCAGCCTTATGGAAACAATGGATATAGTTTATTATCCGGGGTAGCAGCGGAGTTTTGCTTGTGTGTTTGATGCGGTGGATTTTCATGACGAGTTACACGTGGTAAGTAAGACTTCTGTCTTATGTTGGAAAAAGGCGCGTGTATATTATATATATGACACGAACATGTAGTGAATCATAAGTTAAAACAGTGTTGTATAGTGTTGCATGACTCGTACTCGCTCCTCCCGTGTTATAACTCCTCCTTCTTCATTTTTTCGTACGTTATCGGAAAGATTCGGTAAAGCTAATCTTTCTTTTATAAATCTGATTAAACTAAAGACTCTTCAGAGATATAAAGGATGTCATACTACTCTATAGGTACTCCAGATTAATATCAGAAATGCAGAAACAGCGTGTGTTACGTGAGCTTTAATAGTGTTGTGCGTCATTGAAAATGCGACTCTGGCAAATAACGATCACATGACTCTTCTTAGCAGCACAATGGAGGATGACGGCTCCACTTAGTGGAGCAATGTTGATGTTTTATGTCTTGTTACAGAAATAAAGCTCTATAATCTTGTATAATAATTTTGTCTATGTCCATTGCATATCGTGACATTTTACGTCCTCTGTGGTTTAAGCTGTTGTGGGTCAGTATGTCTACCTTGAATTGTTTTGCCAAGTGTTTAGTGTAAATGCAGTTATCGGGTTGCTTTTAAAAGACGATGTAAGCGGGTCATCAAAAAAAAGCTGATACAGGCAACAAATCGAAATTGGGTTTTAATAATATTCTAAACTTATTCTGTTAAGGTATCTAAAATACATTTTATTGTAAATTATTCACTGGTTATTCACTTTTTTATAACAGCTTCTTTTTAAACACATTTTGCTTGCTGTGTCTGTTTTACATACAACTAAAATCTGGGTTAGTTTTTGTTAGTCAGGGGTAGATTTAAATGAAAATGAATGAAATGAAATGAAATTTGCATTCAGCAGACCCACCCTCAATATTCAAAAAGCAGAATGACTCAGCCTTCAACAGGCAAACCCTTAGAGTTACTAAATGTAAAACCCATGAACTTAAATTTACAGGATACCAGTCTCTAATACGTCTTATTTTATGCTGGGATACATCTGGGTGTGTGCTAGTGAAAGCTTAAGATGTTTAGGTTGTGTGTGTGGAGTATAGTCCAGATGGGAGTACAGCTATGCAGTAAAATTACAGCAGGAGAAATCTCACACACATGTTTGAAGTGCTCGCATGTGGGTGTGTGTTTCTTTTTCCACAGATTTAACTGGAAACACATTTCTTCTCACAACACACACACACATAGACATATGCACACAAACATGAGGCACAAAAAGACACTTTCCCAGTCTTTCTGCCTTTAAACAGTTTCCTTTTACTGGCTTCTATATGTAGTGAAGTTACAGGTCTCTTTAGACTTAAAGACATACATTTCATTTTAGTTACGATTCTCAATAGTCCACTTTCATACACCTGTACAGAAACAGGTGCTTTGGTGCGCATCCCAAACATTGTTTGATAATGCACAGCTCCCTTAAAAGACCCAACTCCGCTTTATCATCCAAACCTCACACATATGCACCTTTTCCAAACGGAGATTATAAAATAATCAGGCAAGATTCCTTAAATGCCCACCATTATACTTTCAACCCCACTTGCACCTGGACCTGTAAAGACCCTGCATATAAAATTACACAAATTCAATATAAACTCACACACGCTCTCACCCAAGGCCAGTTTCGGAGGCTGCGGGGTATCTTTGATGTGATTTAAGGGAGTTTGTTATACCACAGGGATTATCCATTAAAAGCCTACATCCTACACCCTAAAAACCGAACCCCGCCAAAGCCCCATTGCTCATCCACCCCCATCCCTGAGCCACAAGATGATGAAAACCAAGCACATGATGGAGCATATGGTTTGTTAGGGTGCGAAGGCTTTCTGTGTTTATTGTCCTGGCAAATTTCATGAGTGCAGTGTGAAACAGACAGCGAAATAATTAAGATGAATGTGTGCCTGCTGTTACAGGAACTCAGTTGAGGAGATACATAATATTTGTGTGTGTGTATGTGCCGTTGGGACTGGAGATGGTCTCCATCTTGCTTCAATTAAAGGTCAGCTCTGTTTACATGTAGTTCCCACATGCTACACCCACGACCTTGCCATACGCATGTACAGATATAAATATGTACACAGAGACACATAAACAATATTCAGCCCCTCCTCCTCTATCTGACATAGTTTACATCAACCATCCAACCTGTCCTTATGTTCACAGAAGTGAAGTGTAACCTGTGTGACCATGCGGCCTTCTGAAAACCCAACAAAGTCCTCAATATATACACACATAAACCCAGCTGTGTGTCTGAGCCTTGAGGCAGTGAGACAGAAATAACCAAACTCAGAGACTCCTAACAAGAACCACATTTACTTTATAGAGCAAGCCAAATAGACACGCAAAAAGAGAAAATATAAGAGTTAGTTTCCCATATTTTTATAAATTTAACTTTGAATAGCTCAATCCATTATTACATTTCTTCCTCTTAGCTGTTTTTAAACACAACAGCATGTGCTTTGGTCTGGCGGACATGGGCGGGATTGAAGTTTATTTAAGTACGTCTCTTTGCCCTGTCATAATCTTGTGAGACTGAACATTTAAAAAAAATTATGAAATTCCCCCACAATATCAATGTTTTCTGTTTTACAAAGCACTCCCACGTTCACACAAAGACATACACACACATCTTCTTGTGATACTGTTCGGATATGTGCCCAAAGGAAGGATCTAATAAAGTTAAAATATGTATTAGCAAGCGGATAAAGATCATGAGGGACTGTTTGAATTGGACAGTGGTTTTTCCGCTGCGGCTGAGAGTCCAGAAGCGGCAATGATTTAAACAACCATAATGGTTATGACACTTGCTCACCGGTAAGACAGACAGATGGTTTGAAAGCTCATAGATGTACACTGTCAGTAAAAATCGTCATTGGCTGTCACTGGGGCAGTACCTTTTAAAAAGATCCTATGTACCATTTCGGTATACATTTGATACCGAAATGTACATCTAAGGTATTAATATCAGGGTTCCCACGGGTCCTTGAAATCCTTGAAGGTTTGTAAATCTGAGGGAAAAATTCAAGGCCCTGGGAAGTCATGCAAGAAGTTTTCTGGAAAAAAATCCATATTATTCCCTGTGTAGTGTAGGATAATTAAAATTTTAGACTTTTTAAAGCAACACTATGTAGTTTCCATGTAAAAATGACTTACAGCTCCCCCATGTGGTTGAAAAGCGCAACAGTGCCTGGTATCAGACACTCTTCTGCAGGCAGGGGGAGGTACGGGGCTGTGTTTCCTACCCTCCACCGCCACTTTCAGAGTGTGCTTGTAGCAGCTAGGAGGCTGCTCAGGTTGCAGCAACAGTACAATTTGTCCAGTTAAAAGTTGTTCTATCACTGAAATAATTTTAGAGACATTATTTAAATGAAAAAAAAAACTACATAGTGTTGCTTTAAGCACACGTGCTAAACTGTTCGCTTTAAATGCTTATATCTTCTGTATGCGAATGTTGATTCATATCAAAATGCTTTTTTGCATAGTTGTGTTTGACACATGAAAACGTCTCTGGTTATGGTATGTAACGGTTGTTCCATGAGAAGGGAACGAGACGCTGCGTCTCCCTTGCCATACTTCCTGCGTCCCTGTAACGCCGTCTTTGGCAATATTTCAAATAGTGATATACTTCCGGGCTCCTGCATCACCCTGTCTTTGTCGTTAAGCCTCACCATTGGTTGAATTTGATATACACATTCAGACGCACTTACCCCTGGGGCGTCCCCAAAGTGTCACCGCAGTGACGCAGCGTGAGTTCCCTCAAAAGGGAACTAGCAATGTATCTTAAAAGGTACATTGAGGGTATGGATCTGGAAAGTCCTTGAAATGTCTTGAATTTGAAGTTAACTAAAGTGTGGGAACCCTGTAATATGCACTGTTTAGGTGCAAAGGTTTATATTTGAAAGGGTACCGCCCCAGTGACAGCTAGGGACCATTTTTTTCTGACAATATAGACAAAAAGACACAAAACCATACCGTAATTGAATGTTATAGGCTCTTTGAAATCCGATATGTTAGACAGATTTTCCATTAAACATTGCATTCAGACTTGATTGACTTGAGCATTGAGTTGAGCTGGCTGTCTTTGTTTATTGATGGTATTATCACCATCAGTCGGATTGAAATGAAATGTAAGCCTGCAGCCTAATTGTATTATGTTGGAGGGTTTTTCAATTACTTTCAAGTCCCTCCCTTGAGTATGTGTGTATGTTTGTGAGAGAGACAGAGAACACGAGAGATGGAAAATCTTGACCATTAGTTAGACTGCTGTGAAATGATTCTGTTCAGAATCATTGTATGACAGAAAACGTTGAAGATAAGAAAAATATGAAATGTAATCCGGGATTGCATTATTTTCTTCCATTATTTTAGGCATGATAAGCCTTCAGTGTGACAAATGACACGAATTTGTATGTGGTTAGGACCCTTACAAGGAAAACACTTTGAAGTTTACATTTTCGTTGAGCCCTGTGAAATGTTGACTTTGCGGTGAAACGACCGTTAGACCTCCGTATGAAGGAGTGCACACACATCAGCTCCCTCTAACAGACGGCTTCAGTTTTAAAGCATCTTTTAAACGTTTCTCTTCCTTTTTTCCGCCCTGTTCACCCTGGCCAAGCCAAACGGGAAAGGAAGTCTGAATTAGAAACGGAGGGGCGGACGAATTCAGCCAGAGACAGAGAGTGCAACCCATTCCCAAATGTTTCTGTTACTTTCTACTGAAAATCCAGATGTGGCTCTGTTAGTCATTGGTGTGTGTGTGTAGTTTTACAACATCAGGATTCTTTCAGATTAGAGATGTAACGATTACCGGTTTAATGGTTAACCTTGATAAAATGTCCAAGGTTTTTTTTATCTTGTCATTTTTTAATCACCGTTTAACCGTGATAGTGTCATGACTCAGAAACCCCTGTCCAGCATCAACCAATAGGCTTTATGTCCAGCTGCACTACTTCCTGAACTTCAGCCAGCTCCTTGTTTCCTGTCTGCCATTATTGGAAAAACTGATTTATCCAGGTGTGTCTGATTATTGTTGTTGTGACTACTGAGGTCAGGCACACCTGGATTAATCAGTTTGTTTGTGACTACTGAGGTCAGGCACACCTGGACTAATCAGTTTGTCCAATAATGGCAGACAGGAAACAAGGAGCTGGCTGAAGTTCAGGAAGTAGTGCAGCTGTGTATAAAGCTTATTAAAGCAATAACGTGAGTCAAACACATGCATTCACATCTGCTCCCTTGTGTTTGAATGACAGTGCTTCACTGACTGAATTTAAATCGCAAACATTTTCACATTTAGGAAAATATAGTTGTACTGGCACATTTACTTAATATTTCTTTAGACAGATCCATCTTTTTTATCCATTTTCCCATAAATGATGTAATCTGATGAGTTTAAAGCTCTCTCTACTCTGTTTGTTTATTCTGCGATTGCTGTGAGCGCAGGTGTCATGCAGCTTACTCCTGGGTTATAAAGTACACCCGATTTCTCACAAAATACGCAGACTGATGACTTGCTGATTTGTCCTGGCTTTGTTTATAGGAAAATCTGATTCACTCTATCTATCAAATCTCCAAACTAGATGATCATTTATCTCACAACCCCAAATGTGCCATGATTAATGTTATTTATTTTATTTTAATGCGAACAAAAGTGTGCACATGTAAAATTCATTTTACATTCAGTTTGCATCAGTACTTTTTTTTCTAAAAATTGTTCACAAAACCACGATAATACTGATGATAACCGTGATGTAAACTTTTCATACCGTATCTCTATTATAGATTTCTTATTTAACTCTTATCTTCTTTTCAATTTTACTTCTATTTCCTATACAAAAAACATTACTCTGGAAGGTACTGGCACAGTGATGGCATCAGATGTACAATGTATTTACACTGTAGTCCTAGATATCCATGCTATTACAATGGTATTACACATGTTATGTGCTAATTCCTAACAGTTCAATTCTTCCTTATTTGGATAAAAACAAATGCCAAATGAATAAATGTAAATGTCTACAATACATAATAATACATAATGCATTTAGTGATTTTATTAATAATAATAATGCAAAACAAAGGATGAGTTTTGTACTCATGCATCTTTTTTATGAGAAAACTAACATGCATATTGCTGATGTATTGCAAATTGACGATGAAGTCTGTGTTCGTGTGTGTTTATTAATAAGTGTGTTTTTGTATACAGTGTGTGTATACATGTGTGTCACGGTTGCGTGATCACAGCCGCGCGGGTGTCACGGGAGAAAGGCGGGGTAAGAGAGACAGGGGGAGGGGTCGGGGTTTGCTCTGCTCTCCTCCTCTCTGTGTGTGTGTGTGTGTGTGTGGAAAGTGAATGGGTTTGTGCGGAGCTAGTCTGAGTCTGGAAGCGGGCCAACAGTCCCTGTGAAACGGCCGCGTTGAGAGCAGAGAGGGATGGGATGTACTGGTACTGCCGCTGTCAGTTCGCTCCGCCCGCCCCGCGCTAACCGAGAGCCGCCTCGCGTCGTCTGTGCAGCTTCACCGGGAATCACAGCAGCGGCATGGATGATGCTGACTGCGATGACGCTTTAGGCCGACGCGCGAACCCTTTCTTCATTCGGATTTAACGCATTTGGATTACTTTTGTTATTGGAGACCACATATTTCTCATTTCTGCAAGGATTTAATGTCATTGTAGGAGATTTTTCAACAAGGTAATCTCGCGCTTGTTTTGCGCTGCAGGTCTCGCGCTTCCCGCTTCTGTTCTGTCCGTCTGTGAGGGAAGGATGGATGCTTGCAATATGCGATTTATTCTGTTGTTTTTTACTAAACTAATCCGTTATTTCTACATTTACAGTAACTAGGTGTTAAAATAGACGATTTAGCACTACAATGTGGCCATATCTTGAGGATTTTGTCGTAAAATCCGATTGTATGAGGTACCTCAGAATGTAAACTGTTCATGTAATGGTGCTAGCCAGCTAGCCGTTTACGTCAGAAACACACAGGTATGTTCTTTGAGAAATATCACATCTTTTCCTCATGATGTTGGTCTGTTTTCATTCGTGATTTTATAAACTATGATGGTGCGTTTAGGGGCAGGGACTAAGTTTGCATACTAAACTTGTATATGGCTAACTCATTTGTTTGCTTGGTCACCACTGATGTCCAGTCAGATTCATTCATCTATGTCTGAGACTATTAACGTGTGATGACAGCTGAATTACTATCAGATCTGGTACGGGAAGTGAGAGGAGTTTAAAAGGATTGCATTCATAAGACCACCATAGCCATATCCTTAAAGACCCCTGAACAATGATGCTGTGTCTGGTCTGCTTTATTAGATTTAGTGGCAATGTCTTGTGACAGCTATATAGAAGGGACTGTGTAGGTTTGGGCCATAACTCTGCCTACCTATGCAACATTTTAATGCACCCTACTTATGCTGGCCTTGTCATGTGACATTGTTTTGTGTCTAAAACCTGGATCTAAACAGCCGTTTTAGTTTATGTGCATATTTCAATAATGCTATCTAGGTAGGTAGTGCACTAGGTTTTGTTATACAGCCTTGAATTGGGGTCTCTCTGCAGACCGGTATGTGTATGGGGAAGGGTGACTGACGGGCGTGTTTTTGTGTTGCTGAGCTCACCTTCTGATGCCTGCACTGCAGGGCAGCAGTGTCAGCAGCTCGGTCAGGCTTAAAAACCAGACCTGTAGTCGCCTGGACTTTCATCGTTTGTCAGTCTGCACCATGCAGCTCCATCCATGCTTGTATTTGTGATGAAAATTGATTTTTCTGCCATGTGGATTCTTTGTGGTGTCCATGTGCATGTATAGTTAGCTTGACAAGCTGTCATTTTGTTGGAATTGTGCATTGGGGTAATAATGGCTAAATGCCCCCTTGCTGTGCATGTGGATTTTGTCTAGCAGCTTCTACCACTTAGTGTATTCTTTAATATCTTGTATAATGTTTATTGAATATTCACTCATTTAAAGGTCCTTGAATCTGTTTTAGTCATGTTCTGTTTAGTCATACTTCTCACTGGTCATGTGTATCAAGCTTAGATGCATCTTAGTATTCATCATGTTTAAGCTGTAATGAAACCCTAAACAGGGCATCAGGGCCAGTCTTAAATCTGCATTAGAGAGATTATTGCTACTCTGTTGCCTGAATCATGTTCTCTGCAATGGTACAAAGTTATGCATCAGATTAAAATCAATTTTCATCACAAATTGTCTATGAAAAAAAAACAGTGATATGAAGTGATTATGTTGACAGTAGCTCTGGTATGTGTGTGTCATGCTACTTTAATGACTTCCCAAGGAAGTGTGAAGGAGCTCAGCTGAGGAAGATGTGACTCACTATCCAATGATTACATGTGATGCATTTTGTAACCCCACACCAGACACTGCATGCAAACAAACTACTGCTAACACACTGTTCCCGGCACCAGATTGTTAGATTCTGACATTGTGGTTAAAAACTTCCACCTCCAGATTTGCCCCAATGAGAAGAGCTCATATCCAGTGGATCTGAGGTTGTATGATTTACATCACAACGAATGTACTAAAAACAAAGTTTTCCTTTGCGTTTTTAAAAAAATGCATTGTATTATGCAGGCTAGGCCGGTAGTTATAGCTCCTGTATTAGCTCAGTGGTAGAGCATTGCATTTGGAGCGCAAAAGGTCATGGGTTTGAACCCAGGGCCTGGAAACACAAGTACTGATAAAAAAATGGATTAAAGGGTCAGCCAAATGCTTAAATAAATAGATAGTTGGTGATTTTAATTTGTAAAGAAACACCATGTGCCTGCGCACATTTACATTCATCTCCATAGCAGTAAATACATACGATCAAGATGGCGAAAGCATCAAGCTTTATTGCTACAAGTGACCCTGAACTACAATTGTAGCTTTAAAGCGGCTAATTTTGTAAACTTTGTTGGAGAAACGTTAAAAACTCAGTATCTTTAGTAGCACAAACACAATCCTGTTGGCCGCGTTAAACACAAGCATTTTCACAGACTTTGCTAGTCTGGTTAAAACCAGACCATTCTCAGTAGTAACTGAGTTATGGTCTGGCAAAGCTTCAAAGACAAATCATTTCCAAAGGGGCGTCACCAGCGGACGTCACTCAAATGCCTCTGGGCGCAATTGGATAAACCTAAAAAACCAATCAAAGCGATGAAGGAAATGATGTATGCAGAGCTATATCAAACTTTTGCTGAATCCAGTCGGTAAGACAGTGATAACATCTTTTTTTAGATATGAAGGCTTCGAGTGTTGTTCTTTGCTCGGGTTTTAACAAAAAGGGAAAGTTTAAATCGCTTAAAACAGATGCAATAGCTGATTCGAGCGAGTGATGTTCCCCTGGTGGCATCCATCTTTGTAATGTACAAAATTTGCTTCCCTGTCGCTGAGCTGTCATCATCGTGTAAAATTCGCCCCAACGTTTCTGATTGGTGCCGTGATTTCGACGAATTGGAAAAGGGCTTGAATGGCCTCTTTGCCAGACTACTTGCAGAGCAAATCTAAATTGTCTGGGTTTTCCCAGTAGGGCTGCACGATTCAAGCTAAAATGTGAATCCCGATTTTTTCCATGGGAATTGAGATCCCGATTCTCTCACCCGATTCTCTTTATTTTAACAAAAACATATTATTATGCACTTAACTAAAAAATGTGCTACAGGACTTTCAGTTATAATAACGTTTCTTAAAAGTCTCTTTTTCTTATTTTAGACCCCTTAAAATTTAGAATAATTTAAAATTTGTTAGCTGTTAAATTGCACCTGTGCTTTTTGTACTATCAAACTGGCCAACCTTAAAACTTTAAAAACACTAACGTTAAACCTTTAAAAGACTAAAAGATCAACATTTTGAGGCATCAGAGAGAAACGCAGACATGTAACAATGTTCCCCTCGTGCGAAAAACCCTTTCTAATGGGGAACGCAAAGAGGCCGTTTCTCAATGTGAAGGCTGCAGCATCTCTGGAGGTCGCATTTCTAAACTGCGCATCATAAAGACTGTCTAATTTCAGAATATTAACAATTAACGTTATAAAGATGACTAATATTTTTAGTTAATAATAAATTGTTGAAGTATGTTAATGACTTGCGAATGTAATGCTCCGTTGACTCAAATGAACCAGGCTTGATGACGTATACAGCCTGCATGCGACCTCCTGAGGTTGCAGCCTTCCGATTTAGAAACGTCCGGAGCCTGAGGTAAATAATTTCCTTGCCTTTTTTCGAAACCAATGTTGTTGCATCTTCACTTTCTCCGTCGCCACCAGGATTTTCCACAGTGACACTCGTTTATCCTCTCTTTTTTGTGAAAATTGCCGCTCCAGATCCACCAAGTAAACGACTGTGTTTAGGTCTGCCGCCTTGTTATACGTCACGCGAGTGACAGCGGAACACCGCAAATGAGATGAGAGAGAGGAGTGAAACGATCGGGTCTGATTGGTGAATGAATAGGGTTTGGTTTTACCCTGTATGAGTGTGTGTTAGCAAGTTTGACTGATATTCTTGGGTTGTTGTAATGTAAATACGTGAACACTTGAACGCAGAAACTGAATACAGGGAAATACTGTAAATGCAAGTGAATCGCCGTCATTTAAAATGAAGATCGCCTATATGTATGAATCGAGATCGTGATTCTTTTTCGATTAATCGTGCAGCCCTATTTCCCAGGCTAATGCCACGTTCCAGGCAACCTGTAACCCGTAAATCATGACTTCAAAACCACGACTCTGAACTGGGAGTACATCGATCTAATACGAGTTCAGGAAGGCACGGGTTTGACTGCCATTTCATTGCACTTTCATGGGTAGAAGGTTGGAAAAACACGGTTTACAGGTTGCCTGGAACGCGTACTCCCAGTTTAGAGTTGTGAGTCGTGGTTTTGAAGTCGTGATTTATGGGCTTTAAAACCTGCCTGGAACGCAGTATAAGACTTTGCACCATTTACACTGAAACTGTAATTGTGTTGTTTTTCCGCCAAAAGTTTACGTTTTCAGGACCTCACAACTCAATTTTTGTGTAAATGAACAGTCAAAACATCCAAAAGCTTTCAGCTTTTCCATGCAAAAGCGTCCTGTAAACGGCCCCTTAAGTTGCTACTACAAGCTTTTATTTGGGTTTAAACTGTAGGACAATAAAACATTAAGAGCATTTCAACCCATTCAAAGCTTCAGGTTCTTTTTCTCAAGTTGTAGCATATTCCTGCCTTTAATGGTGTGATTTAGAATTAACTCAACCTCGAGAGGTTAATATGGTAATGTAATAAAGCTGCAGTGCATTTGGGCTACCGCAAGGTCTGTAGTAAAGTTTAACCCTTGAGGTTGGAAAGTCAGCCCAGTGCAGCCCACACAGAATCTAAATTTGTTTGAAATATTATTGGTTATAAAGCAAGTTTTACTCTTTTATACTCCAAAGCTAATTCCAAATGATGTATACCGTTCTGGCAGTGCTGTTATGTGGTATGGATCAATTTTGCTGCAGTTTTTATTCTTGAAATTAATATGAACGTTAGATAAGCTGGCTCAATTAGGTCATGTGCCGCTTCAGGGAACAAGTTAGACACAATAAACCCATCAGTAAAGACTAGACTCGCTTCAGGTGAGTTCATATTGATTTAGGTTTGTCTTTATAATATGGAAATGTGATCCCATTTTGTGGTGGAGGGATGAGAATACGGATGTTGCCCGAGGGTGTGTTATTTTGCTGGCAAGTCAAGATATCAACTTTTTGCAGGTATGGTTTAGAGGGAAGAGAAGGCAGGAGAATGTCAGGCTAGCATGGCCAAGAGAAATGCATCAAGCTGAATCCTGAGGTACAGGATCTTCACAGATCAACAAAAAAACTCACACCAGTCTGTTTAGAGATGCACAATCAATCCTGTGGTCTGTCACATGCTTGTGTGCTCATGCCTGAGATTGTGCATTCCTGCAGAGGAACAAGGGGAAGAGGAAGAAGGGATGTGTTTTTAGTCCTGTGACTCCCCTCCTCCAGTGTGCATGGAGGAAATGTGAGCCATGTCGCTTTTATCAGCCCTTATTGTTTGTGATCCTTGGGGACGGTCCTTCCTGATGGCAGCCAGAATAGTCCACATGTTCCCATTCAGAGCTCACATTCTTACATATAAAACTACACTAAAACGCTTTAAAAAGTTTTGTGAATTTTCACTTTTTTGAAGTTGGCCTGCATAGGGATAGAGGGGTGGAAGAGAAAGTGTTAGCATGAAAGCAAGGATAAACTAGAGAGATGGAGTGAATCACTGCAGTCCCAACTCGTGTGTCCATACAGGATGTGTAAACAGGAAGAGGATGAAAAGGATGTGGATCGCGGCAGCTGTTGGTATTTCATTCACTGGCTCTCAGATTCCTAAAAAATATTTTTCCTATGACTAATTCATTAAAAAACAAAACATGGAAAGCTGTCAATAAGTAAAGATGACAATGGGAGTATCAGGTTACATTTTAGTTTGTACTCGAGTTGTCCAACCAGGTCGTATATCACATGTGTTGACTGTTAGTCAGACTCTGCTTTTTGCAGATGTTCCCAGCCCACTTGGTCTTAATAGGAACATTTACTATAAAGGCTTGACGCAACAACAATAATCTTAAGTAAACACATACATTTTGTGTAGAAGTGAAGAAACCAAATAGGAGTGGGCAGTGATCAAACCACGAGTGTTTTTTGAAGATCAAGACTCTACATATATTTGGTTGAGGTGGAGTGTGTCTGGACTGTCGACATCCAGCTGTGCCCAGTGGGATAACTTCTGGATTCACACCCTCACCTTCCCTGGAGGAAACTGTATGTTTACTGTGTTTTTCCTACAGGCTCAATTTAGTATTACGAGCGATCTGTCCTCTCTGGCTTAAAAAAAGAAAAGTAAATATTTTGTGGACTGCTATTGCAGTTATGTTATACATTTGTTGTGTAGTAATCTCCTTTGATTTGTGTGTGCACCATCTACTGCTGTGTATTTTTTAAGCATTTGTGATACTTTTGAGACATACCAGTATTTTTCATTTCATTGATATCCAGAGCAACATACAAGCGAGCATACACACTATAACTATATTTTAACCAGGTCCATAGCAGAAAATGTTACCTATACATTGTCAAACCCAAAGAGGCAGGAAATTAGGTTGCTCAGCACTGTAGTGTGTTGTATTTCACTTTTATACTGCATTTGTTTGAGTGAATGAGATTGGATTACGCTGCTTGAGTTGGAATCGCACTGCATGTGTTTAAGGAGTGTTACTATTCTTGTCATGTCACCATGACCTAGAATTTACGGTTGATTTCACCCTACTGTGAATATGCCTTCGTTAATCTCTCTCTCATTCTCCTCCTCCCCAACAGATGACGGAAGGGCGGAGATGTCAGGTTCATCTCCTGGATGACCGGAAACTGGAGCTCCTGGTGCAGGTAAGACAACACGGTTTTTACAATAATGTATATAATACAGGCAAATTGCAGCAGCTGTGATATTGCTGATTATTTCATTTTTAGCGGGATATAGAATCTGATAATTTACTAGTATTGTGTCCACTAGTAAATATTATTTAAATATCAAAGTTGGCAGGTTTTGGTGAGTGTTTTTTTTCGATAAGTGTGCCAGATTTCTTAGCATTTGTTTTACGGCCTTTTCACACAGAGATTATGAAAAATACATGGAAAATGTCTGGGATTGTTTGATTTTTGGTTCATTCACACTGCCAATGATTTTCCGGAATCTGTGCTTGCATTCACACACATACCAGTCCCTCCAGAAAAAAGCGATTATGCGACTGCATGATTAATGCATAATCAGCCAAAGTACACATATTTATGCGGGGGCCGCATTCTTTTAAATACGCTGCACTTTCGCAGCATAAATTGCAAATTTCCATGCACAAAATATGCGGGGCTTGCATGATTTCATAATTTCCGCATTTTCGTAGCAAAAATCACATAAATCTTAGCAGAAAGTTGAAAATTGCATGTACTTCACACAAGCGCAGCCATGTCCCCTATTGCTATTGGAACGTTATGAAGTGACGTGATTATGTGACGTAAACATCACTGGAAAGCTGCAAACAGTTTTTACAGATTCCGGCAGTTTTTGCAAGTTCCCGCAGTATTTGCAAGTTCCCGCAATTTCATTGCATAAAATTGCATAAATATCCCGCATATTCCGTCGCATTTTTTAAGAAAACGTGCCGCAAGATCAAAGATTTTTGCTCGCAACAATCACAAAAAAACACTGCGTTTTTCTGGAAGGACTGACACACCATAAAGATCCCGTAAAGACACATGACATATTTAAAGTCCAGGGGCCTTATGTATAAAGCGTTCGTTCGCACAAAATGGGGCTGGAAACGTGCGTACGCAAGTTCACACGCAAAGGTTGTGATTTATAAAAAAACAAACTTGATGGGAGAATGGGCTTGCCAGGTGGGATATTAGGATGATTCATGTATGCACACTTGCCGGTGATCTGTGATTTATAATGGGAACATTGCTTTGTTTTAGAAGTCTTCATAATTTTTGGTGTATGCCATTTTTGGCTTTTGTGCGTACGTAGACTTTTGTAAGGATCCTACGCACAGTTTTATATATGCACTTGGTAGTTTTCCACAGCTTCTGGAGATTGCTAATTATCCGTGATTATCTGTGATTTCTCTTGAGAAACCAAGTCTGTGCCTTTTTGTTTATGACAAGATCATAAGAAGGGTGTGATTCACTTTTCTGTCATGCTGGTGAATGATTTAAGCTTCAGCACGGATAGTGACAAGCTCCCTGATCTCTGCTTCACACAGAAGCGACACAGAATTTTCTGCCACCAAAGTGCTGTGTCAATGGGGTTTTAGAAGGAAAACCCTCACCGCCAGTGGTGGCTCGTGACTGCTCATCCGAGTGGTGCAAATTCAAAATATGTGTTCGGAGTGTCATGTGTGTTGCTTGTGTTTTCAAAATATGTGTTTGTTGCGCCATGTGAACCATGTGCATCACGTGTTTTGTCAAAATAAGTGCCTGCTGAAACTGGAAATAGGGTACTTTTGTGTGAATGTTTGCTCTTTGTTTTTTGAGGGGTTTAATATGATAGTTGTTTCAATAGTTTTTTGCTCCTCTCCAATTGTATGGCCAAACAGACTATATGATTAGGTTGCCCTGGCTTGAACTCTTTAGTATGTGCTTACGTCTGTCTCTTAAGGGTTTTATCTGGTCTGTTTACATTCCCATAACAACCCCAGTCCACTTCCCGATCAAGTCACCTAGCCAGTCAAAATTCCCCTTCATGCACACAGCAACCCAAACACAACATAAATCCACCTATCAGAACACAAACATCTTCTTATAGTAAAAGTTTAGTTTCCATAACAACACAATCATTTCCCATGCCCTATCAGACTTTAATATAAACAGAACCATGTCCTAAGTACAGCTCTGTTTCCTCAGCGAGTTATTTTTCGGCAGCATACACATGCAAACACACACACAATACACACTCATATGACCTTTCCCAGGAAATCTCTAATCTAGAGGTAAACACTGCCTTGGGTGCTTATAAACTGAATGAAGTTAGAATCTATTTCTGACTATTTCAGTGCTTTTCTATTCTATTCTGATGCGCTCTCTCTCTCTCTCTCTCACTCCCTTTTCTTTTCTCTACCCTTCATCTCCTACAATGATAGTGATTCAGTGCACGCCTGTCAGGTGTGGTTAGTTGACCTGATTCCTCGACTCCAATCCATTTTAAACTCCCATCATAACTGGGGAGATCTAATTCCTCTGCCTCCGCAGTCCTCGACTTCCTCCTTTTTCATGTTTATCCTTTGAGTACTGGATGGATCGGTTGCCATTCGGGCTGATATAGAATCTAGAAAGTAGAGGTGAATGAGTTTTCAACAGTGAGAGAAGAAGAAACAGATTCCCAGGAAGAGAGAAACATATTCAGGCCAAGAAAGCGTGTCCTGTCTTTTCTCTTGGTTTCTCTTGCCATCTGTGTCTCTCTCCTGTTTATGATTTATTAACGTGTAGGAGAAATGCGCACTTCGTGATATTTACACATTTGTCCTGGTTTGGTCATGAGTACTTAAGATATCTGTTGTCTTAGCACTGGCTAACCTGTTCAGTCTGATGCCAGACTTTTCTTCTCTCTCTTTTCCTCTGTCTCCATCCGGGCGGATGTTCTGCAGAAGGCTGTGTTGTGTAGGTTAATCGGGCCAGTGAGAATTTTAGTGTTATTCTTGGTTTTTATTTTTTCATGTTCCTTGAGGACGCCTCTTTCTGTGTGAGGAAATAAATATGTATGTAGTTATGTCAACATGATCTCACGAAGTTCCGTGGGATAGTCACGGAATTTTTTGCTCATTTTTCCGTGGCATTCTCACGGATCTCCTCATATTTCCGTGGCCCTGACACGGACTTTCTTTTCCGTGGCATTCTCACGGATTGGTTACTCAACTGTTTTTTCCTATTTTCAAACCATTGTCGCTTCGGTTTAGGGTTAGATTTGGTGTTTGCGTTAGTATTTCACTTTAAGTATTGGTTTATACTATTTTTTTTTTTTTGATGTATTCTTTTATATTTTCTAAACTTTAATCAATTGTCGCCTGGCGTTGGGGTTAGAGTTGGGTTTGGGTAGGGATGTCATTTTATGTAAATCTAACCCTAAACCGAAGCAACAATGGTAAGGAAATAGGACAAAACAGTTGAGTAACCAATCCGTGAGAATGCCACGGAAAAGAAAGTCCGTGGCAGGGCCACGGAAATATGAGGAGATCCGTGAGAATGCCACGGAAAAATGAGCAAAAAATTCCGTGACTATGCCACGGAAATTCGTGAGATCAGGTTGAGTTATGTAGGTGTAGATACACCAATGCAACACTACTTCAGTCTTTGACCAGACAGAATTTTGCATCATCCTGTTTAAAATGAACAGTAACACTTACAATAAGGTTTATTAGTTAATGCATTAGCTAACATGAACTAACAATAAACAATACTTCGTAAGCATTTATTAATCTTAGTTCATGTTCATTTTGGCATTTACTAATACATTTATTAAATCAAGCGTTGTAACTTTTAACATTAATTAATGCACCATGAACTAACATAAATAAAGGTATTGACATTAACTAACATACATGCTGAAAATCTACATTGTTCATTATTCGTTCATATTAGTTAATGCATTTATTAATCAACCTTATTGTAAAGTGTTACCAAAGGAACTTTATTCCAACAGTTGTTGCAGGCCAAAAAGTATTTTTGCATGTGTTGTGAAATTGTTATGATCTTTAAGATGAACACACACTGTGAAGTCCCTAGCTGTTTTTTACTGATGATTCTCTTTTTGACTTTGCTGAATCTCTCTGGAGTCTCATCTAACAACCTCCTCTTCCTCCATTCTTATTCCTCGCCTCATTAGAGGCAATGCACAAAACTGAAGGTTATTGTAGATGGTCTTACAATTTGTGACTAGCAGTATCTACTGTAGAGCTGTAATCGGGCCTTAAAAGTTAGGCCCGAAATGTCCGGAGCCCGACAGAATGCAGCCCGAACCCGAACGTACATTTAGATTGACAGCTTTTTAAAAGCCCGAACCCGTTTACAGCCCGACATTATTTAAATGTGCGCACACACACAGCTTTTGTCAAGAATGAGAAATTTACACAGGTTTTAACATTATTTATTCATGACTAATAATCTACACGCCACTTGGAAGTTGAAACAAAGAAATAAAATAAGTCATCTGTAACATTGTAACATCTCATTCTAAATAGGCTTATGCAATACACTATAAATATGCCAATAAAATTATTATTTCTTAACGAATTAAATTAAGATAATACATTCTGAATTAAGATGGGTATTTGGCAATAACGAAATTAAGAGGCAGGCTCCGCGGGATTTGCGTCGGCACTTCTCTCCATTACTGCCAACATTAGTCTATATCCTCTGTCTAATTTATGTAAGACTCGATTCATATTTAGTTATACATTGAAAAACCTACTCACCAAGATTAGGCTACATGTTTTTGATGAGGAAAATCATTAAATCCACTGTAAATGAATTCAGCGCGATCCTGCGCTACTGATTTGAACTTGACCGCTCATTTACCTCACAAAGCCGGAGCGGAAGCCCGAGCCCGCCCCGAGCCCGTGTAAAATGTTAGAAATGAAGCCCGAACCCACCCGAGCCCGTCGGGTCCCGACGGGTCCCGTCGGGTTCGGGCAAATATCTTCAGCTCTAATCTACTGGCACTTTTCCATTGCGTAGTACGACTAGGCTTGGCACGGCTCAGCTCACTTTACTTTTGGTGCTTTTCCATTGCATAGTACCTAGGGGTTTGCGACATGACGATATTTGACCGTGAACAATGTCTCCACGATACACTTTTCTGAAACATCTTTGCATCATGATTCATGCCTACATCAAGTACGTGACAAGGGCCGCGGTAAATGAAGTACGCAACAAGATGTGCGCTACTTTTTTCCGCGTTCACCTCGCGCGTGTCCACTGAGCTTTCAAAGTATACTGACCGCGGATGGCCATGTTCCAACACGCAATACGAATGATTTTTATTTATATTATTACTCTACCAGGCCATCAGGGCAGCACTGATTTGCAACATTTACAGTACATAAACATTTTTTGGATAAGTGAGGAAAAGCCACCATTGCAAGCAAAGTTTAGAACAATAATCAAGGAAACAAAGAACAGGAATCAAACATTATGGCGACAAAAATGCTTTCTGTTCTTGGAAGAATTGAAAATTAAAGAACTTCGAACTTCGAGTTTGGGACAGCGCAAGCACAAAGGTAAAGCGAATCTTGCGTTAGCAATGACGCTGGTATTGAAGATTCTCTCAGACCAATCAGTGATCTACAGTGTTTTTGTGTCATGTTTTGGTATCAGGTACTACGTACTGCACCCAGTGGAAAAGCCCACAAAAGTAACCTGACCCGACCCAAACACAACCGTAGGGTATATGCAATGGAAAAGCGCCATATGTCATTTAGCAGATGCTATACTTAAACATATAAAAGCCAACAATAATTAGTATCGCAATTACAGGTTTGTTCTGGAGCAGTACAGAATGCTAAATCAATTAAGATGCTAGAGCAAAATTTAAAAGCAGATGAAGAGAAAAGATAGGTGAGACACATTTCGCAAGATGTGCTGCTCTATTGTTCAGCTGTCTAACTGCTCATTAGTATGTCACACCTGAATCCCCTCAGCAGACTGTAATTTTGTGAATGATGTCTGTTTACCATGTGTTTTTTTTTTTTCATTTTCTGTGATGAGTCAAGGCAGGTGCTGTTATTGTATGGCTGTCTCTTGCTCTGCCATTCCTCACAACTATAATTACCAAAGTCACTAGTTTAACAAAAGCACGTACGGTCATCCTTGACAAAGAAAGATTTTTAAGTTGAATACAGTTGGTGCTAGATGACACATTAGTAGTAATACAGCCTGAGATTTAAAGTTTTTTAAACAAACCACAGCTGTTTTTCTTCAGAGAAAGTAGATATCAGTTTAGTTATTTAGGCAGATTATAATATATAAATTAAACAGCAAATTATAGCAAGTAGCAACAAAAGAATTGCTGTGTTTTAACAGTGATGAATCCTCAACAAAATAGCTAGCATTGCTTTGCATTGAAGTCACTCTGTGATCAAACCTGACTCACATCTCCCTTTTCTTTGATCTGGACCTGACGAGACCATATGCTGTGTGTTCATGTCATCGCTATTGCCCTGATCTCCACCCTTCTCAAAAAAACCACAGTTTAATGATATTAAATCACAACGCTCCGGATATTCTTCCACAAGGCCACACACACTATCAGGCACTCCACTATGCGAAAACATATGTCTGTGATTTGAATCAGCCTGAGTAAGTTTAATGACAGAGAGGATATGATCGTCTTCCCACAGTAAATCTGTTGAAACCATACAGCACTAATATTGATGGCCCTCAATGCACTAACAGGATATTAATACTGCTTTATCCTGCTTATCTGCACGTTTCAGGGACTCTAAACACATTATGATATCAGTAACTGTCATAATCAAGTCTGGAGGGAAAGAGAGAGAGACTATGTTTCTGTTGTCTATGAAAAGCGGCATTGATTTGAGTATCGGCACTCATACACGTATACACACGCTGCCACAAATGGGCCCAGACTGAAGATTGTGGTCGTTTTAAACCTCACTCCTCCTCGTACCACATACTTACACACACATATTGGAGAATTCAGTAAGCAAGCTGTTTTACAGCACATTGCTTGACTAGAACATGCGTTCAATGCCATGTCGTTTAAGTGAAATTAGTAAACCAGTTAAATGGAATTTTAGTTTGTTTTAAATAAGGATCCAGGTTTGTAGGCATTGTTAGGCTGCACGTGTGCGTCAAGTTAAAACACACTGTCTGTTTTTGAAGACGCATGAGTGAAGTCTTGGGATGCGGAGACAGGCGTAAGTATTTAACAAGCATTGAGAGACAACACCTTGTCTATTATGAGAGACGCGTGTGCAAAGTCTTGCAATGCGGAACCAGGTGTGAGTATGTAAAAAGCATTGAGAGACACAGGCTGCGTGAGTGCTTTAAGTTGAAACCCCTTGTCAGTTTAGGAAAAGCACCATTTTTGTTGACGTGCCTCTCGTGGAGACAGCACGGCCATACTCGCGACGGACACAAAGTGAAGCCCACAAACCCTCTCATGCGAGGAAAATCACGTAATGCACATGTTAATGTGAAACTATATTAATAATAATTTTTAACTATAATGAGCAAACATGCCAGCTATCATTATAAAAGCACGCTATCGGCCATATGTCTGACTATCGTTGATAGACTTCCTCATATAATTTATGTTGTATACAACATATACATAAAAATACATATTTGTATTTAACATAGAAATATTAAGTAAACAATCAGTAATAAGATAAGAATGAGAATATTTAAATTAGTGTGGCCTCAAAACATGTACACATGCTAAACTTTTGTGATCGTGCCGCTGTTTCAATGCACCACTCACTGCTATTTGAGAAGGTTTCTCAAAATGCCACAATTATCCTTAAAACGCAATCTATGTCATGTCTTAAGTGAATATGTTACAGTTCTGAAATAAGACAGTATAAACAGTATAAAACAGTATTGGAACCATGCATTTGGTCTTTTACAGTAAAACAGTACTCTTTTAGACCAACCTGAATTTCATTTGTATCTTTGTTTTATTGTATTTATTTGTGCTATTGCTTATTTGTTCTTATTTTATTACTGACTGTTTACTTGTCTTTAATGATATTTAAAGGTAGACTGATACTTCATAAGAGCCATTACCTAATTTATTATGGTTACATGAGTAAAAAACAATAAAAACAATAACCAGGCCTGTTTTATTTTAGTGCTTTTTGTAGTGGACATTTTGGCAGGGCAAGTAAAAATCTTAGGCATGGTTTAGTTGAAAAAATCTGTAGTGTTGAGCCCTGCTGTTTTTATCTCTTTGTTTTGAACTTCACTTATCAACATTTGAAGTGGATTAAAACCTTTCATAAAAGTTCCCTTAAAACCATTACCCAATACTTGTTCTTGTTTTAGGACTTTGATGAACTTTTTTGATCTGCTTTAAATGTTGACTAGTATAGATTGCACTACTAAATGAAATAAATGGATAATTATATTCTTGATAGTCTTGTTGGTAGCAGCTTACTAGGTTTTAGGGCAGAGCTATTTTAGTTAAAACTTTATCTAAAAGAACAATATTACAATTTAAAAGCTAATAATAACAAAAATAAACGATAAGCATGTAATTTTGCATACTCACACAGTTGCCCATCCCTCCCTCTCTTTTTCCCTTTCTATCATTCCGTAAGTGGAGGTTGTGGCTGTAATTGTACTTTTGCTCCAGATTTTGCTGTGCTATTTTTAGGGTGCGTGGGTGAGCTGGCTCTCTCATAAAGATGGTTAGTGCTGCTGTGTGAGTACAGTATGTGTTTCCTTGCGTCTTGTGTCTTTAATTCAGAATGGTCTGTGTGGAACCGAAACAGTAATTAAAGTGTTGTGAACACAGGCTGATGCACGCTGTTTGTTCGTTCATACTGAGTCACGTGACGTCTGGGATTCAAATCTTTGTTTTATATGCCAGCTCCTTTTGAGCTTTATACAATTTGAAATTGTACACATTGGTATATTTTTTTATAGTATGTTGTTGCAAATGACACTGATTAATAAAGGTTTAATTTCCTTTAATATTATGAGTTTGTATTTGTTTAAATGTTGTTGGGTTTTCATAAAAATAGTAATGAACCACAATCATCTGTTTTAAAGTAAGGGGGAAATCCACTGCAACGCATGTATATCACCACTTTCATATCATAATGGCTAATTTAATTTGTTAATAACAAATAATCTTAATATTAATCAAGATCTAAAGCGGAAGTTTAAAATTAGTTTATTAATCTGTGGCAAAATTCTCAGCACATCCCTACTTAATTCATTTTGTTAATTGATATTTTGACATTTAAAGATGTTTTACTATTTAAATGCTGCACAAACTTTACTTTTTTATTTAAGGCTTAAAATATCTAAATCAAAAATATTATAGTAAAACTCTGTAGTAGTGTGTGGCTTTTGTACTTTTAAGAGTACACTTCTACACGTTAATACCCTATTTTAGTGCCTTATTTAGCTATAATACGTGAAAACAGCTAATTAAGTAAATATTTATATTTTATCAGATTAGTCGATTAATCGGATATGAAAAGAATCGTTAGTTGCAGCCCTAGTTTGAGTGTTTGCATTGGTGTTTGTGAGTGAATGTGGATGGGTGTTCCTGTGTGTATTGGTATTTGTGTGTGTGTGTGTGTGTGTGTGTGTGTGTGTGTGTGTGTGTGTGTGTGTGTGTGTGTGTGTGTGTGTGTGTGTGTGTGTGTGTGTGTGTGTGTGTGTGTGTGTGTGTGTGTGTCTGCGCATGTGTGTGTTGGTGTATCTGTGGTAGTGTGTTTGTGAACATGTGCATTTGTTTTTGTGGTTGTGTTTTGGTTGTGGGACGGAGATCTTTCAGGACGGCAGTGATTTCAGACCACTGACACACCCATAGTTTAGTGCACACACAAGTTTTCCAAAAGGTTTTATAAATGTGCGTGTCAAAAGTGCATGTTAAAATCTCAGAGTAACGTTAGTTGAAAACATCAAAATGCTCCTTTTTGGAGAAATCGATTGTGCAAGTTGTTTATGTGTGTGAGCATGAAATGGGGATTTATGCACCAAAACAAGTCTGTGTCCTTTTAAAGGTGTAACACGCACACATGCTGCAGAATGAAAGTGCAGAGTCACTGCAGTGCATCAATACTCATCAGAATATAACACTCACCACCTGCCAACTCACTGACCTTGTGTGTGTCTGGGAGATTTTGTCTCTGTTTGTGTAACTTTAATATAACATTTTAAGTAAAAATTGATTAAACCTGACATTGTTTTTCTCTGCCTTTTTTGCAGCCCAAGTTAATGGCAAAGGATCTTTTGGATCTGGTGGCATCTCACTTCAATCTCAAGGAGAAGGAATACTTCGGAATATCCTACATAGATGAGACGTACGTCTACGATCTGGAATATTAAATGAAACATCACGTCTGCCTCTAAGCAACCAAAGAAAACTGTTATTGTGTCGGATCAGGGTCTAATCACAATGCACCACGAATAGTCAGGATTGTGGATGATTGAACATGCTGTGATAATTCCACAGGGAGATGATTGGCTTTCCATTTGCCTTCCTCTTCACTTTCTTTGGCAGCCACCTCTTCATTTAGTCATACATAGTGCGACCTACTGCTGTGCAACATTTGTTAGATGTATCTTCACATGACTTCTTTATCTCACACATGCACACACAATCAAGCAGCATCACGCTGCTTCGGGGAACATGTTATTTGTAGTTTCGAAAGATTTCGAAATGTTGTCTCGTGACCTTTGATTTTTTTTCCCAAATCTACTTGCTTTCCAACAAGAGGTTGACAGTTTGCAGTCTCAAGGGCATTCATGTATACAAATAAATGCATTTTTATGTTATAAACAAGTATACGCATACTGTGCAAATCAAATTAACCTAAATGAGCAGAATTGTGCCGTTGCTTGTTAGTGGTGCTTAGGCAGACATGACTGTTAGTAGCTTATACACTAACCCTTAATAAACTTCAACACATAACTCGTGAAAATACACAGATTGTAGTGTAAGATGGACGTTAGCTTTCCTTTTTGAAAATATTATTATTGCCATGGTGCAGATGCTCACTACCAGCATTGGAATCTGGTTTTTCTACCAGGTCTGTTAACTAGCATCTATTAACAAAAAATCTCCCTTGTTCCACATCACAATGCACACTTTAGCAACCATGTAGCAATGCCCTGACAACCTTCCACAACTCCTTAGGGTCATGGCAGGCAGTGCATTGTCCAGAGTCAAAGACCAGAAAGCGTAAAATTGTAGTTTCGTACTTGACTATGTATTCATAGTTTTCTGCCTGCAATGCAGATTATATATGTGTTCGGTAAAATGTCGATACGTTGGTCTCATGAGGATTTGTGTTTTTGTCATCCGGACTAAATTATGCATGAAAATGCAAGTATCTTGGACAAAAACTGCACCCTTGTGGATCATTATGCTCATGATATTTTATGATGTAATGAGGCGTTACGAATGAGACATTGCAAGATGCTTCCGGTTGCTGTCGGAGATGCTATAAATCATTTCTTTTGGGATGTTTCAGGGGTCATTTCAGCTGGTTGCAGCTGGATCGTCGTGTTCTGGAACACGAGTTTCCCAAGAAATCCGGACCCATTGTGCTTTACTTCTGTGTTAGGTAAGTAAAGCTGCAAGAAAGATGCTATAAATGAGTTTTAAAATTGTGAGGCTACCTACCTAGACAGCGTTAGTTTTTCAACATCATATATTCAATGTTTGGATTTGTCAATGATGTCAAACATGGCAGTAAAGGTAGACAGCCAAGGTTTTAAAACAGTCAAACAAAACATAACAAGCATATTTGTAAAGTCAAAGTGGATGCTTGTAAACAGCTACAAAATATAACTTTTGATACACTTTCAAAAGGTGTAGTTTTAAAACACAGGCAATAACGACAAAACAAAGTTCACAGCTACATAGGACACAGAGTGCTACATTTTTAACATATGTAAAACAAGCAACATTAATATTTAACAGATAAACAAAAACAACAACTACATTTATTTATGAAGCACATTTAAACACTGTATAGATTGATTCAATGTGCTATACAGTGTGCACAAGCAAGTGCATTGACATGCAATATTTTATGCAGAAGACATTCCAGAAAAACCCAGTAATAGCTAAACTATTCAAAAATCTGCAATAATTTAAGTGATTATTTGAACTATTATGTCTAAAAGGTTGTTTTACGCTTAACACATCCACATTAAATTGGGCTAATTCAATTAGTGTTTCATATTGAGTTGTTTGTTTGCATTCGTTTATTGTTTCAAATTAGTGGGATCAGTAAACGACAGTTCACTGGCATCTAGTAAAGACACAGCCAATCAGAATACATAATTTTCCCCATTAAAATCCCCATCATTTTCAGTGCCATGGCAACAGCATAGTGTTAAGCAAACTGTTTACATTGCAGAGATTAAGCAGTCGTCTGCTCTTTAACATTTCCGCTGCTTCAAAATTTGACCAAACAGCAGTTCAGTATACAGTATTTGTAACTTGTGTGCAGTTAAAGCGAGGTAAAGTGGGCACATTTGTGTGCTTCCTTGTGGTATTTTCCACAATCAGCACACACATAAAAGCACACAGTCATACATCAGCACACTCGCTGTGGGTGGATGCTGGTTTATTGCTGTCAGGCTCAGCATTTAAATTGCCTTGTGTTTCACCCGTTTGTTGGGATTGCTTTTCTCTCATTGTGTCTGTTCCTCTTGGCTTTGCCTTTCCTTTTCTGCCTTATACATTCACACAAACACTTCCATACACATCTGTGCATTTTACTTTAATAGATGAATGCAGCTGTACGTCTTCTGCATGAGTTATTGCATGTCATTGCAATTTAACTTGGAATGGTGGTCCGTTTTAATCCATGCATGTTGGCTTGTGTGGATGTGTGCATGGGTCCTTCTTTCTACTCGTGATTGTACTATTGATTAGAAAACTGAAGTCTTTGATGCATGAAAGACTCGCATCTCAAATTAAACCAGCTGTCAATACAGTTTTAATCACTTTAATCTCTCTCCATCTCTCTCACTTTCACTCCTTTCTCTTTCTGTATGGTCTAATATAGCCTATTGTAGACTAGAAACATATCTTCATGTATCATGTTCATTGTAGGCTTCAGTGTTTGTTCAAGGTCAAAACTTTTATGCATGCATCTACTGTAGGAATGTTACAGCATGGGATTGAATATGCCATGCTGAGAACATGCTTGTTTATTTATGTTTATTTTGAGGCAGTGCTTATTTATGTGTTTGTGTGTTGTTATGTCCCCTGTTTACACTAATCTGGGTGCTAAATGAAGCTTGTTATAAAAGGGAAGGAGAAAACGATAGATACATTTGGCGTTTATGATGCCCTCTAGTGGTTGGTCTTTGCATGAAATCCTCATCCTATTGTCTGTGAGGTCTGTCAAATCTGTTTGCTGACACAAAACTGCAGCTATATTTTGATGTATTATTTTGCTTTTTCTCAGGTTCTACATTGAGAGTATCTCTTACCTTAAGGATAATGCAACAATAGAGCTCTTCTTCCTCAATGCAAAGTCCTGCATCTACAAGGTAAAGTCTTACATGTATATACTGCATATTAAAAGCAGTTGCATGATATAATGTTTTATTTATTGTAGGATAAACATGTCTGTACATGTATGAAAACATGTATGAAATGTATAGTTAGTTAAGCATATGTCAGCATCTGTCTCGTGACTAGACTGAAAACGATCAATTTGCTGTTGGGCTATTAAACTGATACCAAGAGGTGCACAAATGAGCTGTAATTATTTCTTATTAAACTGCATACAGATAGCAGAGAATCCCCATTTGAACCCCACTGGTATCTCTAGATAAGATTTTTTTGAAGGTATCCCAACTTTAAAGACTTTAATACTTTATATTTGCCTTCAACTAATAAAATCCATTGATAGAAACACATTAAATATTTTTAATATTTAAAAAAAGCAACATGTAATACTCCTTTTAACCTATGGAGGCCACCATTATGTTTCAACATTTTGAAATTGATGATGTGTAATGGTTGTTGTGAAGTATAAGTACAGTTTACTATAGTAAACACTATGGTACTATGGTATTCTTACCTCTCATATCGACTTTATTTTTAATCTTCTTTCATTATTATGTTTTCTGTATTATTCTTCATTTATGTTACACTCTTTGTGAAAGGGCTTAAAGGAGCATTTCACCCGTAGAAATATTAATCTTTATTGAAAGTGTGTCATATTTGTAGTCGAAATGTAACATACATTTAGAATTTGGTGCCTATTTGACTGAGAAAAGGGGTGTTTGTAGTCTCACTCCCTCAACAAAGATATTGGACTTCCTTCTTTCAATGATGCAAAATGATGATTTTTACATCATTGAAAGAAGGAAGTGCAACATTGAAATCTGTATTTCTCCTGTCTCAGTGGCAACTGAGAAAATGATGCATGACCATTCAAAAACATGACTGCGGTTCTAACTATACAAAGCTTAATGCAAATGGGTGAAGTGTCCCTTTAACAGAAGACCTGATACTGTATTTTTAATGAAATCGGTACCTGCTGTCTGTGTGCGTTTTATGTTTTACATGATTTTATAATCTACTGATTGAAGATTTGTTTATCATGTTTACTTCGCTGTTGCGTTCAAAAAACAGGTTTTATTGCAACTATTTGACATAGTAATGAAAAAAGTAAACCTCGGCTTTTATTAAAACTATAACATTTGTACTGTTTTTATTTTCACATTTATATTGCCAATCCCAGTGTTAATCTATTAAACCATACATGTGTTTAGGGGTAGTTTTATCTCGTCATTGTTCCACCACTAGAGGGCAGTTTTAGCTGGTGCCGTTTTGCCAGCTGGTGGAAAACCAGCTTTTACATTCTTTAAAATGAAGGCAGGATATGTTACAGATCGTTTATAAAGCTTATAAAAAGTACAAGATAAAGACAAGAATTATTCTTTTCCTACTGTTAATATGTTCCACTTATTTCTTGCAAAAAGAAAATAATTTTTACATTTCTAGAAATGTCTTGCTATTAATGTGTAGGGATGGACAGATACAACATGTATGTGCCGATACGGATATTCGATTACTTAGAATGACATCTACTGATACCGATAGTTTTGCATTTAACTCCAAATTATGTCATAAAATCCTTGAAGCATTGCAATTCTGTTGTCGTTGTAAGCTAATTCAAAATAATCACACAGTATGAGTTCTGATGCTATTTTTCCGTCCCTATTGATTGTCAGTATATAATCTGCCCTGATCATTGGTTGTTTTTTAACAATCGTCAGATGTCCAATTGTGGGAAAAAGGTTTTATCTGCCAATCCTAATTATAGGTTGATATATTGGTACATCCCTATAAAAAATAGTGTTTCACAAAAAAGATCATTTGATGATACAAAATGTCATTTAAAACATAAAATTATCAATTGCTTTACCAAATATTGTACTAAATATATCAGTAATACCTATAAATAGCTAGAAAATGAGGTAATGTCCCTTTTCTATGTGTGTCAGTCACTTATTTGTCATGCTTTAGTTACAATAAGAGTCAGGTTTCCAATATTATACCAGTACTTTGTGTGTGTGTGTGTGTGTTTATGTATTAGTGTGTGTGACATTCCTAAAATTCTTGACCCACTGTGTTTAGCTAAGGTAATGAAACGCTTAGTTTGTCTTGGTCATTACAGTCATAAAGACCCCCTACACTTCAAACCCCCCTCTCAAACCTCTATGTACGCATGTCATTGTCATGCTATTGATTAGTCAGGAAATAACTGAACTGATTTAGATCAATCTCAGTGATAAGAGATCAAGTCATTAAAGAGACAAGATAAGGGATGGATTAATGATGATGCTCTAATGATGTGTCTGCTGTAATCTGTGATCCTGAACCTAACCCTCACCTTTTCTCTCTCTTTTTAGGAGCTCATAGAGGTGGACAGTGAGGTAGTCTTTGAACTGGCCTCCTATATCTTACAGGTGAGTTCATCAGTGAGATGTTCATCGTTTATTTATGTAGTTGCTCTCAAATGGATCAAAATAAGTCTTGACATAAACCTAGTTTTGCTTTTTTATATTGACTTCAAAATCATTGCTTAAATACTGAACATATTGCTCATCCCTAGTGACTCTTTTTGTATGTAA
Source organism: Paramisgurnus dabryanus (assembly GCF_030506205.2). Classification (NCBI taxonomy): domain Eukaryota; kingdom Metazoa; phylum Chordata; class Actinopteri; order Cypriniformes; family Cobitidae; genus Paramisgurnus; species Paramisgurnus dabryanus. The sequence continues at coordinate 35,930,910 of NC_133345.1, read as the reverse complement.
AGCTGGAGTTTGTGTGTGTGCTGGGACTTGGGGTCAGCAGCAGATGGTCTGTACAGCTCACAGTTATTTGGTTGAACCTTCATAAAGTTCATACATCAGGCTGATCTGACATCTGCTGTGTGTGTGTGTGTAGGTTATAGAGTCAGATCCATGTCACTGCAGTATTTTAACATGACATGTTGCTTTATTAAAAACTCAAAAATGTTTCCTTAGTACCGTAAGTGTTCCATACATGAGAAATGAGAAACTTTATGACTTTATGTTTGTGTGTGTGATCCAGGTGTACTATTATCAGATATGTTATGCATGTTTGACCTTTTATAGGATTCAGTCCAGATGGCACATACTGCCTTCCCCACTGAGACACACACACACACATCGTTCTGTATATTAGAGGATACAAGCGCTTTCATTTACCAGCGGTGCTCATTGATACTAAAATATGTTGTGTGTCTCTCCCACAGGAAGCTAAAGGAGACTTCACAAGGTAAGCAGACGTTTAAATGAATGAATCACCTTCCAGTGACCTCTTTACACACACACACTATCAAAATCTCTATCACTGCAGATTGAAAGCAGATCCAATTTGTGACATATATCAAACTCTCGTTCCCACATAAGTACATGCACATGATCCAAAAGAGAGAGAGAGAGATGGGGGTGTGAACCCTGGGAACGGAGTCAGAAGGGAGGAAATGGAATGTAGAGGATAAACAGTGTTAAATTACATACACTAACCCCTGGCTTTCTCTGTCACACACATATACTTACACAAACACACTGTCTACACAGTGTCTCAACTACAAATATGTTACATGTGCATCCTTCCAGCTCTACTTTGTCACTCTGTCACTCTATCTCTTTTTCCTTTTACACTTTCTCTTAAGGGTCGTTCACATTATAACGTTAACTATAAATATATTAGCGTCCATACCACGGACGATAACTAGAACTTTATGCTAATTCACTCACGTGCGGGGCTTGCGCGAATCACTTACTGTCAATGGCATATTGCATAGGCTATTTCCTGTAATAAAAATGTTTGCAATTTTTACATGTCATTGAATGTGTAACTATGCTGTTCTTGTTGACTTTACACAACGGGTAACCAGCAGATGTCCTCAACACAAACAGTGAATCTAGTAGTTTGTGTAATCTATTATCTTACCTTTTAGTGTAGTTAATGTAGTAGAATAAAAAGCATTACGTAGTGAATTTCACAGCAACTGCATCAGTGCTGAATACCTGAGGTAATTTTATGTAATGGACCTCAGCTTCTCCACAGTGTCATCTGTCATGCGTGTGCTGCCTTTTAAAGTTCAAATGGGTCTGATTGGCTGTCAATGGTTTATTGTTATTAGTTAAAAACAATTGTCCAGAAAGTGATTAACAACTATTTTGTTCACTGTATATTTCGCGTTATAGCTGTGAGTAAAATTCTCTTTAAAAATAAAACGATTTTAAAAACTATATATTTTTAAGTTATCGTTATAATGTGAACAGCCCTTTAACCTCTCTGTCTCTGTTTAGGATGCCACACTAGCATACTACTCTCATTTCTGTAGTATGGAGTGTTTAAAAAGTATGCAGATAATGTCGATGGTTTCCATAGATTTTAGTTCATCTATGAAATAGGGCTGTTGAATATAATAATTTTTTTCACAATGCTAATGTGAACGATTACTGCATTGATGCATAAAAATAAATAATCGATTATTTAAAAAGCAATGTTTGTGCATGTCTCTCTCTCGCACAGGTCTCTATCTCTCTTTCTCTCGTGTCTCACTCTCTCTTGTCTGTTTTTCACTCATCTGTCTCTCTCTCTTGCACGTCTTTTTCACTCGCGTCTCTCTTGCGCGTCTTTTTCACTCGCGTCTCTCTTGCGCGTCTTTGTCACTCGCGTCTCTCTTGCGCGTCTTTTTCACTCGCGTCTTTCTTGCGTGTCTTTTCACACCCGTGTCTCTTGCGTGTATATTTCACTCGCGCTTTTCTTGCGCACACAGGAGACTGTAAATAAAGCACATTTTATAGTTTTTGAACTTTGATCGCTGTTGAAACTTCTTAAGGATGTAAAGGGCTCAATCGATACGTTAAAAATGCCATATTGTGTCTCAAAGCAATATCCGGCATATAAATGAAGCATGCACCTCTGGAGCAGAGTTTTAATTCAGAGCTTTGATAAGAAAGAAAACAAAGACCCGCAACAATAAAAGTAGGGATGCACCGATACCACTTTTTTGGAATACGAGTACGAGTACTTGCATTTCAGTACTTGCCGATACCGATACCGAGTACTTAATAAAAAAAACATGATTTAAATTTACAGGTAACAGCTTTAGTCATATAATTTAACAAAAAACAAAGGACTAGTTTTCCAGTTTGTTGTAAACTCTGCCTCTTTGGACAACACAAGAGGAATTAACCCCTTACACGCCGCTCAAACATAGACATTTCTCAGACCGTGGTATCGATTCCAGGTATCGGGGGACTTTTAATGAGTTTGAGTACTTTAGAAAATGTGGTATCGAGGCCGATACCAGTATCGGTATCGGTGCATCCCTAAATAAAAGTATGAGGGGCACAAACTTTAGCCTAACTGTGCAGTAATATAAAAAATATATGGATGCAAGCATCGTGATGCATCAAGATATCAAACTGTCAACCTAATAACCGTAATCAAATCGAATTGTGAGACCAGTGACGATTCACACCCCTAATATCAAGGTGTGGAGTGTACAGCTGTCCCATAATGCAACATTCTTAATTTTATCCTCTGTTTGTAGATGAACTGGCATGAATGTAAATGCAATATATCAACTAGTATATTTAATATTTATTTCTTGACAAATTTTTAAATACCCTCACGTAAAGTGTGAAAATGCATTATTTCTAAGATCATCAATGTTTGTCATTGCATACTGCATAATTTTTATGTACTACTTAAAAATACTGTAGGCAGTATAATGTAGTATTTTGTCTTCGTATACCCCCAGGGTTTCTTTTGATTCTGATTGGCTGTTTGCCCTGTTAGGTGCTTCTATTTGTGAACGGTTGTATTGTTGGTTTCTCCGCAGTAATGATGCTACGAGGGCTGATCTGAAGAAACTGCCAGCACTGCCTACACAAGCACTGAAGGAGCATCCTTCACTCGCATACTGGTGAGACACACATACAGCTCTCAGCTAATAGTAGGGAGGTAATAATAAGGTGTATCTGCTCATAGTTTTTGATTCCCTTTGGTAACCTAATTTTCCTTAAACTATGTGCTCCATGTGTAAAGTGAATCCCCCTGCTTCCCCCAAAAGAAAATGTATGACATACAACAATCTCAAACTTAGAATTTGAACTAAACAAAACATATTAAATTAAACAGTGTACTGCTGTTGGTAAGTAGCCTTATTTTTCTGAGTTTAACTGCACAGAATTTAGAACGAATTAATGTATTTTTTTAAAATGCCCTCCTGGTATCATCTCAAGCCCCCCAAAGGGTTTAAGAAAGCACTTAAACTATTAAATCTGAATGAAATGTCTTTTAGATGCTACACATTCAGACATGCACATTGTGCTTTATTCTCATCTTGTTCTGCAGATGGAATTATCTTCTTCGTGGTGTTATATTTCATTGGCTCTCTCTGTGTACATCTTCATTCTGTCTTCACTTGTTAATGCAAAATTTTTCTCATAAACAAAGTTATATCTTGCCTCTAATGTGTGTGTTTTACAGTGAGGACCGGGTTATTGAGCACTATAAGAAGCTAGGCGGACAGTCCAGGGGCCAGGCTATCGTCAAGTAAGGCATCAAGAAAGAAAAAGACCTATAATGTCCAAAAAGTTGCTTAGTTTGCTTTTTTGCTTTTGTTCTTTCCACTCCCAAATTTCACTACTGTTATAAATTATTTGCAAATGTAACATGAAACATAACATAAATGATCTTCTCTTTCTGCTTTCTCATAGTTATATGAGTATAGTGGAATCCTTGCCCACATATGGAGTGCATTATTACGCTGTTAAGGTGGGTCTGTGTGCACGGAGGAGAAATTGAACTATTCATCCATACACACACACACACACACACTCATTTTCACAACCTTCAAGATCAGTTCTTGACTGAAGTGTTAAATGATGCTGATGGCTTTATGTGTTTAAGATGATCATGCTGTCACCAACCACAGACTGACACTTCTCTCCTTATCAGTGTGAGGGTTTATTAATGCTTGCGCTCTCTCTCTCTCTCTCTCTCTCTCTCTCTCTCTCTCTCTCTCTCTCTCTCTCTCTCTCTCTCTCTCTCTCTCTCTCTCTCTCTCTCTCTCTCTCTCTCTCTCTCTCTCTCTCTCTCTCTCTCTCGGTGTTGCATGCTGGGAGTGAGTGGGGTGGTGTGTGAGGCACACGAGTGTGTGAGCGTGGAGTTTTTTCCAAACTTTATCTTTAATTATTATTATTTATTTTTTTTCTCACTTGCTGGATCACTGATATATGTTATGCAGTAAAGTTTTGCGAGGGGTTTTGTTTTGCTAAGCGTGATGGCTGCGTTCCCTGCGGGGGAAGAGCCATCTCTGTCGCGACGGAATGGTTTCAGGTGTACTCCCGAAGCAGGCACAGCGATTGAGGAGGTGCTGTTAGCAACAGGAGAACAGGTAGGCCATGAAAACATTGTTTCTGCGTCTCGCATGAACAAAGCAGTTGTCGTCTTTCTAAAAAATGAACAACTAGTTATCAGGATCATTGAAAGTGGCATTTGGGTGAAGGAAGCATTTGTATCCGTTACACCTCTTTTTGCTCCAGCCACAAAAGTTACAATTTCTAACGTACCCCCGTTTATTAAAGATGACGCGATTGTGCGAGAATTAACTAGATTTGGAAAAATGGCTAGTGCTGTAAAGATGGTTCCTTTGGGTTGTAAGTCTGCCGAACTTAAGCATGTTTTGTCTTTTAGAAGACAGGTGTTTATGTTTTTGATTGATCCTACTAGAACACTGGATGTCTCATTTCGAGTGATATGTGGAGATAGTTCTTATATGGTGTACGCGAGTACAGATACTTTACGTTGTTTTGAGTGTGGAGATATCGGCCATAAGAGAATGTTTTGTCCGCATAAACAACAGACCGGGGAAATAGCAGGGGCGGCGGGCGTGACAGGTGCGAGTAGCGGAGAGACTGCGGTGGAAATACCGCTGGTTGACGCAAGTGTTCAAAAAGAAGATGGAGTTGTTAATGGAGATAACGTAGGTGGTGATAAAGTAAACTCTTGCCCTGATAAACAACAGGCCGAGGATGAAACAGGGGTGTCAGGTGTTCCAGGTGTGAGTAGTGGAGCGATAGAGGTGAGTGTAAACTCGTCGGCCAGTATTGAGGGGGTAAGCGAAGATGTTTCGTCTTGTGGGGGTTCTGTTACTGATGCATTAAGTTTCACAGATGACAGAATGCAAGAAGACATTGCGTGTTCAAATGATGAAGCGGAAAAAGCGTCAGATGACGAGAGTTTTAGAGATGATGATTCATGTATTGATGTAGACGTCGGTAAATACGGAGATTTTTATTCTGTCGAACAGATAAATAGCTTTCTTGATAACACTAAGGGGAGGAGTATTGATGTTGAAGAGTATTTTCCTGACGTACAGAAATTTATCGCTTCTGTAATGAAAGCTCGTAAAGAATGTAATCTTGATGTTTTGACGCAACAAAAACGGTTCAGACTAAAGAAATATTTGACAGCGGTCAGACAAAAATCTAAAAAGATGAAGGGAAAACGTAGGTCTACTAGAACTAGCTCTAAATAATCACACATGGGGGTTTGGCTTTTTTTGTGTTTTTTTCTTCTTTTTTCTTTTTCCTTTCCCCTTTTTATGGATGTTCTTAAAATAGGATCCTTAAATATAAATGGGGCAAGGGATAGAAGTAAATGGCCATTACTAAAAGAATGTTTAAAGCTCAAAGAAACTCAAATTGTTTTTTTGCAAGAGACCCATAGTAATGAAGACAATGAAACTGATTTAGGGTTGTGGTGGGAGGGAGATCACGTTTTGAGTCATGGTACCAACCTCAGTGCAGGCGTGGCAATTTTATTCTCACCCAGATGTAAAGTTAAAATTTTGTCTAAAAGTGAGGCAGTGAAAGGACGCCTGCTTGCTATAAGGGTAGAATTTAAAAATAGAGTTTTTGGGTTAATAAATGTTTATGCTCCTACAACGGGTAGAGAGAGAATAAGCTTTTTTCTTAAACTTAAAGATGTAGTTTCCACTTTTATTCATGAGGATTTTTTAGTAATAGGAGGGGATTGGAATTGTACGTTGGATTTTACATGTGATAGAAATGGAGAAGAGCCCCACTTTTCATCAGCAGCATCCTTAAAGGAGATTATTACACATTTTGGCCTTACCGACATTTGGAGAGAGAGAAATAAAGATGTTAAGCAATATACATGGGTTAAAGTGACTGATAATAGGATCAGTGCAGCTCGGTTAGACAGATTTTATGTTAAGAATACAATGTGTAGCAGAATAGAAGAAACAAATATAAGTCCAAGTGCAATTTCAGATCATCATTTAATTCATTTAAAATTGATTATAACACAAACAACCCCTCACTGCTCTTATTGGCGATTTAGCAATAAATTATTAGAGAATCATGATTTTAAGGACAAATTTAGGGTTTTTTGGAACCATTGGACGGAACAAAAAAGTAATTATGAAAATCTTCTTCAATGGTGGGAGGTGGGAAAAGTTCAAATTAAAGTTTTCTGCCAACAATATTCATCACATGCTTGGGTTAGTTTAAAAAGAAAAATGTCTAAATTAGAAGATGATATTTCTGCATTATATAGCTCTTTGATTAATAGGAATGACATGGGAGTCCAGGAAAACTTGCTATCAAAGAGACATGAATTAAGGGGTATTTTACATGAAAAAGTTAAATCAGTACTTGTGAAAGCAAGGTTTACTTCCATTAATGATATGGACGCACCCACAAAATATTTTTTTAATTTGGAAAAGAAGATTGTTCATAATAATTTCATGCATTGTTTACGGAGACCCGATGGAAGTATTACCTCAGATCCTTTGATAATGAGAAGAACTGCTGTTGATTTTTATTCTAAATTATTTGAAAAAGAAGATGTTGATCTGAATGCAACATGTGAACTGTTTAAAGACTTACCAATGTTGGAAAAGAATGAAAGACTTTCTCTGGACTCTAACATTATATTTGAAGAAGTCACTGATGCAGTAAGACAACTGTCAACTGGTCGAGCTCCAGGACTCGATGGACTTACCGCGGAGTTTTATAAATCGTTTTGGGGGATAATTGGTCAGGATTTCTTTAAAGTCCTTGAGGAAAGTTATAAACGGGAGGAATTGCCAAAAAGTTGTCAAAGGGCAGTCCTTTCTCTTCTTCCGAAGAAAGGAGATTTGAGTTTGCTTAAGAACTGGAGACCTGTTTCCGTTCTCAATTCCGACTATAAAATATTGTCTAAAACAATTGCAAACCGTCTTAAGACGGTGTTAGGATTTTTGGTTCACGAAGATCAATCCTATTGTATTCCTAAAAGATGTATTTATGATAATTTGTTTTTAATGAGAGATCTTTTAGATTATTTAAAAGTGTATAATGTTAGTGCTGGTCTGATATCTCTAGACCAAGAAAAAGCTTTCGATCGGGTAGATCATCAGTATTTGTTTCATGTATTAAAGTGTTTTGGGTTTGGAGATAAGTTAATATCATGGATAAAATTGATGTATGAAGGATCAGTGAGCATGATAAAAATAGGAGGTGGGTTAAGTGTACCAGTTAAAGTGCAAAAAGGAATCAGACAAGGCTGTCCAATGTCTGGCCAACTGTACAGTTTGGCGATTGAACCCTTATTGTGCATGCTTAGAAACAAGCTAAATGGTTTAACTATAAGTGGCAGTTTAAAAAAAGAGCCTATTATATTATCTGCATATGCTGATGATATTATGGTAATCATTCAACAACAGGAAGATGTACAGATTTTAAAGGGGGCTTTAGACATCTATCAAAGAGCATCATCTGCTAGGCTAAACTGGGACAAAACAGAAGCTGTGTGGCATGGTTCCATTGAAAAGGGTAATATGGTTTTGCCAATACTCCCGAATAACATTCAGTGGGGATCAGTTGGGTTGAAGTATCTTGGAGTGTATCTTGGTCAAGAAGAATATAAGAAGAAGAATTGGGAGGGGTTAGTGGATAAGGTTGATGCGAGGTTGTCTAGCTGGAAATGGTTGCTACCCCAGCTATCATATAGGGGAAGAGCACTGATTGCCAATAATCTCATTGCCTCAATGCTTTGGCATAAATTCACGGTTGTGGATCCACCAGTGATGATAATCCAGGAGATTCAAAAGAGAATTGTTAACTTTTTTTGGTCTGGTCAGCATTGGCTGAGGGCTGCTGTTCTCTATCTCCCTGTACAGGAGGGAGGACAGGGATTGATAGACATTCGAGCCAGAGTGGCGGTTTTTCGACTGCAGGCTATCCAGCGCTTGCTATATAACCAACAACATAGATGGATGGAGATAACGTGTGCTCTGTTACGCAAGGCTGGGCGAATGGGTCTAGATAAACAGCTTTTCATTTTGGCCCTGGAGAGAGCTTCTCTTGGTGGACTGAATCCTTATTACCTCAATATCTTGGACTTATGGAAATTATTTTCTGTTTCGAGAGAATGGTCAAAACCAGGTCCATGGCTGTTTAACGAATCTCTTTTTTTCAACCCTCTTTTTCCTGTTGAGATTTTGAACTCTGAGACAATGAGGTCTAATATGACTAATGCTGGAATATCCATGTTCAGAGATCTAAGAAGAGGTGATGGGTGGATTGAACCTGAAGTACTTGCTGAAAAAGTGGGCTTCAAGTCCGTGCGTCTCGCTAAACGGGTGATAGATGACCTAGAAGCTGCACTTCCTTGTTCAACCAAAGACTTTCTCAGAGAGACCTGTATAGGTGATGATACAGAGCTTGTTTCCTTTCCGGATTTTAACTTTTTGATGGAAAAGGACTTTCATGAGGAAGCTCCTGAAAAATTGCTATCTCTGAAGATTCCAGAAATGGGTTTGTTCAAAGATTTATCAAAGAGAACTTTGTACACAGCATGTGTCAAAATCATGAACTACCAAGACCTCAAAAATCAAACAGTCAGTAAATGGACTTTAGTGGTGGGGTCAGGCTCTTCCCCGAAAGGTAGCTGGCGGTCTCTGTACAAGAAACCCATTGAAAAGAGAGTGGGAGATCTTCAATGGAGAATTGTACATGGAGTTTTAGCCACAAACAGACACATAGCACGACTGAATCCTTTAGTTGGGGAGGGTTGTCCCTTTTGTAATACATCAGAAACTGTGATTCATACTTTTATGGAATGTTATCGCCTGAAAAACTTGATTGAGCTAGTGAAGGGTTGGAGTATACGTTTTTTGGGTTTGTTTAGTGTTTCTTTGTTTATTTATGGGCCAAAGTATTTAGTTGAAAACAGAAATAATGTTATTATTCTTAATTTTTTGTTTGGAATGGCAAAGTTGGCAATTTGGTGTACTAGAAAAAACAAAGTAGAAGAAAGTGGGTGCATTGATCCAATCTTATTGACAAAATGTTTTGTAAAAAAAAGGTTAACGATTGAATATGCTTTTTATAGCCTTACACACAATGTAGAGGGTTTTTTCCATATTTGGGGATGTTTGTGTGAACCTGATGAGAGTGGAAATTTTAATTTAAACATTTTCTAATGTGGTTATGAAGAAAACTGTATGAGACTTTGATATATATGACATTTAATTAATAAGAAAAAAAAAAAAAAAAAAAAAAAAAAAAAACAATGGTTGTTTTAAATATATTTATGTAGTTTAAATCCCAAATGTAATCGGATTAATAAAGGGAGTTTCAAATGTCAAAATGTCTCTCTCTCTCTCTCTCTCTCTCTCTCTCTCTCTCTCTCTCTCTCTTTCTTTCTTTCTTTCTTTCTTTTTCCCAGGATAAGCAGGGTATTCCATGGTGGCTGGGATTAAGTTATAAGGGCATTTTTCAGTATGACTACCAGGACAAAGTCAAACCAAGGAAGGTAAGACATCGCTGTCCCCAACAAACATAATTTTTTTCTTCCTTAACTTATCTTCATCTCTGTCATCTAGTAATGGTTTTGTCTTGCTGCTGGTAATTAGTAATGCTTACTAAAGCAAATATACTTTAACTATTACTCATATCTTGGGTCTTAGTCTACAATGAAACATGGGACCAGAATCATTTCTTGGGATACATACATTGTATAGAGCTGGAAATTGACACCTTAGCAGTTATTTCATAAAAATGTTGCTTATGACAGCGTTTTCTGAGAAAAGATCTTTGTTCCTTTATGAGAGGGAGGAAAAAATTCTCACTTCTCCTTTAAAACTCTTTCCTTTGCAAAAAAATCCAGTAGACATAAGCAATTTCTCTGTCAGTGACTGTGTTTTGAAACATACTTTGACTCTGTGTTATTTCTCAAGTGTCTGTGTCTTACGAAAAAATTATGTGTTCAGCATGCTTACTTGGTCACCTTTGCTTAACCTCATGACATCACTGACAATCTGACCTTTGGGTGTGGTAGCCTCAGCCTTGACCTCAGAGGTCATGACCTCTAGGGGTCTGACTTCAGGTCAGCGTTACTTGTAACATAAGATCAGTGACACCCAATAACTGACACACTCAATGCTACAAATGATTCAGCTTCAGGTGTGTGTGTGCTGGGTTTGTTTTTCCATGCTCGTAGCACACACCAGTGTCTAAAGTCTTTCTGAAGGATAGGCAAAACTGCAGCCTGTGGTGAGGAACTTAAAAACCTTTCCCTAAACCACAAGCTAAAAATAGTGTTCAAAGCAGAAAGTCGTCCAGCCAAGCAAAAGCCAAAGTTAGGTCTATTTACAGAAAAGGATCTGTTACAGAAAAACGAAAGAGAGAGAGAGAGTTTAAATGAAAAGACGAAGCAGAGACCAGCTCAGAATAGAAATGAAAGAAAAAAAGAAGTCCGAAAAACAGGAGTATCTTTAAAAACGCCAAATGAAAATCACTTTTCTCACCCTCATGTGACTATATGACTTTTTGCTTCAGTGCAAAACATTATGTATGGATCAGCTTAAAATTTCCATATTATATTTCGTTTTCGTGCATTAGCAGTTTTAAACATAAATGCTAGTTTTTCATGAACGCAATGGAACAACATATGAGGGTGAGTAAATAATGACATTTTTGGGGTACATTTTCCTTTAACCGCAAGCACTAATCCAGCCCTGCGTGCCAACTCCAGTAATAGCATTTGCCCGTATGCAGTTTAAAAAGGTAAAGTAACACACTTCCAAAGCCTTCTTCATCTTGATCTACATTTCAAATGAAGCATTATGCTAATGACCTCATTACACGCGTTTTCATGGTAGGCACATGCGCTAATGGTTAGTGGCTGTTCTCTCCATCTGTAGATAGTGTGTGTGTTACTACGAATGTACAGTAAAGTATGCCACACACTAAAAGTTGCAGACTTGGTGAGTTAGTGGTCGGGTTTATTTAATGAGTTTCAAACTAATTGAAACTCTCTCCTAATGCGAGACCGCAGAGCATCTGTGCCAAAGTGTGTTAAGGTGCTTGTATAAAGTTTTACAGGGTGGGTGTGTTAGACTGAGAGGGCGTGACCAGTATCTTTGTGGTTTTAGTGTGTGAAAAGTAAGTGATTTTTCTGGACCGTTGTATCGTGCATAAAAGACCCTCCGGCGACCTCCAGATGCAATAAGAATCCCAGCAGCAGACACCCGTAGGATTACTGTCGCCCTGACAACACACAACATGCTGGAAACATTAGTCCGCCTGACAAATCTAGGACCATTCCTCAATATATGGGATGTGTGTTTTACCTCATTAGGAAATAACAGCTACATTTTCATAGCAATTAAAGCTAACTAAGATTCTTGCCGCATAGATCACATTAATGAGCAGTAAATGAGTTCTATGCCAGATGTGATCCGAAAACTATGAATCATATGATGATGGTGACCCATGAGTCACCGGTGATTGTTTGTGTCCTGTCTGCTGCTTGTGACCTCTCACCTCTCCTCTGCCCTGTCTTTTCTCTTTGGCACTCATTATGGCTCTTGCTAAGTAAATAGCATACCACACACATGCTTCCTGTACTTTGTGCGTGTGTCTGTTGCGGTGGGAGGGTTGTATTGTTGTATATACGGGCAGACTACAGGGTGGGAGATTTGGGTTATATTAGTAAGGGTAGTGATTGTGAGTCATGATGGTGACACACTCGTGACATTTAAACTGAGACCCCCTTGTATCACAGAATAGGAACATTGTGAACAAGCGTTTTTTTTAGCTTAGCTGCATTACTGAAGGATCGTAAGCTTGAATGGAAAAAATAAGGGTCAATTTTTTAAAATTGAGATTAATATATTATCTGAAAGCTGAATAAACAATCTTTCCATTGATGTATGGTTTGTTAGGATAGGACAGAATTTGAAAATCTGGAATTGTGGGGGTGCAAAAAATTTGAATATTGAGAAAATCGCCCACTTTATTGTCCAAATGAAGTCCTCAGCAACACATTTTACTATTGATAAATAGATGTTGGAAATATTTACGGTAGGAAATGTACAAAATATCTTCATGGATCATGATCTTTACTTAAAGGAATAGTCCATTTTCTTAAAAAAATCCAGATAATTTACTCACCACCATGTCATCCAAAATGTTGATGTCTTTCTTTGTTCAGTCGAGAAGAAATTATGTTTTTTGAGGAAAACATTCCAGGATTTTTCTCATTTTGATGGACTTTAATGGACCCCAACACTTAACAGTTTTAATGCAGTTTAAAATTGCAGTTTCAAGGATCCCAAACGAGGCATTAGGGTCTTACCTAGCGACATGATTTTCATTTTTGACAACAAAAATAAAAAAGATGCACTTTTGAAACACAACTTCTCGTCTATCTCCGGTCCTGTGATGCGCCAGCACAACTTTACGTAATTGCGTAATGCCATGGAAAGATCACGTGTTACATGTATGAAACACACATTTGCGGACCATTTTAAACAATAAACTGACACAAAGACATTATCATTCCACATACAACAACGTCGGAACGGTCCTCTTTCTCCACACTTGTAAACACTGGGGCGTAGTTTCGATACGTCATCTGTGACATCTTGACGTGATGACATATTGCGTGAGGTCGCGCTGACGCGTTACATGACCGGAGATAGACGAGAAGTTGTGGTTTAAAAGTGCAAATTTTTTATTTTTCTTGTCAAAAATAACAATCGTTTCGCTAGATAAGACCCTTATGCCTCATTGAGACATCAACATTTTGGATAACATGGTGGTGAGTAAATTATCTGGATTTTTAATCCTTTAATATCCTAATGATTTTTGGCAATAAAAATAGATTATTTTGACCCATACAATGTATTGTTGGCTATTGCTAGAAATGAATCTGTGCTACCTATGATTTGTTTTGTGCTCCAGGGTCACATTTCAACATAAGATGTCAGTTTGATCCTTTATCTTGCTAACTGCATCACAGGCACATCTGTCCATCCAATATGAGCAATCTGTGATAAAAAGTACAAAAATGTATTTAACATAAGCACAAATAAAACTTTTTTTGTGAGTTTTTTTTTTATTTGATTTTTTTACTATCAGTTTGGCTAAGCATGCTCAGTGTTTCCCACAGGATTTTGAGAGACTTGTGGCGGTGATGACGTCACACTCTAATTAACATATATGTGACGTCATCACGTGTTTGCGTTTGATCCGGTTAGATCGAGTGTTGGCACCTGAAATATGTTTCACTTCTACTCTTTGATCTGTCACGTTATATTGCATTTTAAAACAACTGATTGCTATTATTTACATATTATCAGTTCTGTTGTCAGACATAAAAGGAGCCCTATTCGGATGGGATTAGTTTTACGGTTGTAGATGGCGTAATGTAATTTTACCACAGGACGTCTGTAATATTGATGGTCAATTCGGACGGGATTAGAAATCTCAGTTAAACATTCAGAAATGGGAGGGGTAACTCGATTGCGCAGCAGGTCACCTCTCTCGTCGTCATGTGCACGTTGCTTCTTGATATCAACATGACACAGACGAGAAAAACTCGAAACACTGTGTTTAATTTCAGTTTGGGGAGAACGTCAGTTTCAGGAACAGTTCTGTGCCTCTGAGAAGTGAATTTGACTTTTTAAAGTTTGTGTCGTGTTATTCAGGAACTGACTTGCCACTGACTTGTTTTTTTCGCCTAGGATACAAGTAAATGCTTAAGCGCTTTTATAGTTTTACGAAACGTACGTGTATGTTTACAGCTGGTATATAAATCACCATACATTTACATTGAAGTCTTACTGCTGTTGTTCTTCTCATCAATGTCTTGTTATGAGCCCCTTTTTATTTAAATGCGAGTTTTATTGTCGCGTATAGCGCAGACAATTGGGTGCAAATTCAGAAATAAGAGAGAATACACTGTTACACAAAGTTACTACAAAACACGTGCGCAGGCATATCGCATTATAGCGAGGGAGAGAACGGGTGTGTGTGGGAAACACTAATGCTAACCTTTCGTCAAGTCATCGCCGTCTTCTCTGTCAGTAAAATCTGTGACTGTTGACGTTTACGCGAAAAAGAAAGTAAGTTATACGGAGGAACGTACATTGAAACACCGCCACCTTTTCACGCTCATATGTGTGTGTGTGAGAGAGAGAGAGAGAGAGAGAGGCGCGCGCTGCATGCAACATAGAAAGGGAGGGCGCGCTGGGTGCTTGCAACAATGAATTAAGACGTTTTCAAACAGTAAAATATAAATGTAAATGGGGATCATGAAAAATCTATTTGTGGCGGCCAGTGCTGATTCTGTGGCGGTGCGCCACGAATAAATCAACGTATGGGAAACACTGCATGCTTATTCTGCTTACCGTAAGACTTCGTTGGTATCACCAGCTATCAGTGTTATCAGAAGATGCTTTGGTTTTCAATGGACCACATCACCACGTTTCTTTGAAGTCCAAGACCCGATTTAACCCTGTTTCCAGAGATCAACATTTAAACGTAGGCTGTATCTGACATCAGAGCGCAAACTAACAAGAGGCCCAAAACATGCTTCAGCTGTCAGTGAAAAATGTGCTGGAACTAACAGGGATTGGGCACGTAAGGTCCTCGCTGGGGCCCTTTCAAATCCCTGTTCTCTTTTACAGCGACGGAACGGAGTCTTTCGTGACTGCACGCTTCAAAATCAAACACGCTCACACTTACTGTTGTTGATGTGTGGAGATTTTTATATTTCAGAACAATAGCCCAAGCCCCACTTTTTCCTCACTATGCCCGAAATACTCTGGTGTGGTTAATGCTTCATGCCTCATTGGCTCATAACTGCGGCGATCTGTAGAGTATATAGTGTTTAGATGTTATGGAACATGTAGCCTCCCTCTCCCCACTCTCTCTCTCTCTTTTAATGACAGAGAGATCTGTATCTCCATAATGAAAGTTATTTTGAAAGTGTTGAGGTCATGTGGGGGGTTAAGTTGGTTCTTTGTCCCATTAGACCATCAAAGCATCTTGTAAACACTAAGAAAGATTCACTTTAACACCACAAAGATCTCTGTGCTGTTTATTGGCACAGATATATTAGGTAGCAAACGTTCGGGTCCAGCTTCCTCGATACTAATATATTTTATACTATTTTTTTACTTGCTCTGTTATGCAAATTTAAATTCATCTCTCACAAATCATTTTAAACTTAATTTACTTCACCATGGCACTGTCTGTTCAAAACAGATTTTAGTAAAAGATTTAAAAGATCTTTATGAACCATTAACTCTTTCCCCGTCATTGACGAGTTAACTTGTCAATTAAGAGAAAACGCTTCTTTGCCAATGATGAGTTTTTCCGGCAATCCGTATTTCTGCTATTATGCACCAGGTGGTGCTCTTACCCAACTTATAAAACTCTGAAGTATTCCCTTAAGACAAACAGTTCAAACTTCGTGTATGTTTTGATCATCTCTCTGAATCTGATCTCCTTTAAAAGTCCTTCACAAAAAACACAATTACCTCATCTTTTTGCTCAAAATTTTGTTACTTTTGAAGAAAACTAACCATATTTGAGAGGTGATAAAAAGAGAACAGGGTTCCCACGGGTCCTTGAAATCTGGGGGAAAAAATTCAAGGCCCTGGGAAGTTTTTTAAAATATACATACATAGATACAGGTCATTAAAAAAGGTTGAATCTATTTTATGCAAAAGTTTTCTGGAAAAAATGCATATTATTCCCTGTGTAGTGTAGGATAATAGTATAAAAATTCTAGACTTTTTAAGCACACGCGCTAAACTGTTCGCTTTAAATGCTTATATGTTCTGTATGCGAATGTTGATTCATACCAAAATGTATTTTTGCATAGTTGTGTTTGACACATGAAAACGTCTCTGGTTACGTATGTAACTGTTGTTCCCTGAGAAGGGAACCAGACGCTGTGTCTCCCTTGCCATACATCATGTGTCCCTGTAACGCCGTCTTTGGCAATATTTCAGATATGGAAATACTTCCTGGCTCCCGCGTCACCCTGTCTTTGTCGTTAAGCCTCACCATTGGTTGAATTTGATATACACATAGACGCACTTACCCCTGGAGGCGTCCCCAAAGTGTCACCGCAGTGACGCAGCACGAGTTCCCTCGAAAGGGAACTGTAACAATGTATCTTAAAAGGTAACACGATGTAACCTTGCTCTCATATGAAATGTGTCCCCACATTTAGTTTTTGAATTTGAAGTTAACTAAAGTGTGGGAACCCTGAGAGAACAAATGAAGGTAGGATGAAACAGGGGTTTTTTTGAAAGTAGAGAGCCTGTTCTTTTTTATTTGATATATTGTATGCTTATATATTTACAGAGGAACATTTTTGGGAAGGCATTGAACCTTGTACAAATTATAAAAAATGCTAGCGCTTGCTGGCAACTTCTTTTTAAAACGCTGGCGGGCAAAGAGTTAACAGAGCTGAACGTCATGAATTTTTTTATAGAGCCGATTCTGTAAAAGAACTGTAATATATGTGGAAATATTTCTGTGTGCGTGTGTTCCACCCCCTCTTCCTTCATCTATCCATTGTTTTCCCAGGCTTTTAAAATTCTTCAGCTTTTTAAGCCAGCCCCCCTCCCCTTCCTTCTACACTATCATCCTTCACTTCTCCTCTCCTTTATATTTACCTTTAATAAATTCTCTCCTTTGTATAAATCATGGTATTTGCCAGAAAATGCTTGTAGAGAACCCCCCTTAAGTGACTTTTAAATGATTGAAACCGATTCAGATATTTTATACGTCTTGGGAAAATGTGTAGGATTGCTGTATCATAATCTCGCTCTCGCTTTCCTTTAACTTTCTTTGATTGAATACTGGTTCAGATATGTTATACGTCTTGCTGTATGCTGTGTCATAATCTTGCTCTTGCTGACTTTTCACTTTCTTATTTAAAGAACATTCTCAGCAACCGCAGATCCATACCATTTTCTCTTTCTTCTTTGGCTTTTCTTTGTGTTCAGCTGATGCTCCAGAGGTCCAGTGTGCCTACCGCAGACAACCATTGGTGTGTGTTAGTGTGTGCTGGTGTGTAATGAGAACCAGAACCTGGTTACTTGAGTGAAGGAGGGAAGAACGAGGTGGGGAGGGGGTTTAACAAAGCTGTAGCACTCGGTTTAAAGGGGTTACTACGGCTCACACACAAAAACACACTCGTCACTCTGAACTCTCCATAAACCCCACCCACACAGGAAGTGTGTGTCCCAGAGGGAAATAGGGGGGCTGACTCCTCCCTGTCTCTCTCCTTCTTTCTCTCTCTCTCTCTCTCTCTCTCTCTCTCTCAGACTCTTGATTTAAACAGTCTCTCTCATTCTACACACATTCAGTGGAGATCTCATTGTTCCCCTGTGCTTAAGGATTTTATACACACACACCATAAGCACGAAGTCAGCAGTGGTTTCTCAGGACTGAGGTATAGCTGAGATTCTCAAATGTACGTGGAAAACTAAAGGAATAGTAAAACGCATTCTGGAAAGACTTGCATTCTGGATTAAGAGTTCTCTTCTAGTTCCAGGAGTTTTCAGAACTGGAGCACCATACGTTTTGGGAATGTTATAAAGCGTTCTCTTATGTCTGCAGGTGTTCCAATGGAGACAGCTGGAGAATCTGTACTTCAGGGAGAAGAAATTCTCAGTGGAAGTTCATGACCCAAGAAGGTAAATTTATATTACAGCATACGCCTCCTTCATTGCACACAAACAGGTCGTGGCACCCTAGCATTTACAAATATTCTGTCTAACACACTGACAGGACATGTCGTGGGTACTACTTTCACCTAAAATGAGCCAAAGTTTGATGGAAAAGTTTGCTTATATGTCATGAAACGTTGCATGGGATCTCAGCTGTTTGTAGGTTTAACTTTGTTTCTATTCTTCTTGTCCTTTTTGGAACTCCAAAAGATTTTTTGCAAAAAAAGGAAAGTTTAAAAGTGGCATGATGTCTTGAGCTTTTAATACACAATTTAGTTTTACCAGCAAGAGAACAAGTGAAACATATAAAGCTGTTTTTTGGTATTCAATAAATGTATTTAAAGAGACATAAACCTTAAAATGATACTAGATGCATCTGGATTGCCAGGAATTGGCTTGTGTCCACAAATGTTCAGTGAGTTAAGCTATTTGTTATTAAATTGCCTGGGGAGAAGAGGGTAGAAATACAAAAGGTCAGAAACATATGAACAAAAACATACAGGATGCTCCTCCACCCTCCTTTATGTCAGTAAAGATTGAGATGTGTTTCTCAGACTCTCCTCTCTTTCATAATCAAGAGGTAATTTGGGTTTGTCCTGTATGTCTCTTGTGCTCCCCTTCTTCTTTATTAGTCAAAATTGAGATGTGTTTTAGGATTGATCTGGCTCTTATGACATCATCAGTGCGTGCCAAGGGCTGGTTAGTCCCTTTAGTAGAGCAGATGCTTCCAAAAGCAACATTACACGCTGCCTCAGATGCTGACAGATAAACCGCCTCATTCACACTCTTCCAACAAGCAACACGAGACCAGAAACAAAAAGGGAGGGAAGGATGAAAAGAAATCTGTTTATCGTGCAGCACGAGGGACTTTGATGTAGTTATGTTCTTATTACTTTGATAGTTTTAATCAATTCGGGTGGTAGCTGATGGTCACACACACACACACCCGCTTTAACTGTAATGTAGTTTTGATAAAAGTCAGAACACCAGGGAATGCTGTTTATCTTAACTTCAGTGGATGGAGAGGAGGATATTTATAGAGGCCTGGAGGTTTGTATAAAGCACATCTCTGGACAGATGGGAGGATGTACACGTGCGAAAGAGTTTGACCACATTGTAAATGGAGTGTGTGTATGGAGGCCGCACTGTGTGTGGTATATTAAGCTAATAAACTGCAGAACTGTCTACCTTGAATATAATACCAGTTTGGTTTTTTAGATATTTGACATTTTTTAGTCTTATACTCAGTTGTATAGCAGTGCTTGAATGCATCGTGACAGCACTGAAGTCATGTACAGTACTGTGCAAAAGTCATAAATAGAGTGTCAAATTTGCTGCTTGAACATTTTGAATGCATTCGCGTCCGAGGCAAAATCCACTTCTTGTGAGAGGGGCAAGGAGTGACTCCGGGTGGGCCTGCCTCCATAGCACAAGCAGGCTCCTGATTTGTTAACGTGCCGCAAATTGACGGCAAAGTAAAAAATTTTCATCTCGGGCGTCAGACGTGAATTTGCGTCATTCGCGGGGTAATTGGCGTCATTAGCGGAAATGGATGCGCGAATGAGGCGTTTCGCGTCTACCATGCTAAACACCTCATTCGCGCTGCGAGACCTCCAGACGCGGGTAAACACGTCTTTACATTGACTTAAAATTGAAATCATTCGCGCCAAACACTACATTCGCATTTGGTGTGAATGCAGCATTAGGCCACCACTAGTTTGTTGTTGTCCAGTTTTAATGTCCATCCATATTTATTTTTTACTCCTTTCATTAAAATACAAACAGGAAATATGTACATAAAAACAAAACAATTTTCATCTTCAGGAATCAGTCAGTATATAGTGTGACCTGACCTCTCTTGGCATTAAACACATCTTGAGCTTTTTTTTAGGTCTTGAAGTAATTTGATCATAAATCAAAATTAGGATTTCATTTCATTAAGGTTTAAGAGATCCAGTACTGTATGCTTGTTTATGCTGTGACACTTTCGTCAAATTCAGTGAATATAAAGTCGGTTTGTGTTCGCTTCAACTGCAGGGCGTCGGTAACGCGAAGGACGTTCGGTCACAGTGGCATTGCGGTGCACACTTGGTACGCCTGTCCCACCCTCATCAAATCCATATGGGCCATGGCCATCAGCCAACACCAGTTCTACCTGGACCGCAAACAGAGCAAGGTGCGTTTTTGTTTATTTTAACAGTTCACCAAAATCAATGTGCTTTGTTTGTATAATGTGTTTGGCAGTTTTGTGCAATTGAATTGTTAACATCTTTACTGCGAAAACCTTCCTGTGTGTTTCTGTGGTCTAACTGTCTAACCATCTAGACTGCCAGCTCTTAGAAATCCTCAGGACTGCCTGAAGTCTCACACACACACAAATATCTGTCTCTGATTTTGGTGAAGGATTCTGTTACACTTTTAAAAGTTGTGGAATGTTCGTCTCTCGGAAAATCCTGTCACAGTCGACACAGCTGGCAAGCACATTCACTCTCTTTCTCTCTTTCTCAGAGCAAGATTCACGCTGCACGCAGTCTGAATGAGATAGCCATAGACTTGACAGAGACGGGAACCCTCAAGACCTCCAAACTGGCCAACATGGGCAGCAAAGGCAAAATCATCAGCGGAAGCAGTGGCAGTCTGCTGTCCTCAGGTCAGTCTGAGCACACACACTACAACACAAAAACTCATCCCCCTGCTTACATTGCATTCAAACTGATAACAGGTTGCTAGGTTTAGGTCCTCTCGTCACAGATGTTCAACACAAAGAGCTTTAACCTTGTAGTGTGTATTTTTGAGATACCAATGTTTATGATCCATGTTTATGTTCTCATGGTGATGTCATACGTTGACAGTTTTAGGGTGTGTGCACATTTTCAGCAGGGTGAGATTGGGAACAGCTTGTCATGATGCTGGTTTTGGACTTGCGCCGTGGTGTCAGTTATCATATGAACAAAGAGATCTGTGGAACTCCTCTGATGTTAGTTATATGATCCCCTGTTTCATCTGGGCCATGAATCTGTTAGCCTCTTAATCAATGTCAACACATATGAGAAAGAGAGAGAGAGGGGGTACAGTAAGAGATGAGATCACTAGAGAAATTAAATAAAATAGCATGCATTAATAAATCATTCACAATAATTTGGAGACGTATTAGGTTTAACGCACGTTTTTAGACAGTGTAATGTATATCGAAATATTGGAAATGTGTTAAAGGGGTCATAGCATGAAAATCTGACTTTTCCATGTTTAAGTGCTACAATTGGGTCCCCAGTGCTTCTATCAACCTAGAAAATGAGAAAAAGATCAACCCAGTAATTTAGTTTTGGTAAACCATTCTCTGCAAGCATGTGAAAAAATAGGTCATTGAAATTTGGCTCCCCTGTGATGTCAGAAGGGGATAATACCGCCCCTTAATCTGCACTATCCAACCACGACACTGCCCTTTAGTTCAGAGATCAGCTCATTTGCATTTTAAATGCCCTGGGCACATTTATGCTCACACCTACAAAGTGTCAATTTTAACATGCTATGATAAATTATCTATATGGTATTTTGAGCTAAGACTTCACATACGTACTCTGGGGATACCAAAGATTTATTTTTCATCTTAAAAAAGTCTTGTGAAATGTCTGCTTTAAAAAAACATATCATTGTAATTATCATAGTTGACTTTCAGCTTCGGAGGCAGATTTGATGTCTCGTGCTAATTTAAAGAATCCAAACCTCACGGTGGAAAAGATAGTTGCAGTTAAATTCATACACAAATTCTCACATTGACACAGGAACTCACAACAATTCACATTCATTTTGTATGTTCATAATGATTCTGTAAAGGCCCAGCTGTGATGTTTAATATGCATGATTCAGTAGGTTTATTAAGCACTGATGTTTTGTTCTCAGTTGATGTAATCAAGGCTGTGTGGGAGGAACAAATAGTATTGGCCAGATAAATCATAGTCTGCTTAGCATGATCCAATCAAATCCTCATATGCCCTTGACCGCAGATAGATAGACGCTCACACATCAGGCCTGGCTGGACCCTAGCAACACTGACTCTACTGATTCATAGGCAGCTGCCAGCCCACACAAACACATTACAAGAGATCCTATGAGATTCCTCCCTCCTTCCCAAACATACAGACCTGACAAATCACATTCCTCAGCAGGATACACAGCCGGAAACTGTCAGTCATGCTACACAACACCAGTGTGAGAAAACAGATAGATTTACAGCACAGAGATTGATACTAGTGATACCAGAAGCAGAAACAAATACTGATTCAATGTTTTTAATAGTGATAATTATAGTTGGTAATTATTTGCAAGTATAATTTTTCCCATAAACATCCTAACTATTACAGCAGGTGTTCCCAGGCATGCACACTTTTCCCAATGCTCCAATCTATGTTGAGACTTTAGTAAACAATGTTACCCTATTGGGACCCTTTGTTCATTTTATCCGGAAACACGCACAAACTTTGCCCCTTTTAGAGCATTGAAAGAGGTTAAGCACACACCCTTCTACTAAACAAAAAGGTCAGGTTGATTGTTTAAGTGAAGTCAACTGGATCTGATATTTAAGCCCTGGATCTGATCTAATGTTGTGTGTGTATGTATGTAGGCTCTCAGGAGTCGGACAGCTCTCAGACTGCTAAGAAGGACATGTTGGCGGCTTTGAGGGCCAGACAGGAAGCTCTCGAGGAGACGCTCAGACAGAGAATAGAAGAACTGAAGAACATCTGCATTAGAGAAGCGGTGAGGAACGAAACAAGCCTCCTGCAGCATCCTTAAAACATGAACTTCACACTTTATCATAATGGCTGTGTTCCAAAACCTAGTGACCTGCCTTGTTGTCTACATTGGCAACTACCACTTTAACTTAGCATGAATTGTCGGGTACACACCAAAAGATTTTTTTACATCTTATAAGATTTTCAAAATGTGATAGACCACAAACATGAGGATAAAAAAATCCTAGATTTAACCGTTTTGCTCCTATTGTGTGTTGTGTGCCATGATGTGTCAAAGACAGCACAACACACACAAACAGTTTCTCGACTGTGAACACAGGAAATCTCGCAAAATCTCACGAGACTTCAGAATAAGCATGGGGGACGATACGCAGGAAGACATTTTCATGATAGTGTTTGTAATGATTTTCGCCGAAAATTCAAGAGAGAAAAATAAATGGTTTGAGTGAAGTCGTGGAGACAGCGGGAACATGGTCTGTACAAGTTCACTTTGCATCAACTTCACTTTGTGCTGCACCATGACTGCTTCCTTCTTCTATCATCTCGCTTTCTGATTGGATATTGTTTCGTTTCATGTGATAATCTCAAGAGCATGCGCGCGTTTGTCCTCAGGGTTCCCCCCAAACATCAGGATTTCTGATCGTAAATATTAAACATGTTTAATATTTACAATTCGCAATCTGGACGGCTCCGACGTTATTCCGATCAGGTTTGGACACACATCACACCAAGGGAAAATCTGATAAGATAATCTGTAGAACCATCAAGATAATCGGGACATAGCTAGGACTGTCGGAAGGGGGGGACATCGGCCCAAAATCATATCTTTTAGTGTGTACCCAGCGTAAGTTTTAGTTAAATTAAAGTATCTTTTGGACCCCTACTGTTTGAGACCACACTACATATTGCCACACTAGTTTTTGGAACAGTTCATCTCATGTATGCACACTAACATCCATACTAAGATCATATGTTGTTTCTCAGGAGCTGACAGGAAAGCTCCCTAAGGAATATCCTCTGGACCCCGGAGAGGAGCCACCTACCGTCAGACGCAAAATTGGCACAGCATTTAAACTGGATGAACAGAAGATCCTGCCCAAAGGAGAGGTAAGTGACATTCAACCTTATCCGGCCTGATGACCGAAGAGATCATTATTTTGGTTAGGACCTGAACTCTTTAGATGTTAATAGTCTTGTTTGTAGCTGACCACAGCAACAGTTTAATCCAAAGCTGACCTTTAAGTCAAAATCAGACTTTTGCTGCAATGTGTGTCTATCTATAAATAGCTCCAGTTTGGCATTATGAGAGGAAGTGGCGATAGTGTCCAGCCAAAGGAACAGAATTACAAAACGCAGAAAAGGAGAATAACAGTATGTGTGTATCTGTCAAAAGCCAAAGTCAGATGATTTATCTGAGCCATTATTAAGAGGTCACAATGTCGTCTTTACCAGAGTGCGTCTCTGTGACCAGTGAACGCTGATTTTGGGTGATTAATTTAAGACATTGATTTGAGGTCACAACATTTTGGTCTAAGTGTCTGTGTGTGAGAATGTGACTAGACAACTTGGCGCCCATGGCTGTCTTGTCATTCTGACGGAGTGTGTGTTGGCAGTTCCACAAAGGGTGATATAAAAGATCATATGTTTTGTAAGTCTTCGCCTTACTTATGTTTGTGTGTGTGTTTTTCAGGAAGAGGAGCTGGAACGTATGGAAAGGGAGTTTGCGATCCAGTCTCAGATAACGGAGGCGGCACGGCGGTTAGCGTCGGATCCTCACATCAGCAGCAAAAAGCTGAAGAAGCAGAGGAAGACGTCATATCTGAATGCCCTGAAGAAACTGCAGGATATCGAGAACGGCATAAATGAATACCGCGTCCGATCCGGGAAGAAACCCACACAACGTGCCTCTCTCATCATAGAGGGTAAGACATTGCTTTGACGCCATCCAATCCTTTTCCTGCTGAGAGCAAGAGCAATCGCACCTCCTGCTAGACCTATAAAACATGCGTGTGAATGTGTGTGCCCCTGTGAACTCGCACTTGTGGGTTTGATGTGCAGTGTGTGCATTGAGAGATGTGGTGTGTTGTAACCGTCTTTGTTTTTTAATTACAGAAGCAAATATCGGCTCAGAGGACAGCTCTCTGTCTGACGCCCTGGTGCTGGATGATGGTAATTCATAACTCTTTAATTGTCACATCACCATAAACAAGTGTGCAGTGTGTTTCAGCCAAACATTAACTATACAAATCACATTACACAATATAGATATACACAGAGTAAATTTATTAAGCATATGTTCCTGTATAGCTCAGTGGTAGAGCATTGCGTTAGCACCGCAAAAGGTCATACGTTTTGAACGCATACTGATAAAAATGTATACCTTTGGATAAAAGCATCTGCTAAATGGATAAATTTAATGTAAATTTAAGCAATGAGTGTATACATATAAACTATAAATGTGAGGACATTTCTTAGACTATTTTTCTAGAACCAGGTTATGAATAACCCTTACTCCTAAATGTATCTTGTACACATTGATATATTTTAAATAAGGCTGAGCTTTTTTACTGGTGAGGGCCATGTGAAATTAACACTTTCTCCTCATTTCAGATGACCCCCAAGTGACAGGAACCCCGACGTTCTCTCCGGCCGCTTCCCCACACAAGGGTCTACCACCACGTCCCCCCTCCCACAGCCGACCGCCTCCTCCACAGTCCCTGGATGGACTAAGACACCTGCACTACCAGCGCAGCGACTACGACAAGTCCCCCATCAAACCACGCATGTGGAGCGAAAGCTCATTAGACGAGCCCTACGAAAGGGTGAAAAAACGCTCCTCGCACTCCAGGTACGAATCGTTCCGCATTACACACAATGACGCGGTGAAGATCCGTGCACACCTAACGTCAGAAATCAATGCATCTTGGCACACGTCATGACAAATAAATCCACCCTGTTTTTTCACTCCTGGTGTGATTAGGCGTGCAAACCAATTGTAGTGTATCAACTCCTCATGACATCTTATGTTCATTGATTCTCTTTACTTCTCTTAATACAGTAGTCACAGGCGGTTCCCTAGCACAGGCAGCTGTGAAGCAGGAGGCAGTAACTCTCTCCAGAACAGCCCGGTCCGCTCCCTCTCTCACTGGAACAGCCAGTCCAGTATGCCCTCAACTCCTGACCTGAGAACACGAAGCTACGTCCACTCAGCAAGGTGCACACACACATACACACATACTTAATGTCCTCTGCTGTCAACAACCGACTAAGCTTATTGTTCTGTTCAACATCCATTTCGTTAATAATTTATATAAAAGTTTAGTTTTTCAAACCTGTAACAACCAGTAAATTGCTAAAATAGATTTTTTTTTATTTCTTAGTCTAACTCAACCCTTCCGTGGCCGGAGCTCCAGTCTTGAGTCACAGGGAAAGCTGCTGTCATTGGAGGCAGACACAGAGACAGGACTTAGCCCTGACCTCTTCCTGTCAGGCCCACAGAGGACAGGAAGCAACGGCTCTGTTGTCCCAGACGACTGCTCGTCTTGCACCAGCCACTCCAGCTCAGAACATTACTATCCCTCGTCCACCTCTAACCCCAACTACTGCACGTTGGCTGAGGACTCGCCCTCCAAAGCCCGGCAGAGACAGCGACAACGGCACAAATCCGCCGGGCACCTGGGTGCCTCTAGTTCCGGCAGCATGCCCAACCTGGCGGCCCGTAACGGAGGCACCCATTCGGGGGTGTGCGGGAGCCACCAGGGCGTGTACCTCCACAGCCAGAGCCAACCCTCCTCTCAGTATCGCATCAAAGAGTACCCACTTTACACCGAGGGCAGCAGTCCTAACGCCGTGGTGGTCCGCAGCCTGGAAAACGACCAGGAAGGTCACTACAGTGTCAAGGCGCAGTTCAAGACCTCCAACTCGTACACGGCTGGTGGGCTTTATAAGGAGGGGTGGGGCTCAGGGGAGGACGGGGAATCAGGCGGGAGCAGCGGGAGGTTGACCCCCTCTCGTTCGCAGATTGTGAGGACTCCATCTCTAGGGAGGGAGGGTGGAGGGGGTCGGACGGCGGTGTCAGACGAGCTGCGGTGCTGGTACCAGCGCTCTTCTGGATCACTGAAGGAACGCAGTCGGGTCACGCACACCAGCTCCAACGCTTCAGACGGGCGCGAGGGGAGGATAGGAACGCTAGTGAAGGGCTCACCAGGTACATGCACATACAAAGAATAATTTGCTAAGTTTGTCTAGTTTATGTTTATCAAATGTGACCCTGTCTGTGAAATCCAGGCTAAAGTTTCATAATCTAATTGAGATGAGGTACATCAAAGTTTGATTTCACTTAAATTTCAATCTATGACTTGATCTTACTTACAATATTTAAGACAGCAAGGCTATATTTGTGGATGCACTGAATATTCGGGAACAAAAAAGCATTTTCGGTTTTTGGCCAAAAGACTTTTATCACCGAAACAATACAGCCGAAATGTTGTGAAGACGCAAACAGAAACCGCGACCTGCACGTGTTTGTCTGTACCAACATGTCTGTGGTGTGGACGTATTTAACTGCAAAAAGGTGCTAAAGTGAGCAGCTTTCTGTACGCACAGATGCACATGTGGTTGAATGTGTCCGGTCCAGCTCCAGTCAGATGTGATCATCACTATGCCCTTCAAAGATCAAAACTCTTGATGTGTAAACTTTAGAGAGAGTTGTGCTACTGTGTCTCATGCTGTAGTCCGTTAACATACATTTGGCGAATAGAGCAATGAAAACAACGTAATGTTTTTATGTGGAATGACTGTTTATGCTGCGCTGTTTGGAATTTGCCCTCCGTCTGTGTGTGCGCGCGGGTTTAAGTGCACTCAGTAGTGCACACACGGAGAGATGTGTTTCAAAAAGCAAGCGAACATAAAATCTTTCTGTTAATGACAGGGCACATATAAACAAAATGATCTCCACAGTATTCTTTTTTTTTTTAAACATAAGTTAATGTCTTAAGTTTATGTATAGATTAGAATCAGAAACCAGTCTGTGCTTATTTTTTCTTAAAGAGACAGACACCTCAATTAACATACTTAAGTCTGTGTCATTAATGTTAATCAAACAACCCAAGACAAAGAGAAAAAGGTGTTTATTTCTTATTTCTTTCTACATACATTACATAATTATTTATATTTGCTATATTTACAAAATGTATTATATTTATTTTCAAGTTGCTGCAGTAGAAAAAAAAAATTCTCTTCAGGTTCATACATCCAACATAACTCTAAGTGCAGCCATATAAAACATAAACATACAAATATATAAATGAATATATTTTAGGTAGGGGGTGCTTCACAAAGGGTTAATCACTTTTTGGGGTCCATGACATCATAAAGTTTGAAGACCCCTGGTCTAGACTACATTTAGTCTCTCTAGACCAGTGTTTCTCAAACTTTTTCAGCCCAAGGACCACTTTATCTTCCAATTTTTTTCTGAGGACCACCTAACAGAATCCCACTGTAACACCCAAAAAACAACAAAATAGGAAGGATAAGCTAAGTTTAAGTTTAATATGCAACTGTTTCAAGTCAAAAACTAATTTTTTAAAAACAAATGCAATGCTACGTTCAGAAATTATTATATGAATTTTATTTCATTTGAAAAAGTAAATGTGAAATGAGTGGCAGCTTAACTCTTTCACCGCCAGCGTTTTTTAAAAAAGTTGCCAGCCAGCGCCAGCGTTTTTCATGATTTTCACCAAAGTTTAATGCCTTCCAGAAAATGTTCTTCTTTAAATATATAAACATACAATATACCAAATGAAAGAACAGACCCTCTGCTTTCAAACAAAAAAAAACGTTTCTTCCTACCTTCAGTGGTTATAATAGCGGTATTGCGGAAAGACGGAAAATCTCGTCATTGGCGGGGAAGCGTTTTCTCTTACTTGACGAGATATCTCGTCAATGGCGGGGAAAGAGTTAATATGAACAACAAATAAAACTGAGGTGGTGGGTATATGAAGTCTATGGTTGTAACTATGGTAACAATAAAATACTGAAAAAAAAATTTTTCCCCTTAATGTCCAAAATCACTGAAATTACAGGGATTTTACACATGAACAAAAACTATTACATTTCAAAACTAATAGATCTGTGGATTTTAGCTGCTTTCAGTTGACGCTTGATCTTTTATTTTGACTCCTCTGTGGTTTAGCAAACCCATCCATTTTTACGTTATTAAAACAGAAAGGCAAGAACTGATATCACAGTTTCGCAAGTGCATTAAAAATCTACATAAATAAGTGACGATTGTATAAACACTTGCCCAGTTTAGATCATCTTTTGGCGGACCACTTGGGGGGTAGTGGTCCGCGGACCACACTTTGAGAATTACCCACCACATATTTTCAATAAAAATAAGAGGAAACAATACACATTCAATAGTTTTTGTTTTCCTTTTCACTGTGAATGAAATGTAAGTTGGATTCCTATAACAGTCAAGTATCAAAACAATCATACGTAGTCATTAATTTAGGTTAAACTGTTTTCTGTGTCATTCACCGCAACACCCAAGTGACTTTGCATGACCCAACCTTATCCCATTGGGTGGGTCCCAACCCACAGTTTGAAAACCCCTGTCCTAAAGTATACAAGCTGTCCACTTATCAGTTGTGAAACACAATAATTGCAATGCTTTTTT
Source organism: Paramisgurnus dabryanus (assembly GCF_030506205.2). Classification (NCBI taxonomy): domain Eukaryota; kingdom Metazoa; phylum Chordata; class Actinopteri; order Cypriniformes; family Cobitidae; genus Paramisgurnus; species Paramisgurnus dabryanus. The sequence continues at coordinate 35,901,193 of NC_133345.1, read as the reverse complement.
TATTGTATACAAACATCACTAATGTGCACCAGCTGTGCGTTGTACTTTCTTGCGAAACACATGCATGTATACATCGCTGCCTTGATGCTTGTGTGTTTAGTGTGTGAGAGAGAAAGTGATGAGTTGAGACCTTTATTATCTTTCCACTTAAGTGCATTGCTTAGATTCATGTGTAACTGTACACGTGTGAGTGTGTCTGCAGTGTGACAGGGTGGTCTGGTCAGCGTATGCATATGTATGTGTGTGTGTGTTTAAGGGGATTATCACCTCTCTGGGTGGCAGGAACACTCTAGAGATCTGAAGCTCCTCCAGCAGCTCAGTCACATGTCAGGAGTGTGTTAGGACTTTATCTGACCTATGATTCATTAGTGTATAATACTCATATGTGTGTGTGTGTGTTTTAGCTGCCTCTCCGCTCAGTCAGAGAAGTGGAACACCCTGTAGTGACCCCACAGCCACGCCGCCCTGTAGCCCACAGCACATCCTCAACTGGCAGAGCGGGTAAGATGGACACTAGTGTGGGTTTAACCACCTAATTTTCAGATTCATGTAACTGCCATTATGTTTTAATCAATATATACACAACCATTTAAATGTTTGTAAACACTCATTCTTTATTTATATTTTTTTCTACATAGAGAAATAGTAAACTCATCAAAAGTATAATATAACAAAATTTTAATTATAGGAATTATCTTGTGATTAAAAGCATCTAAAATTAATCAAAACTTTAGTGTAGTCACCCCACACAATTTATATAAAATAGTCATTTTATTTCCCATGTGACCCTGTCTGCGTAATCCAGGCTAAAGTCTCATAATCTAATGATGAGATTAGGAGCATCAAAGTTTGATTTTACATTAATTTCAGATTTCACATGACCTTACTTTTATTAAAGATATCAAGGTTATATTTTCACAGAAATTTCTTTACATTATGTAAGAAGATGTTATGTAGAAAACAGTAAATCACCCCAAATTTGTTTTTTCAGGGACTGGATAACAAATGATTAGGGCATATGAGTGCGAAAATACGCTTCTGCAATGAAGTGACTTATCGCTAATATCAGTCCCTCCAGAAAAACGCGATGGCATGATTCAATGTGGGGGCCTACATTTTTTCAAATACTGCGCACTTTCGCTGCATAAATGGCAGATTTCTGTGCGCAAAATATGCGGGGCTTGCATGATTTCATAATTCCTGCATTTTCGTAGCAAAAAGTCACATATATCTTAGCAGAAAGTTGAAAAATGTTGCATTTACTTCACACAAGCGCATCCATGTCCCCTGTTGCCATGGTAACATTATGAAGTGGCGTAATTACGTGACGTGAACATCATTGAAAATGATGCAATTTCCCACAATTACATTGCATAAAATTGCATAAATATCCTGCATATTCTATCGTATTTTTTAAAGGTACAGTATGTAATTTTTAAAAGGGTCTCTTGACAGAAGTGCAAAATAATATTCAAAACTATATTATCAGAGGTTTATAAAGACCTTTAATAATGAACCGTTATGTGTTTATTACCGTAGAATGAGATGTTTTTATCTACATACACCGAGGGTCCACTTACATGGAAGTAGGCATGGGCCGATTACCGGCTTCAAGGTATACCGAGGTTTTAAACAGTCAAGGTTTCAAAACCACTGAAATATTCTGTGATACCGTCTCCAAGGTATGAGCTGTGTTTATACAAAATTCATTAAATCATTAAGTCATGTGATTGATTTGATGTTTACATTTAATATACATTACAAAAATATTATATATTTTTTGAAAGCATATTATAATTTAAAGGCTTTATTTTTACCTGGCATTTAAAAAAATAACACATTTTAGTGTTGCAATGGCAAAACCGTAACACCGTGAAACCGTGGTATTTTTGCTAAAGGTTATCATACCGCCAGAATCTTATACCGGCCCATGCCTACATGGAAGTCGCCATTTTGGGCTGCCATGTTTCTACAGAAGCCCTTAACGGACAAATTTTTTTACTAAGTTGTCTCCGTTGATGACATGTTTGTCTGGTGGTGACTACCGTAGCCTCTCTATGTGTTTCAAAAGTGAGAGGTGAGCAGTGGACGGAGCTGTTGGTTGCAATTTGCAACCTCACCACTAGATACCGCTAAAATTTACACACTGCACCTTTAAGAAAATGTGCCACAAGATCAAGGGTTTTTGCCCGCAACAATCACAAAAAACTCTCCATTTTTCTGGAAGGACTATAATATACACTCGTTTCATAATGCAAACCTACCAAAACCATCCAATCTCAATTTTTTATCTCCATTCCAAAACCTAATATGACCAGACATTGACTCATTAATTTTTTTACAAATTATTAATAATTCTGTGAGCCTGGAGACAGCAGCGTACACAGTGATGTTATAAAATTGTCGCTTAAATGTGTGATATGAATAAATAGTGCTCATAAACGGCTGTTTAAATAATATCCTCTATTGAAATGAGTAGAGGCTTGGACCATTATGGTAAACAGTATTTCTTACATCATGACTTAACAAGGCCATACAAAGCTTTTGTTTAGGTTGCAGCACAGCTATTTTGTTTTTTTTAATGGTAATTTACGTGTCTCTTGTTGTGAATAGTCTTTAAGGAAGTAAATCAGTGCTTATTTGGGTCTATGCAAACATTTTGCAGTTCTTTGCTTTCAGTGAAGATTGTGCAACTTGGTTTACTGTCCTTCAAGTTTTGTTTGTGGAGAACATTCTCTCGGTTCAGAGGTTCACCTAACTTAACAATGCCTTGTCTGTGTTGTTTACTTTAATGGTGTGTAACCAAACTACCACATTGTCAGAATTACACAACTCACTCTGTATTAACTGATCACTACTACACACAAATGCTAACCTCTCTGTCTCTTTCTCTCTCTGTCTTTCTGTGTCACTAACTCACGTCTTCCTGAATGTTTGTGTGTTTTTGGATGTGTGTGTGTGTGTGTGTGTGTGTGTGTGTTTTCTCGGGGCAGTAATGCGACTGAAAGTTCTCCTACTGAAGAGCGCTCTACCTCTCACCAAAGCACTGACCAGTAGAGAGGTACTCTCTCTCTTTCTCTTTTTCTCTATTTCTCTCTCTCTCTCTCTCTCTCTCTCTCTCTCTCTCTCTCTCTCTCTTTCTCTATGCATGTTCTGCATCTCACTTTTCACCTAATTGCACTGTGTTGTCACTTGTCTTGAAATGTCTTAAGTAATCGCCCAAGTAACAAATTTTTAAGAAATCTCAAATTAAAATACAAGACACAGGAAATGTTGTTATTATACATTTTGGTTAACCTTACAATGGTTTGAAAGTAATCTTGCTTCATAACTCTATGCTTTTCATATTTTTACTCAAACAAACCGTATGTAAATAAAAAATTTAGCAGTAGATTTAAAGGTACACTTCACTTTTTTTAAAATATGCTCATTTTCCAGCTTCCCTAGAGTTAAACATTTGATTTTTACCGTTTTGGAATCCATTCAGCTGATTTCCGGGTCTGGCTGTACCACTTTTAGCATAGCTTAGCATAATCCATTGAATCCGATTAGACCATTAGCATCGTACTCAAAAATAGCCAAAGAGTTTCGATATTTTTCTTTAAACTTGACTCTTCTGTAGTTACACCGTGTACTAAGACAGACGGAAAATTAAAAGTTGCGATTTTCTACGCAGATATGGCTAGGAACTATACTCTCATTCTCTAATAATCAAGGACTTTGCTGCCGTAACATGGCTGCAGGAGGCGCAATGATATTACGCAGCAGCCAAAAATAGTCCCCTTGGTTACTTTTAATAGCAGAGGACTATTTTCGGCAGTGCATAATATCATTGCGCCTCCTGTAGCCATGTTACGTCAGCAAAGTGATTTTTACGATGTAACTACAGAAGAGTCAGGTTATAAATAGGAAAAATATCCAAACTAGGGATGCAATTTCTCATATAAGATGATCGTTTAAATTAACGATCAATCAATCGAATAATTGTTAACTGTAATAGTGCAATAAGTCTTTACTGCAGTGGCATAAAGCCAGTGGCATTAAAGTGTGCGTTTAAACGCCAGCTTCCTCACGCGAATTGAAAGATACCACATGCTAGTGGTATTGTAAAATATAAATGTAGTTTGTGTTTTGATAAAATCATTCATTTTCATAATTTTCATCTTGTAATGAAACAAAACGACTAATAGACACAGTGTATAACTCCTCCCCACATGGGCACTCTGGAACAAAATATAAGATTACATTTTAATTTGTTAATTAAAAACGGCTTCTGGTATTCTTCCCTGTGTATAGCAGCGTTAGCAGGTTGCTATGCTAAGCTTGCAAACTTCCCTGAAGAGGATCTTTGCTTTCAGTATCCTAACCATATTTGCTTTATCAGACCCTATAAGATCCACTGTGATCAACTTGCGCTCACTTCAGTTTTTTCTTCGGCTGTATGTGTTTTGCACAGGTGATGCTAATGGTCCAATCAGATTTAATGGATTATGCTAAGCTGTGCTAAAAGTGGTACAGTAAAACCCGGGGATTGGCTGAATTGATTCCAAAATGGTAAAAATGTAACATTTTACTCTAGGGGAGCTGGAAACTGAGAATATTTAAAAAAAGGTGGAGTGTCCCTTTAAAAGCACATCTAACATATTCAACTGATTCGTAGTGTTTTACTAGTGTTCGACTTGTCAAAAAGATGTCTGACACTCTCATCCACTTGTCTTTCCAGATCTCCATTCAACGATAGTTGTTTCCTGAGCAGTCCCCTGTGCTCTGAGATAGCGGATGTACAGTGGTACGGACGTGAGAAGGCAAAGCCGGGAACACTTGTCTAAACCCCCATCCCTCTCGCCTCTGTCTAAAATGGAGAGTTCAATAGGCAGGCCTGACTGAAGGCTGGACCTTAACTCATCTAAACACACCATTGGCTGGAGCCAGTACCACCTGACCTGCTCTTCCCCCTTTAACTTTCTCACTGTATATCCGGCGGTACAGCGCTTACGAGCAACGGAAATACAGGAGACTAAACCGAACTTGACCTTTCCTGACCCTCATTCTCGACGAACGATGAACTTCGACCCAGTTAGCTGGCAGCCAGATCCTCTGTATGCACAAACCCTTCATGTTTAATCTGTTGGCGCATGAGAGAAACCTCTTATGTGCACGTTTATTGTACTATAAGTAAATTCCACCCATACATGCTCAACATGACATTGTCCCCTGCTGTCGTGTGTGTTCCCTTTGCACTGATGTCAGAGAGCCGACATCGTTCTCTTTCATACACATGACATGCACAAAACACATTCCGGTGAATTGCTTTGTCATCGACCAACTTCTTTGTAGATTTGTATTTTTTCAGTTCGACGACCACGAGCCCCTACAGCATACCTTCTCGTTGGAGCCCAGTGCACCATAAGTCCCGCCCACCAATGTGTAATTTTTTGTGAGTTGGCAACCTCCCCACATTGGACCTGGATTTATCCGCCAAAGATGGTGATGATGTGAATATGATTCAGCTAAAACAACCAGGCGCATGTATTTCCGAAAAAACACTGTTCATGTCTGTGAAAACTGTGAGTGTCATTTTGGAAACGTGGTCTTTGTATGTAATTTGTCATCTGCAAATCATTCAACACCTTGGTTTACATTTAGAAGCCATAACTTATGTTAGATAGAGGTTAGCTCAACGTTAGCATGACCTTCTCTCGACCAATCTGTGAGGTACTGTACGTGCCGCGTAATAACTCAGGCCACAACCAGTGTACTTTGTTACTACGGCAGTTTGCCAAAATGGTGCTCTGAGCCTGTGCTGTACACAGATGATGTCCCACAATGCCCTGCTGTAAGCCCATACTGCATGCAGAACGTCACAGCGTGAAAATGACAAATCCCCCATAGTCTTTCTCTATGTAGTGTTGTGACATCAGTGAGGTAACACACGCAAAAACCTTACGTGGGACTCCGAACAATCCTGGCCTTATAGGTTTTGAGGTTTTTTGGTGTGTGTCTTGTTTTTAATACTCACATCACCATTATAACATATTAGGTTCATATGTACAAAAAAACGCAAAGTCAGATGAGCACAATGTAACGTGGCACACAGACTAAAACGATATTGCAGTCTTACTGATGTTACCTCTGACCTTTGAAGGATTTTAGGAGAACAGCATTCCAGAATGTGTGACTCGAGCAGGTACTCTGTTTTCAAAGCATGCAAACTTCATAACCAAGAAGAAACAATAAGCTCAAACATCTCTGTATGAGATGAGTACAGGGTGCGTCTGAACCCGAGACCACTGGTGCCCGTCACCTCGGTCGTCTGTAATCGAGGAAGCCATAAAGCGTAAGATCACGTTTATTTATACACACTGCAGTTTAGACACAAAGTACCTTAAGGAACAGATAGCTGAAAGCACAGCTTTGGCTGTTATCAGTCGACATTATAAAACAATCATATGGGTCCAAATCACACTTACAGACTCAACCTGTATGGCCAGTCATAAATCATAACTCCCAGATTATCTCCACGTCAGAAATGTTTCATTTGCCCTAAACTAGATGGTTTAACACACACTGTGCATCTAAATGTTCAGCTCTTAATCAATGTGAGCTCACTCCTCGTCTACCTGTGTTTAATAACAGCAGTAATCTTAACACATTTATCTACATTTATAGGTAGGACTGTGGAAATCTTGACTGGGTTCTTTTAAGAGAGAGTGTTTATTTAATGAATTTTATAAATCAGTATTTGTTTTAATTTTACACAAAGCTAGGAAATGGCAGCAACATGTTCAGGTGCTACAGGACGAGCAGATGCTGAGGAAGATGAGCGCTTTGTTTCCTAGCCGTAGACGTTACCCAACTGTCGTTAATAGCAGTTGTGCAAAATGAAGGACGTTAGTTACTAAACTGTCTATTACACTTCATCTTGACAATAGAGCATGTTTTATGAGTTCATTTCAGACATAACCGGACACAATAAAACAATGTTGTAGAGAAAAAAAAATGTGGAATTGTTGGGCGGGTTAAATGTAACCCAATTCCACAGTTAATTTATTCTTTTTTCTATTAAGAATTTGTATAGTAACATTTTTCAAAAATCGTGTTGTTGGCAACTGATACTGAATTTTCCAGAAGAAAAATGTGGTGGTTCTTGAGATTCTGAAAATAAATTATTGCTGAATGTTCTCTAAAATGATGTGTGAAATCATTTTATTGCTCTTTGTATTAAATCATGATTTGTCTTAGGATTTGTGCTGCATTTCTTAAAGGGAAAGTACAGACAAAAATCATAAATTTACTCACCCATTTTCTTTCTTTATTCTTTAGAACCCAAATGGAGACTTTTAAAACACTGTTGCCTTTTGTTCAGTGCACGTTTCTTTGTGTCTGAACTGATGTTTGGCCAGTTTTAATTGGCAACAACTTAAACAACAGTGATATCCACAACAAGAGAATAGAGGAGTTAAGTTATTTAACACTTTTGGGTCATTAAAGGGAACATTTCACAAGACTTTTTTAAGATGTCAAATAAATCTTTGGTGTCTTCAGATTACATATGTAAAGTTTTAGCTCAAAATATCATATAGATAATTTATTATAGCATGTTAAAATTGCCACTTTGTAGGTGTGAGCAAACATTTGCCATTTTGCCATAAAGTAAATTTACTCACCCATCAACTGTAGTAGTGTACCACATAAACATACACAGAATTTATTAATCAAAATTTTCATTTCACCCACCAAATCAAAACAAAGGCACCAAAGGATTTGCATATGTGATTTTCTTTCAGATTAATTTACAAACAATACCCGTTTCCATTAATAACATAAGGTAAGCATATTTTTATTTGTTAGTCTAATTTAAAAATATAATGCATATATAATTTGTTTTATTTACTTCTCTTTTTAGGCTAACAAGTTTCCACACTTTAGGTAAAGTCTAATCATGTTATAGTAGTAAGAATAAATATTGGTCAGTGGTCACTCAGTATTTCTTCTTTTGTGTCCTGCACAAGAAATGAAATCAGATGGGTCTTAAAACAACATCCGGGTAAGTGATAACAGTTTTCATTTTCAGGTGAATTCCTAGATAAAAAATAAAAGGTTACACTTATCACTAGAATTAGGATACGCTCCAACAGCCTTCGAACTGGTAGCTAATAGTCCCCTTATTAAAAAGCCTAATCTTGGTCAGGGAGAACTAACTAATTTTAGACCAATTTCAAATCTCCCTTTACTCACATAAAATATTGGAAAAGTAGGTGCACATTTTTAGAGAAAGTAGTATGTATACAAATTTTCAATCAGGATTTAGGCCCCACCATAGCACAGAAACAGCAATGCTTAGAGTCACAAATATCTCCATTTAGCATCTGATCTCGCTGCTTATATTACTAGACCTTAGTGCAGCTTTTGACACAATAGATCATCCAATTCTACTGGTTTATTTAATTTATTTAACCAACAGCTATCACTTCACTTATGTGAATGAGGAAAAGTCATGTTACTCTCAGGTTAAATATGGTGTACCACAGGGATCAGTTCTAGGCCCTTTCCTTTTTTTGTTATACATGCTTCCCCAGGACAGTGCTTCCCAATCTTGTTCTTCGAGGACCCCCTCCCAAAAAGTTTAAGATGTCTCCTTATTTAACACACCTGATTTAACTAATCAGCTTGGTAGGGAGACATGTTTACCATTTTGGAAGGAGGCTGATTAGTTGAGTCAGGTGTTTTAAATAAGGAAACATCTAAAACGTTTTGGAAGAGGGATCTTGAGGACCAGGATTGGGAAACACTGCCCTAGCAGACACATATTCAGGAAACAACATCAATTTGCATTTATGCTGATGATACTCAGCTTTACATTTCCTCAGACCCTTGCGAAACCCAATGTTTTTTAAGCTAACAGACTTTATCAACGATATCAGGCAAACAATTTCCTTTTCCTTTACTCCAATAAGACATTTAAACCAAATAGCTCAAAACAAAATATGGCAGAATACAACATCTCTATGGTTATACATAGTATAGTTCTTTTTAAGTAGTATGTAAGGGCTTTTAAATAAAAGTATATTAAAAACCAGTAATACCTAAATTGAGTTTTAATGTACTAAAATGTCTCTAAGTTTATCTTAACAGGGATTAAAGACTATTTTTTGTATATTACGTACAAAATTAGTGTGCGAAAAAAGTACACTTACTAAGTGTACTTAAAGTGTATTTAGTGCAGTTTTTACCACATGGGTTCCTTGTCATGGAATCCCGGTGGAAATTTCATAAATTCCTTACTGTTTCCTGTCTCATACTGAACACTAAGTTATGCAATGACTCTTCAGTTCTGATAAACTCTCTTTTCTTTTGGTCTGCTGTGTTAATATGAGTCAGATTTTGCACCACCCCTCGTAGGAAGTGTGTGTTCTTCTAGAGGATGTTTTTGTCTCTCGACAATGGCTCAGGGTTTCCCTCAGCAACAGGAAAACAACACTGGAAAACCAAACATCTGAGACTGAACGGCTGTTATTGTCCTGGCAGTCACCCAGTGTCGTGCTGTAGATCTGTTTTGGTGCCGAATCCATTGTGCCCACTGAAAACTGAGATGTGGACAACAAGAGGCACTGTGTTTGCAGAAATCGTCTTAGCAGAAGCTTTGTTGAATGAAATATTTTCACCGCTGAATGCATGACGTTCCCCTGCTGGGCAAGAAGACTGAAGAACTCTGAGGAATGTTGTGTTCAGAAGAACATAAAAGCACGACTTTATAGAGAAGATTAGAGTATCACCATCAGCCAGGCGGGTCAAGACATTTGGAGTTATTTTGGAGAATTTTGCAGGCCCAAAGCTGACTAAAGGCCAAAGTAAACACCACAGGATGTAGACAGCACAACTGCTTTAATTCCAAGGGTTTTGGTAGTGGCCCAAAATCTGTGACAGAAATAAAGATAAAAAAAGGCGGTACTCTCTTAAAAAAAAAAAGTATAACTAAAGAGTGCATATTAGTTCCTCCAAGGGACATATTGGTACCGAATGCATACAATGCATGCAAACGGCTAGTTTGTGTAATCATGCACAAACGCACACACAAGCTCAATGTTTTGCTAATAAAGTCCAGTTCTTCCTGAATAATGTTTCTGCAGGATCTCGAGGAGAGCAGCCTATTCTGTTACAGCTTTCCACAGCAGCTGGAAACGGTTATTCTCTCATCTGATGGGTGTGTGTGTTACTCTCACAAGCCGTGAGAACACAGTCCGCATTGGAATGCTGTGTGAAGAGACGTATATTGTGCGTATCCTGGGAGTTTCGGATTGGTGTGTTTATAGTCCAACTCTTTCATCACCGTGGAAACTGCAGCAAGGGTTGATGGGAGCTGGAGTCTGGGGTTTCTCCAGCGCCCTAAGAGAAATCTGCTCTAGCTCCGCCAATATTGGGGTCATGACACGTAAAACTGTATATTTGTATGCGGAGGTTTAAAAACATCCATATGCATATAATAATAACTAACTTTAAGCACATTCAAAGTAGTTTTTAAGCCTTTGAAGGCTCATAAAAAGTCAAGTTATGTTTTCTTTCTTTTATTAATGTTAACATTTATAATTTCCTCACCCTGGAGTTGTTCCAAACCTGTTTGCATTTCTTTGTCCTCCTAAACACAAATGAAGATATTTTAAAAAATGTTAAAGGGATAGTTCAACCGAAAATAAAAATCTCATCATTTACTTATCCTCATGTTGTCCTAAACCTGCATGATAACATACCGCTGACGTACCCACCGTTTTCCATAGTAGGGAAAACAAATACTATGGAAGTCAATGGGTACCGTTGATTCCGATGGGTGAGAACCAGATGGACATAAGTGACATTTCACCGACTTTACAGGAGGGCCAGAGCAAAAAAAGTCTTGATCTACTAATTTCTATTTTGTATAACTTCAAATTGATTAAGATTTCAATTGTGTCCTTTTGACAGCCAAAAGAGCGCATCGAGAGCTTTAACTTAAAGGATTGGTCTATTTTCTTTAAAAAAATCCAGATAATTTACTCACCACCATGTCATCCAAAATGTTGATTTCTTTCTTTGTTCATTCAAGAAGAAATTATGTTTTTTGTGGAAAAACATTCTAGGATTTTTCTCACTTTAATGGACCCCAACACTTAACAGTTTTAATGCAGTTTAAAATTGCCATTTCAAAGGACTCCAAGCGATCCCAAACGAGGCATAAGGGTCTTATTTACCAAAACGATTGTCACTTTTGGCAAGAAAATAAAAAATATGCACTTTTAAAACACTACTTCTCGTCTTCCTCCGGTCCTGTGACGCGCCAGCGTGACCGCACGTAATTGCGTAAGGACATCAAAAGGTCACGTGTTACATATATGAAATGCACATTTGCGGACCATTTTAAACAATAAACTGACACAAAGACATTAATTAGGATCATTCCACATACAACAACGTAGGAACGATCCTCTTTTTCCACACTTGTAAACACTGGGACGTAGTTTTGCATACGTCATCCGTGACCTTTCGGCGTCATTACGCAATTATGTGAGGTCGCGCTGGTGTGTCCTGGAATGTTTACTTCAAAAAACATAATTTCTTCTCGACTGAACAAAGAAAGACATCAACATTTTGTATGACATGGTGGTGAGTAAATTATCTGGATTTTTTTTTAAGAAAATTGACTAATCCTTTAATATATCTACAAGATGTCACTTAGGCCCTTCTGTATCTTTTTTGGGTTCGACAAAATAAAAACACTCATATAGGTTTAGGACAACATGGGGGTGACATATGACGGAATTTTCATTTTTGGGTGAACTTTCCATTTAGTAACAAACCAGATCTGAGGCACTATTCCATTCCATACTATTATTTATCCTATGGAAAGTATACATTTAAAGTACATAAATATTTTAAAGTACAAACCACCAACACCTAGAGTTTTAATGTTCATCCATATTTATTTTCCAATCTATTTTATTAAGATATAAACAGAAATATGTACAAAATAATTTAAATGTCTTCTTTAGGCATCTTCGGTGTTTAGTGTGACCTCTCTTGGCACTAAACACATCTTGAGCGTTTTTGAGCAGAATGAAGTAAAAACATGAATTTCTTTAAAATGAGAAATTAAAGGATTTAATTTCATTTAGGTTTAAGAGATCCTGCAGTTTTCTGCTATTGCTCAAGTGGAAGGGTAGTTTACCCTAAAAACTTGACACATCAGTTAACATATTTTAATACTATATACACATTACCTGTATTTTCTGGATGTATTCTATTAAAGAGACTGAGAAACAATTATATATGAGCACTATAACATGGTGCATGGTGGCCTAAGACTTGGAGAGTACTGTACCTTTTTCAAATAGTTTAATGGTGACCCTCCCTGTGAAAACCCTGTGCTTTTTGCCATAAAATAATCCTACGTAAAGAACATTCTGTGAAAATATAACCTTGATACCTTTAATATTGACCGAGTAAGGTCATATCGAAGATTAAAATCAAATATTGATGCTCCTAATCTCATCATTACCTTTCCCGCTTTAGCCTAGATTTCACAGACAGGGTCACATCACGTCTTCAAAAACATCAAAGTTTGCTGTTAAAGATTTGAGATGACTCAAACAGATGAATCAGATTTTTGAACCGACTCATCAAAGACAATGAATGAAATCAAACGTTCATCTGTATTTGGCTTATTTACATTTTAAGTCCTGTTCCAGGATCAGCATGTCACTCTTCCTGTGACTAACACCTTTAAATCATCTCAGGAGTACAGATGGATGTCTAATTGTGGCTCTCATGGAGTGAGGAATGTTTTCACAGTGACTCAAGCTCAAAGCATTGATGTTCATCCATAAAAGGTCAATCAATGAATGCAAAAGAAGATCACTCTTGTAGTCAGAATTTATTAAAAAAAAAACAAAAAAAAAACATCCATACATTCTCAAGATTAGGGTATATTTACAGTCAATAACATATTTACAAAGTCAGAAAGCAACAAGCTTGTGTTGTGTTGTGTCACAGAGCATTGTACTCCACACACTTGGAAGGATCCGTTGGAAAATGTTTCTGGCAGATTGTCATTAATCGTTTCAAACCCTGAAAAACAGAATAAACATCAAGTACATCAATGACCAGATCATACACACCAGCACTTCACACAGAAAAAAACCCCACACTATTCCCACCTGGATATATTTTCTCTGGGTCTCATCGTTGAGCACGTGGGCTACGTGTTTGGAAAAGATCTTCTCACGTCCCGTACGAGCGTGGATGCCCACCATGGTCACACCGATGGGCCACGGGGCGTTTCCTATAGCCATCTGCAGATAAGCATCATTCGCCTGCAGGTACATAAACTGAATATTAGCAGTGCCTTCTAGACTAATATGTAAATGACTAAACATATACAAGTATAAGACATACCTTAACGTATTCTCTCTCCAGCATGAATTTTATAATGTCTGTGATAGACTCCTTAATGTCTTCTGATAAATTCTAGAGATGAAAAGAAAATACTTTTAAGTGGAAGCATCAGATTATTTTGTCTAAATGATGCTTGCAGAATTTCATACCTTCTTGCGCAGTTTTCTGAAAAGTGGTTTTAAATACGATTCGGTCTGTTTTTGGGTGGCGCTGGCGAGCTTGCCCTGCACGCTACGTTTAACTTGGTCCTCTCTGCTGTTGAGATCTTTGGCCCAAACGCCCAGCAAGAACTGTAGATGCCACACAAACAATAAAAGTAATTGTAATCATATGTTATCTTCAAAATAATATTTATAATTAGTCTCAATGAATAAGTGTTAGTATGCAAACTTTAAACATTTAGGTGAGGTTTCCCAGACAGGGTTTATGTCTAGTCCAAGACTAAAATACATGTTTGAGCTGTCTCAATTAAAAACAGCGTGGACTCATATCTTAAAATATTTCAGTGCCATTGCTTTTGTCTCAAGATGCACACCAGTATTGTTTTTGTCTTTATTTTAATCTAAACCTTGTCTGGGAAACCGAACCTTAAAGAGTTAATAAAGCAACATTTACGTACCCTTAACACTTTATCTATGATGTCCATGTCTCTGACATCATTACCTGTGCCAAGAGATGCTCCCAGAGCCTGATAAAAACAGAGAAATACAGCACATCAGTACAGAAATTAACTCATCGGTCACTGTAGACACTAGATAAGCATTTGATTTCAGTCTATGGTGCCACCTAGTGGTGGTAACAAGGTAGAATTAAAGGTCAGGTATATGTCAAGGATCATTTGGATTTAAAAAAGTAGCTAACAATAATGTTGTGGTATCCCTGTTTGTGTGTGTTTTCTGGTATATGAGGTTTACGCGTGTATAAAAAACCTGTGTGTGTGTGTGTTTACCTCCAGCTCCTCAATGGTGGTGTTTTCTTCATGCACTTTCAGATCATGTTGTGTGTCCACCTCGCCGACTTCTCCACCCACAATCTCATTCAAATACTCCTGATCGATCTTATCCATGGCAGCCTTCAGGTCGTTCCTCAAACCCTAGTAAACACAATGAAAGTATTTAAAATCTAATTCTACAGACAACAAATTATAGATAATTTACTTACATAAAAACATATCTAACACAATCAATCCTTACCTTATTTACTTCTGGTGCTAGAATTTCAATCTTACGGAGTCTCTGGAAAGCATCATAATCAGATTCGGCAAACAGACGTATCGGCTCACCGCGTTCCCTTAGACGTCTGATAACCTGTACACAACCAGAGAATAAAGTACATTATAACAATACTTAAAGGAAAAGTTCAATGTATGGACAAGTGATCCGTGATTGGCTGTCCCACCTCCTGTCGAGAAAGCGTCATTGGTAGCTTCTCCTCCGACAGCTCCAGTTCTAACACAGGATTGGTTGACGTAGATGGGAGCTGCTTCTCATCATTGTTGTCCAGCTTTGGAGGAAAATTCAATAAAACGATGTAACAATTTTGCTATTTTATGATTAAATGCCACCATATCAAAACATAATTGTCAAACTGAGGCAAAGGGAAGCTTGAAAAGTAATCCAAAAAAGTTTATATTTAACAAAAATAGATATTTCTTTATAAAATCACAAAGCTTAACGTTATATTCTGTGAAAAAATCCTTCTTTAACTATTAAGAAAGATTAAGAATAAACACCTTTTTATGAAAACAGCAGGAAATCCTTTATTTACAGTAGGGCTGCACGATATTAAAGAAGAATGCAACATTCGATATGACAAATATTTTAAAAATATTATTATACATTAATTATTTTAGCATCACACCGTTTTTCTCTGCTATCTGCATCAACATAAAATTTTGACTAGAAGTAACTTTTTGAAGTAGATTTTTGAACATTTCTGTATATCTTGCAGCCCTAATTTAAAGTGTTTGAATCTGTCAGCCAAGCCTGACACACCATGCATGTCATCACCAACATGCACTGCTTAATCAAAACTTACTAATAAAGCTCAATTAAAAACAAATCAAATAAAAAGGCAGCAAGGGGTTTAAATAAAGTGCTTTGCTCCTGGTCGGGCATCTGTGACATACCAGGGCAAAGAATCGACTTTGACATCATTACTTTGCTGAAAAAAACTGTAGGTTTTCTGTCCAACACTGGGAGCATAAGCATTTAAAGGGGACATTTCACAAGACTTTTTTTTAAGATGTCAAATCAATCTTTGGTGTCCCAACTTGAGTACGTATGTAAAGTTTTAGCTCAAAATATCATATAGATCATTTATTATAACATGTTAAAATTGCCACTTTGTAGGAGTGAGCAAAGATGTGACGTTATTGGGTGTGTCCTTTAAAATGCAAATGAGTTGATCTCTGCACTAAATGGCAGTGCCGTGGTTGGATAGTGCAGATTAAGGGGCAGTATTATCCCCTTCTGACATCACAAGGGAACCAAATTTCAATGAGCTATTTTTTCACATGCTTGCAGAGAATGGTTTACAAAAACTAAGTTACTGGGTTGATCTTTTTCACATTTTCTAGGTTGATAGAAGCACTGGGGACCCAATTATAGCACTTAAACATGGAAAAATTCAGATTTTCATATATATGTCCTCTTTAAACACGTGTTTTGTCATGCTGAAACTCAGTCAAACATCTGTCTGACATCATGCATACTGTCTACCTGTGACTGAGCCCTACCTGTCGCATAGGCTGTTCATTAGCAACCTATACTCACAGCACAAAGAGACAGACAGACAGACAGCAGGAGAGAGAGAAAATGAGCATCCAAATACACAGAAGATGATGCTCTACTGCATGTCGAGAGAGAGAGAGAGAGAGAGAGAGAGAGAGAGAGAGCGAGAGAGCTATGTATACATTTATTAAGGTGAATAACCAAGATTATGAGTGAATGAGTGATTAAATAAATACATTCAGAAGAAGAGTTAAAATAGACTTCTAAACAACAACAAAGTGTACTTATTACCGTAATATACTACAATATGCTACAATGAACTACAGTTTATTATTAGTAGGTACTAAAATATTCAAGTACTTTCTCACATGGGTAGACATTTAATCCCATGTCTACCCACGTGATGAACTACTTGTATATTTTAGTACCTACTAATAACAAACTGTAGTTCATTGTAGCATATTGTAGTATATTACGGTAATTACTTTACTTTGTTATTGTATACTACATTAACTATAGTAACTTAAGGGTTTATTAGTACGCCATAGTATCTATAATTTAACTATAGGGAGTTGATAAACTGTAGTAAATATTGTGATATACTTTATAATGGTAAGGTTCGGGAACACTACAGTACCTAGGAATTTGACTACAGTTTACTATAATAAGTCGTAACATAATAAAATATACTACAGATTAGAAAGACTTTATGTGGGTAAATTCACAGCTAAAATGTGTACCTTGTATCCACTTCTCTTGTAATAATCTTCTTCTTCCTTACGAGCCAGATCAGCTCGTTTGAAGTATTTCTTTGACCCCTACAGAAACATTAAAGTGTTTAGACAAACACAGATATGCAAGAGACACGTTAATGTAAACTGTAAACAGATGCATATAGAAAGATCTAGAAGAATCGCTACTCACATCCACCAGATCTTTCTCCTCTAACAGTTTCCTTTTCCGCGCGATCTCCGCTTTGAGGATATCCATCATCCACAAAACAACAACACTTCAGATGAGAAATAACGAATATACTTTAGATATTTAAGGAGAAAATGCAGCAACTCTGCGTATACATAAACATCCAACCGGATGTAGTTTAGGTACTTCCGCTCAGTGCTTCGCTCTCTTATTCATCGGTGAGGAAGAGTTCTGATCAGGAACACTACTGCTCTCTTGTGGACAGATGTGTTATTGATAGTAAAAAAAAGATTTTTAGAAGTTTTATTTATTTATTTTAATTATTTAGAAGTTATTATTATTTGTTTGTTTTCTATTGATTATTGAACGTAAAATGACTACAAGGTATACAAAGCAAAAAACATAAAAAACAACAAATATTATTTACAGCAAGGCATTTAAATTCATTTACTCAACTAAAATTATATAAAGAAAAATAAAATATAAAAGTAAAATAATTTAACAATATAAATTATTATCATCATTGTTTTATTTTATATATATACATAAAAAATAAAACAATGATGATAATATATAATAATAATGAATTTAATAATTAAAGATAATATCTTTTATTTTTAGTTTTTTATATATATTTTAGAGCTGTCTTTAATTTATTTATATTTTATTTTGGTCTAGAGACTAGTCCTACTAATTAGATTTTTCCTCATATTTTCTCTCTTATTTTCTTCTTTTTTTATTAAATGAAATATAGATTTAAACTTTCCTGACAACAGATCAGTGATTCAGTCTCTTTTCAGTCTGTCCAATGTAAATATATAAATATATAATATATATATATACTTATTTATTATATCATTGTTTATTGTTTATATATATATATATATATATATATATATATATATATATATATATATATATATATATATATATATAAACAATGATATAATAAATAAGTAACAAAGCATTCATTATTGGTACAATGCATTGATTTAATAATGCTTTACTGTTTTAAGACGATATAGTAATTTCAATCAGTTATTTATTGCCATGTGTACATGCATCGAGTAAAAAAGTATAATAAAAAACTTTTAAAATTCTTTTCCTCAGACTATAAAGAAGACAGAATACAACTGACTGCACTACTACTTACCCAAAATATAAACATGTACAGAACAACTTTCCAAAGTAGACACATTTTAAAAGTTCATATCAGATCATATTTTAAAGCAGTCCTCTTTTATTTATATAAGTGCTTTGGTTGACACAACACTCAATTTATTGATTTTATTTAAATAACTATAGATAATATCTTTTTTAAAGTTTTAATATTTTAGATCTGTCTTTAATGTATTTATAATATATTTTGGTCTAGACTGTAGTCATCTTTTCTTCCTCATGTTCTTCTCACCTGCAGTAGCCTACTCTTTTATTAAATGAAATATATATTTGAACAGTTGACTTTTTTTAACCATTTGTCATTTGTAGGAGCCGTCCCAGACTTTTAAAGCAGATGGAGTTTCCTCTTCTCTTCCTGACAACAGATCAGTGATTCAGTCTCTTTCCAGTCTGTCCAATGTAAATCTGGACCCTTTACACGCGCCCCACAAATATTAGCGACCATCAGGTGGCGCAAAGGATAAGACGTGACGAATTTGGAAAGAATTAAGAGGTTTATATATTTACATCATTATCGAGCAGCTCCGCATCGGCATTTTAAAGCCGTCCTATCCATCACCATCTTCATTCCAGAGAGGCGTGCATTTATCATTAATGCATCAGTCCTTCAATGATCGGTTCGGTTCGGTTCACTCATCACCATCATCATCATCATCATCATCAGAGACTTAATGAGTTTGTCAGTGATTAAAGAGCCTGGCTGCTGATGAACTGGGCTGGACTCTGGCTTCACCGCTCTCCCCTTAAAATGGAGTTTATGAAGAGGAGACGGAGCAGGAAATCTCAGAGCTTTAAACTGGTCAATGATGCAGGTAAGATGTTTTTAGAGAAGCAGACACAGACTCAGCATCAGTAGATCACAGCAGACAAAAGAGCAGAGACAGACAGGCGTTACGTCAGGACGCTGGAATGCACCTGTGATACAATATATCATTCCCTTCATTGTCATTCTGACATCACGACGCCACATTTGGCATGTTTAAATAATATGGTTTGGAGTAATGTGGATTTTTAATGACTGTTATCTCATGCTTTACGGCTTCTGTGATAGTAAAGACGATTTTTATCTTGTAATGAATACAGTCTGTTTATTCAGCTTCTTTTCAAATGCAATAGAGTAAATAAAGGTTTATGTACATGTGTAGCCTATGTGGGAATGTGGTTCAGATTAAGCTCTGGTCAGCGTGTAATAGTCACGCAACCTACAGGTGGTCACGTGCGTCACACACACAGGGCTGCTTTACTGAGTGACGTCACGCAGAAGAGATATTACTGTACATCATACTACGTGTAAAACTATGCTTTTTCACACTTTAACAATTATTACTTTTTTAATGCATTTTTTTTTGCGTGAAATCACATTAATCTACTGACTACGTGGAATATTTCTACTTTTTAAACCGCTTGTCACTCTGGTTAACTGTTTAAAAGGATAGTTGACCCAAAAATACAAATTCTGTCATATTTCTGTCACTCTCATGCTGCTACAAACCTGTTTAAATGTATGTTTGAGCTGCCTTGTGCAGTGTTCACACCAAACGCGAATAGAGCGTCTGGCACAAATTATTTCAATTTAAAGTCAATGTAAAGATGCGTTTACGTGTGTCCGGAGGTCTCGCGGTGCGAATGAGGCGTTAAGCGGCGCGATATTTCGCGGGAATGACGCAAATTGACGCAAATTGACGCAAATGTCTATTGAATGTCTACCCATGTGAGAAAGTACTTGTATATTTCAGTACCTACTAATAATAAACTGTAGTTCATTGTAGTATATTTCAGTAATAGGTACACTTTGTTGTTGTTTATTAGTCTATTTTTACTCTTCTTCTGAATGTATTTATTTAATCACTCATTCACTCATAATCTTGGTTATTCACCTTAATAAATGTATACATAGCTCATTCTCTCTCTCTCTCTCTCTCTCTCTCTCTCTCTCTCTCTCTCTCTCTCTCTCTCTCTCTCTCTCTCTCTCTCTCTCTCTCTCTCTCTCTCTCTCTCTCTCTCTCTCTCTCTCTCTCTTTCTCTCTCGACATCTTCTGTTTCCTATGTATTTGGATGCTCATTTTCTCTCTCTCTCCTGCTGTCTGTCTGTCCGTCTTTTTTGTGCTGTGAGTATAGGTTGCTAATGAACAGCCTATGCGACAGGTAGGGCTCAGTCACAGGTAGACAGTATGCATGATGTCAGACAGATGTTTGACTGAGTTTCATCATGACAAAACACGTGTTTAAAGAGGACATATATATGAAAATCTGAATTTTTCCATGTTAAAGTGCTATGATTGGGTCTCCAGTGCTGATGTTTATATTGTCATTTTGTGTATTGGCCACCAGTTGTGTGATTGCAGTACCAGCTTTAGCCACAAGTTTTGTGATTGCAATACCAGTTTTGGCCACAATCCTACATACTGTTCCTTTAACGATTAATCGCGATTAATCTATAGCAGAATAAAAGTTTTTGTTTACATCATATATGTGTGTGTGAACTGTGTATAATAATTATGTATATATAAATATGCACACATGCATGTATAATTTTAAGAAAAAAATATATTTCTATATTAGGTATTTATATTTATATATAATATAAATTATGCATAAATATACAAATGTATATACACATGTAAAAATTTCTTAAATATATAAATGCATGTGTCTGCATTTATTTATACAAATTTATTATACACAGTTCACACACATATATCATGTAAACAAAAACTTTTATTCTACTATAGATTAATCGCGATTAATCGTTAAGCATCCCTACTTTTAAACATTTTTAATTTAGGTTAGCATTGTGTTAGCATCTGAAAAGATGTGGGTTTGATACCAGGGAACACACATACATAAACAGACATCTTGAATGCATCTTTGGATAAAGGTGTCTGGCAAATATGTAGGCTACTGTATATGTAAATGTAAAAGTATTCCCATCTATGTGTTATTCATGAACATTTATTTTATTAAGCAATCAGCATTTAACTATGCAGTTAAAATCATACTTTATTTTTAAAGTCCATTTTATTTTAATAGTCCACTTGTTTAAAAGGATAAAACCCCATTTAATTAAAACGTTTAACCTCTGTACCTGTAGCCTGCTTGGCAAATTATGGTGTTAGCAGCAGAAAGGTCATGGGTTTGATCATACTGACAATATAGCCAAGTCACTGTAAGCATCTGCCAAATGCATAAATGTAAATATGATCACAGAAGTCTTATAGGTTGCACATTTCCCATCTTCGTCCAGATCTTACACATGAATTGGATGATGTAGACCAGAATGACACTGAAGGAGATGCCCTGGATGCTTCTGAAACTGAAGGTATTGTACATCAACCCTATCTGAATTTCACCTCCAGACATACAGTATATAGTCTGTGTATGTTAACTGTTTGACTTAGCCTGGTTAGGTGATGACGGGATGGAGATAAAGAAGCAAATAACTGGCATGATGCGTCTGCTGAGTGATAAAACCGGACGTGTGTACCAGCGGGTCGGAAGGGAAGGGGAGACGCTCAAACAAGAGCCGCAGGAAGAGGCTCTCAACCTGCCTGTGACGCACAGCCCGACCCCTGAACATCTTCAGTACTGGAGCTCCGCTCTGACTCACGGGCAGTACAGCACCCGCTCCAAAACACAGAGGATGCTGAACCACTCCAAAGCAAATGGTATGTCTTTGTTAAACACTGAAATCAGATTAATGTACAGCACAAAAGCCACTGCAGTATATTGTGACCCTATCTGTGAATTCCGGCTAAGGTTTCATAAAGTCTTATAAACTAATGATCATCAGTTTCATCATTCACTTTGACTTCAAGGAATATAATCACTTATCTAGTAGAAGCAGTGTTATGTGACTGTAAGCTACAGTAGATGTATTGTCTGGCACTGCAGCAGCATGCGTCTAGACAGCCTTGAATAAAGCAACAAACACGTAACGTCTTTCTCAAACACACACAAAGACACTTTAACACCCACTCAGTCTCTTAACACATTGCAGTCAGTAAGTCAGCGGTTATTGTGTAGTGTGCTCGACGCCTCTCACAGTTTAACATCATCAGAGGTGGTCGTTGTGTTGACTATACATGTGTGTGTTTTGATTCAGACATGGCCTTGCCCCCTCCGCCTGCTGCCATGGCAACTGAGTCCAGCTGCTGTATGTGTAATTGTAAGAGCACCCTGCGGGCGATTCTACTTGAGTTACGTACCATGAGAAAACTCATCCAGACTCAAAGAGGTATATTACACGTACACTTATCTACATACACCACGGGGCTGTGTGTGTCCACTGTTTTGCATGTTGTAGAATAATACACATTGACAACGTCCAGGCCAAAGTCGCATAATCTAATGATGAGACATGACCTTACTCAGTCAATTTTAAAGATATTTTCACTGAATGTTCTTTACATTATATTGGATCAGTTTATGTAGAAAACAGTAAGTGAGTCGTGTTTTATTGCATTCTCAGGGGCTCAGGACAAACAGAGCTGCCAGATCTTAGTTCCCTCATCTCATAACTCCATCTCTAGGAGGAGAACCCGGAAGAAGAGGCCAGGTCATAGAGTGACAGTTCTGACCACATCCCCCAAAAAAGCCACACCTTTGTGCCCACCCACCGAGACTGATGCTATTACAGAATCAGATCATAGAGAAAGGATATCCAAAGAGGACAGACCCTCTACACTGTTGACATCTATTCCAGATCCCTTTCCCAGATTACAGACCCCTCCATCCCACTATCACCTGACCAGAGGCCAAAGCACCACTGAGGTACACCAATGTGTGTGTATCTAAGAGTGAGTGATTTGTTTATTTGTACCCAGGGTGCCAAGTTTTTGACACATTTGACCAGTAAGAAATTTTCTGCCAGACATGTGGACAAATGTGGATAAATGTTGTTTTTCCAGCCAGAGGTGCAGTTGGTGAAGGAATATGTTGTATATATTGCAAGATAGATAGACAGATAGGCGGGAGGACACACATACAGGTGGGCAGACAGACGGACAGCATTGTGGACAGACAGACAAACATATGGACAGACAGACATAGGGACAGATAGTCGGACAGACAGACAGACATAATGACAGATAGGCGGACAGACAGACAGACATGTGGACAGACAGACATGTGGACAGACAGACAGACATGTGGACAGATAGGCAGACAGACAGACATGTGGACAGATAGTCGGACAGACAGACAGACATGTGGACAGATAGGTGGACAGACAGACTTGTGGACAGATAGTCAGACAGACAGACAGAACAACTTTGTGGACAGACAGACAGAAATGTGGACAGACAGACATGTTGACAGATAAGTGCACAGATAGGCGGACAGACAGACATGTGGACAGATAGTCGGACAGACAGACAGACATGTGGACAGATAGGTGGACAGACAGACAGACATGTGGACAGATAGTCGGACAGACAGACAGACATGTGGACAGATAGGTGGACAGACAGATAGACATACTTGTGGACAGACCGACAGACATGTGGACAGACAGACAGACATGTGGACAGACAGACTTGTGGACAGACAGACAGAAATGTGGACAGACAGACATGTGGACAGATAGTCGGACAGACAGACATGTGGACAGATAGTCGGACAGACAGATAGACATGTGGACAGATAGGCGGACAGACAGACATGTGGACAGATAGGCGGACAGACAGACATGTGGACAGATAGGTGGACAGACAGACATGTGGACAGATAGGTGGACAGACGGACATGTGGACAGATAATCAGACAGACAGACAGACAGACATGTGGACAGATAGGTGGACAGACAGACATGTGGACAGATAGACAGACAGACAGACATGTGGACAGATAGTCGGACAGACAGACAGACAGACAGACAGACAGACAGACATGTGGACAGATAGGTGGACAGACAGACATGTGGACAGATAGTCAGACAGACAGACAGACATGTGGACAGATAGGTGGACAGACAGACAGACATACTTTTGGACAGACCGACAGACATGTGGACAGACAGACAGACATGTGGACAGACAGACTTGTGGACAGACAGACAGAAATGTGGACAGACAGACATGTGGACAGATAGTCGGACAGACAGACAGACATGTGGACAGATAGGCGGACAGACAGACAGACATGTGGACAGATAGGCGGACAGACAAACATGTGGACAGATAGGCGGACAGACAGACATGTGGACAGATAGGTGGACAGACAGACATGTGGACAGATAGTCGGACAGACAGACAGACAGACAGACAGACAGACAGACATGTGGACAGATAGGTGGACAGACAGACATGTGGACAGATAGGTGGCCAGACAGACAGACAGACATGTGGACAGATAGGCGGACAAACAGACAGACAAAGATAGAGATACACAGACAGACAGACAGACAGACAGACATGTGGATAGATAGGTGGACGGACAGACAGACATGTGGTCAGATAGTTGGACAGACAGAAAGACAGACAGACAGACAGACATGTGGACAGATAGTCGGACAGACAGACAGACAGACATGTGGACAGATAGGCGGACAGACAGACAGACAGACAGACAGACAGACAGACAGACAGACAGACAGGTTGACAGATAGGTGGACAGACAGACAGACAGACAGACAGACACACACACACACACACACACACACACACACACACACACACACACACACACACACACGTGGACAGATAGGCGGACAGACAGACAGACATGTGGACAGATAGGCGGACGGACGGACGGACAGACAGACAGACAAACAGACAGACAGACAGACAGACAGACAGACAGACACACACACACACACACACACACACACACACACACACACGCGCGCGCGTAGACAGATAGGCGGACAGACAGACATGTGGACAGACAGATGGACAGACAGACAGATAAATGTTTTAACTTCATGAATGTTGTTTTTTCCAGCCAGAGGTGCAGTTGGCGGAGGATTATGATGTATTTATTTCTAAAGCACAGTTAGACTCTATCTTACTGAACTACACCCGCTCCGGCAGTCTGCTATTCAGAAAACTGGTGTGTGCATTCTTTGACGATGCCACGCTAGCTAATTCACTGCCCAACGGCAAGAGAAAGAGAGGACTGAATGATACCAGGAAAGGACTGGATCAGAACATCGTAGGAGCCATTAAAGGTGTGTGGACATAAATACCAACAGAACAGAATTTAGTGGCTCACCATCCCACCATGAATATAGCCATAGTAGATGCTAGCATGTCATTAAGAACAAACAAACAAATATAACATCAGTGAAGAGAAGAACATTATAGCCTCTTTAGCGCTCCCTTCATTTATTTCCATTTGGCAGTCATATTGGAGCACTTTTAGCCAAACAAAAGAGCTTATAGGAACCCCTTTATCCCCACTGAAATATACATTTTAAACAAATGTAAATAGCCTGTCATCACTTTTTAAAATACTTTAATTCTTACTTCTAGTTTTCTTATTTTAAGTGTATTTAATAATGTAGATATGTATGATGTGTTAAGTTCTGATGTGCAACAGAAATTCAATTTAGTTTTTTAATGCAATGACATTTACGCATTTGCAAAGTTTCTACTGTTTTGAACCACCGTATGAATATTGACTTTATCAAAATGTTAGATATTCTCCATGGAGCTGGATAAATATTTCTGCTTGTGTGTGTTAATTTAGCATTCACAGAAAAGTATTGCACTGCCAATGGAATTGAGAAGCTTCCGGGCCCCAGAGACTGGGTCCAGATTCTGCAAGATCAGATTAAACTTGCCCGTCGACGCTTAAAAAGGGGTGAGAATATGAGAAAGACAAAATGAATACTTGTTTCAACAGGGATTTAAAGTGGTAACCAAACTGTTTGTTCATGACTGATGCTTTGTCAACTGAGTGCCATTAAGGCATAAACTCCTCATTAAATGTTAATTAAAATGTGGCATTTCAATAGATTGATTTTTTTATGATTTAAAGCAGAGACAGCTTCAGATGGCCAAGAGATCCTGAACATAACTTCTGCAGACACGGCAGGTACTCTCATACATGCACACACAGCTCTGTTACATCGCTCATTGGTTAGAGCATTGCATTAGCAATACAAAACTCATGGGTTTGATTTCAAGGGATCATACACACTTATAAGAAAAACATTAAGTGCATCTCAAGTTGCTGTGGATGAATATTTGCCAAATGCATGAATGTAAATAGCTTTAAATCGATGAATTTCATTCTATAGGATCTTTGCACTTAGAATCTGATTCATAGTTTAAATGGTTGAATCTGGTTGAGTCATATGGACACTCAAACTACTATTAGCGAAATAACTTATCAAGTCAACAGTCATCATAAAGTATAGTGCCAACAACACATCAAGGCCATGAGTTAAATTCCCAGGCAACGTGCGTAAATATAAAATGAATTTTTTGAATGGAATGTCTGTATCTGTTAAATTGTCCAATAATCTATTGTGCGTCTATGCATGAATGCCATGTGACAAAACATTTTGTGTAGGTGTTTTTGTGTGTGTTTCAAAGCACTTACCTATCAATCCCACATATTCGAACAAGTCTGTTTTTTTTATTTCAGAGAAATTTCCACAAACTCTTGATAAAGTGGAAACTGTGATACAAAACGGTACTGGATGCACACCTTTAACATCTGGCATGAAGAAGTGCCATTGTTTTTAACTAACCCTCTTTCTTGCATATTGCAGGTGCTGCTTATGAAAGAACAGACTGTCTAGTTGCCATGGACACTGTCTGAGCAGAGATTGTTAACAAAATGCAACATCTGACCCCACAAAGGATATTTTTTTCTTATTTTATTTGCCTAGACTATACTTTGAAATTCTCATTGCCCTTTCCTCATGAGGAACAAAAACTTTATCACTGATGTCAAAACTTTTTCACAGCTTACACACAGGACTCCAGTTCTGCTATGTTACACTTTTGTAACAAAAGTACTTTCATTTGAGTGTTTTAAAGTCCCTGATGTCACCAGTCTTCTATTTCTCAGCGTCATCCAAATACTTCACCAACAAATATCAACAGAAGAGCTCAGAAAACATGACTGTGCCTTTTAAGGATAGTTCACCCAAAAATGAAAAATCTTTCATCATTTACTCACCCTCAAGTTGTTTCAAATGTTTTTCTTCTGTTGAACACAAAGGAAGATATTTTGAAGAATGTTATTAACCAAACAGATCTGGGGCACCATTCACTTCTATAGTATTATTTTCCTTCTTTGTAAGTCAATGGTGCCCCAGATCTGCTTTGATACAAACATTCTTCAAAATATCTTTTGGTACAACTTGAGGGTGAGTACATGATGACATAATTTAAATTTTTGGGTGAACTATCCCTTTAATTCACTCTGCCAAGAGACAAACTGATGTCATTTCAAAGTTGTGATGGTTATTGATTATTTCTGGTGAAATGTGTGATATATTAATAGTATTTAATATTCTTTGCATACAGTCTTTACTAATGTGTCATTAGTAATATAATCGAACAGAGTGGCTATGTAGATAACTGTTTGACTACCTGTTTAAGAGGTTTTGGTGTCTATTGAATGTGTCCTGAGTGAAATTAAACTCTGTCCTGTGTCTCAATAACAAAAACATTTTACCTCATGGTCAAATGCTTAAAAATTCTTATTGTTGATGTTAAAGGAATATTCCAGGTTAAATATCAGTTTAACTCCATTGACAACATCTTTGACATGGCTGTTGATTACCACATTATAATTCCAACTCGTACCTCAAACAAACTCAGTTCCTTTATTGTCATCTCAACCACATCTTTCTCCAGGATGAAGGTGCTAGACATAACACACACTTAACTGTACATCATCTTAAATAGACTAAAAGTTATCTTAAATAGACTAAAAAGTTACATTTTTTAAATGTGTGTGAAAGAACTTGAAATGAGACAAAAAATTAAACAAATGAGAATCAAAATAACAATTGAATCTCATACTAGTGCATTTCTGTACACATTTTTATTGACAGCATGCCACACATGTTGTCTAAAGCAGTGGTTCTCAAACTGGGTGTCCTGAGATGGTGCAGGGGGCCCCCGGTTTATGACATGTTATAAATTAAATTAATTTATCATAAATTCTATGTAATTTAATCTCAGTAAAATAAGGCTATAACCAACAGCACTGCATTGTATAATTTAACATGTTTAATTAAAATATTAAGTTTTGGAATGTTTTATGTCATACATTTTCTTTGTGAGGGCCACGTAGGGATACACTTTACAAGGCTGAAAAATGTCAGAACCTCTGGTGCTTGAATTTAACGCAGAAATTTTTTTAAATAGACAGATTGTCTGTGCCTCCTTTTAAAATGATAAAACTTTTAAAACAGATAAAAGTTAATTTTATGTTTACCAGTGGTAAATTGTTTTGTCTTAGACTTATGTAATACATTTTTTCATGAGGACAAAGTCACTTTTAAGTATTTATTAGTATTCATCTAAAAAAATCTGTAGGCCTATAGATTTTTTATTCTGGTGGTCTGTACGAGGGTATTAAATAGAGCAGATTTTTTCTTTCCCATTTTCATTGTATTTCTAACTATCTGATATTGTGTAGTTTTCTAAAATAAAATATTCTTTAAGCATAACATAAGGTAGTAGACATAATGTTGGTCTTAATGAATATTATTAAAAGTGTTAAAGACGTAAGCATTTGTTATATTGAAAGTTCCTAGGTTGACTGAGAGTCTGTATGAAAAGGCTTGAAATGGTTGAAAACTTGTTTGTGGGACTGTCTATAATGCCAAATGAAGTGAAAAAACTACAACTAGATTACAAAATGAACTCATAAGACCCACGCAATCATATTTAAATAAACAGAAAAATAAATATAAATGTATGTATTATGATTATACTATTATAATCATATAGTTAAAATAATAAAAAAGTAGCCTACACACTTTATTATTATAAAATTGTGTTTTTCTCTTCTTTCACGTTATTATTTGTCATAATTTTAAACCTGTATTTATAAAAAACAGTCCGCATTTTTCTATATTAAAGGTACAAACTACTGTGGACTTTTTTGTTGCCACAGTCCGATATCCTTAAAGGGGAGTTCATGACGTCAGAGCGGGAAGAAGGACCCTTTATGATCTTGGGCTTTTTTGTGAAAATATGTCTTTGGAAAGCTTACGTGTGCGAATTTTCGCTCGGAAGGGACAAAATATCACACGAGCCTTTCAAATCCCCTCACACGTGAATATAAACGCGATGCTATTAGCTTAAAAGCAGAGCATTGAATTACATTACATTCTCTTCAGGCACATTTTCCGGGCGCCCTTTTTGCGCGCGGTGCATCGTGGTCTCGTCTCGTCTCTTGTATCGGGAGGCGCCACTGAAGCAAAACCGGTAAGCAGAAACTTACAGCACAATTAAAGGGGAAATGGGACACGAATATAACTGTGCCACAAAGAATTACGCGTAAGGAGAGCTATCTTATTTAACCCAGTAAAGACCATAAGTAGCAAAGTTTGCGTAAAGTGCATCAAATAATTTTAATCTTATTTTGTTACTCTGTTTTGCACACTGCAATCATGGCGCGGGCGCTTTAAGGGTTAATTTTTCCCACCGCCGACATTTTTATAAACACTTCGGCCTGCCTACTTCTGCCGTTCAGATGATTTTAGTTACGATTTACACGCTTTGTTATTGAAATGCATAAATCTGTGATGTGTATTAAAAAGCGTTTAAATGTAATTTGTGCACATACACAAGTTGGTGTTGCATTGGAGCAGCGTGTGCAGCGGTTCTACTGTTGTTCGATTCGTAACCGAATCGTTTCTGCAAGTCGGTTCTTTTAAACGATTCATTAAACAGATTCATAACCGATTACCCTAACGTTACTGTAAAATAAAATAAAAAAAATGGAAGTAAAAATATAAGCCTAATGACATCGTAACAGCACAAATTGTGACAGAAAACTTGAACAGACTTTAAAAACAGTATTATAATAGTATTGTATCTACAATCAGAAAGTTTGATCAACAACGAAATTCCAGCATTTATATAAAACAATAACAGTAATAGACCGAAGTGTTTAAATAAATATTTATTTTGCGGAAAGCGAAGATGTTTAGTGGCGGGAGTGTTGTGAACTCTTGACCGATGACAGAAATTATTTTGTTTCGAACGAATCGATTCGCTCTAACGAGTCTCTAATGGACAGACAACGCGCGCCACAATATCGAATCCAAACGCGCCGTCACAACATGAGCGTGACCACGTTTTCTGCGCACAGAAATGTGTGCATGGTCAGGTTTATAATAACCAATTTAAGTAAACTAAAGAAAGCATGCATCACATATACAACAGTGTAAGTTACACGCATTTGGTTATGAGTGGGGACAGCAGCACGAGCTGGAAGGGAAACACGTTACCATGTAAACAAAGGAGGCTGAACAGTGCATTCAGCTAAACTTTGAACACATCTAATATATTTAAAGGGGAGAATAAACTCTTAAGCATCAGTGCATAGACATTTCAACACACTTTTGAGTGATTAATCCCCATTTATATGAGTTGTCATTTAAATATAATCATCTTCTGTTCCCTCTCTCTCTTTCAGATTACCTGAATCATAGTGTAAAGTGGTGCTTTAGTTTTGTTGTGTCTGTAAGGTTTAGTTTTTTTTTTTAAACATGTCGGTTCGGGAGTCTTTTAACCCAGAGAGTTATGAGCTGGACAAGAACTTCAGGCTAACCCGCTTCACAGAGCTCAAAGGCACAGGATGCAAAGTCCCTCAAGAAGTCCTGCAAAAACTTCTGGAATCCCTGCAGGAAAATCATTATCAGGAAGATGATCAATTTCTTGGAGCTGTAATGCCCAGACTGGGTACATAAGCATACACACACCAGAAATGCATTGGAGTCTGGCCAGATAAAAATCACATGCTTTTAATATTACATAAACTTCAGATCAAACACCCTTTTCGAAATAAACCTTGTTTTTGTTTGTCAATTCTTTTAAAACAGGCATTGGTATGGACACCTGTGTTATTCCATTGAGACATGGGGGCTTGTCACTTGTGCAGACCACTGACTATATTTACCCCATAGTGGATGACCCATATATGATGGTAAAATATATTTGACTGAGAATAACGTGATGATTTAAGTATGACACATACTGGAAATGTATGACTTTATATAATTGATGTAAAATTCTGATAATTTTACCACAAATTGTGTTTTCTTCCAGGGAAGAATTGCTTGTGCCAATGTGTTGAGTGATTTGTATGCGATGGGCGTAACAGAATGTGACAACATGCTGATGTTACTTGGTGTCAGTAACAAACTCACAGAAAAGGTGAGATAAAGAAAAAAGACGCATAGAGCAAGGTGTATTTGTGCATGTTAAAGTCACAATGAAACAGAAGTAGCGATTATCTTATTTTCCCCATCGAGACGTATATAGAAGTTTTAATCTTCAGGATGATTAAGTTGTGGCGCTCCTATAATTTTCTATGGATGCTCTTAAAGCGTAACTAAACCCCTGGTCAGAGCCTGACTCCACCCACTGCAATATTTGAAAAATGCAAGAAAAGTGGGCAGATCCCAACGGAGATAGAGGGGAAGAACTAGCCTCGTACCAAGTGTGTGGGGAGATCGTAACAAGGGCGTGGTGAGCTTGAACCTGCTTACGTCACAAGTTATTTCTTGGACCCAACATCCAATAGGAAAATTCAACTGCAGTAGCCACTGTTCAACCTGCAGAGGGCAGCACTCAGACGTTTTTACACCATATATTGTAGTATTGAAACACTTTATATCCAAATGTCAAAAAACTTACTAAAATCAATGAACAGCACTAATAAAGCATCATTCTTACAGATCATTAACTAAAAAAAGTTGGTTTAGGGTTTAGTTACTCTTTAAATTTTTGCTGGTGCTCCCAACTATTACATTTGGGAGCACCAGTGCTACCTGCTAAATTTTTTTTAATTTCAAGCCCTGAAGGTGAATAGCATTTTTTATTAAATATTATGAGGGCACATGAATTAATATTAATATGAAAAAATAACAATGAAGCTCACTTATAAGCCATTTGTACAAATTAAGTTTTTTATTTCAATTTTATGGAGCCCCTAAGGGGACATGGAGCAAAAATTAAATAAAGTTTAGTTTTGTGTGCGCACTCGATAGTTTCACGGGTGCAAAGCAAACTAAACTTTAAAAAGAATTCTGCACATGGTTTCGCGTAAACTTTGGATTTTTTTACTCCAATGTCACCTTAGGGGCTCGGTACAATTTCATTGTGACTTTAAAAAAGTTTTTTTTTTTACAGTTTAACAAAAAAAATCATCGATTTTTTTGGCTACTCTCATGTCTTTTGAAATCCATATGACTTTCTTTTGACCATAGCAAAAAAACTAAAAGAGGTTTCTTGCAAAATGCTCAAATTAGTCTGTTTTGCACAAACAAAGTACATGGACATGGGGGACATTTAAGCTCCAAAAATGATCTAATGCAGCATAAAAAACTGTTATGCTGATTCATGAGTCAAGTCTCACAGCTTTACAGTGACATGAAGATAAGTGAATGACTTTTGGAGAGTGATGAAATGGCCATTAACTCTGATTTTTGTTTGTAGGAGCGTGATAAAGTCATGCCGTTAATCATCCAGGGTTTTAAGGATGCATCAGAGGAGGCAGGTACATCCGTTACAGGTGGTCAGACAGTTTTAAATCCGTGGATAGTCCTTGGGGGTGTGGCCACAACAGTATGCCAACCAAATGAGTTCATTATGTAAGTTTCTCTTTATGACTACGAAGTGTCATGATTAGTGATGCACCGATATATCGGCCTATAATTGTTATCGTATCAACAGGTAAAAGCAGTTTTTCCCACTATCGGACATCGTCCAATCGTTTAAAAACGGTGGAAAAACAAATCAGAACTTTTGCCTTGTGATTATGGGATTTGCAGTTTGTACGATTTCAGAACATAATCATTTGAAACAGGGCGTTAAAAAGCAAAACTATCGGTATCGGCAGATGTCATTCTAAGTAAATAAATATATCAGTATCGGTGCATCCCTAAGCATTACATTACAAAATACATTGAAATTTGTGTAATTGTCTGCTTATGTACAATAAACTAATACACTTCTTTCTTGTACATCCACATTGTAGGCCAGATAACGCAGTACCGGGTGATGTGCTGGTTCTTACCAAACCTCTAGGTACACAGGTTGCAGTAGCAGTGCACCAGTGGCTGGACATCGTAAGTGCTTTCATTTATCATTTTTATTAAATGCCTTTCAATGTTCCTTTGCTAACTTGTTAAAGTATTCAGTTAACAGCACAAAAGGTTAAGGGTTCGAGTCCCAAGAATACTTATTATGTTAAAATGTAAATTTGATTTAAGACTTCTTTCCCTGTCTTTCTTTTTTAGCCAGAGAAATGGAATAAGATCAAGTTAGTAGTCACTCAAGAAGATGTTGAACTAGCTTATCAGGAGGCCATGTTAAACATGGCTCGACTCAACAGAACAGGTTGGTACATGACAAACTGTTTGCAAATGTCACAGCAGTATTCAAGCAAACATTAAAATTTGCTCTCTTTTTAGCGGCCGGGTTGATGCACACCTTCAACGCACACGCAGCGACTGACATCACAGGTTTCGGGATCTTGGGGCACGCTCAGAACCTTGCGCGGCAACAGCGTACAGAGGTCTCTTTTGTCATACACAACTTGCCGGTTCTTGCCAAGATGGCTGCCGTCAGCAAAGCCTGCGGGAATATGTTTGGTCTTATGCATGGCACCTGCCCAGAGACTTCAGGTATAAGATCAGACTTGTGGCACATTATTGTCGTTCTGTTTTCTTTTTTCTTTAGCAATGCTAGTGCCACGATTTGCTGTATCTTTACTGTAAAAGTCTTGAAGCTTTTACAACATATTACTAGGTGTGATTTTTTCCATCTCTCTCATCGTGTAGGAGGTCTGTTGATCTGTCTTCCTCGTGAGCAAGCGGCCCGTTTTTGCGCCGAAATCAAATCTCCCAAATATGGCGAGGGTCACCAGGCGTGGATCATAGGCATCGTGGAGAAAGGTAACCGCTCTGCACGGATCATCGACAAACCCCGCATCATTGAAGTCGCACCTCAGGTGGCCACGCAGAACGTCAACACCACCCCAGGGACCACGTCTTAAATCCGACCCTCACGACAACCCTGAAAAGCTAGCATACTCTGGCCACGTCTGAGCATATATCAAAACATTGATATATGCACGGTCTGCCCACGATCTTTGGGCAAGACTTTACACATGGACACGGTTATAAAGCAGAAGTGATACGAACATTCAACGAAGAGAAATTGATTGCCTTTTGTGTCTATAGTTTTCTGTTACATTAACTGAACATGCACCTGATTGTAAGGCAGCTTTCAAGTAGAAAGTATAAATGATAGTGTAATTCGCATTTGATACTTTTGATCATTTCCGTTTTTTTTTTGTGTACTTTCTCTGTCCCGCTGATATTAAGGATCACCTGCGGTTTCATGACGTGTTTTAGACGTCCTAGTTAGAATGCGCAACCCGTCTGGTAGTTCAGATTATAATCTATGCCTGTAATCTAACAATAGCGAATAAACCTGCAGCGTGAATGATTTCAGAAATCCATTACGAGTTACTTTTTTACTTTTGTATAAATCCCCCCAATTATTGGATTGAAGAAATTAAGGTAGTCCTCAAATTCTGGAATAAGCTTTGCTGTCTTTGATAGCACTGAATGGAGATGCCATATTGTAAAATATTCACTATTAGACATGAACATCAGTAGTTCTGTTCTGTGGTAGCGCTGGTTTTATATTCTGTACAAAGCTCATACGTCTCTCTGTCTCCCATATTTGCTAATCGTTATATATGTATATGCCTTCCCCTTCCAATAAATCTCAAATCTTTTTTTAATTTCTTGAAAATGTGTTGATCTGTTGGTTTCTCTCGAAGGACTGGATAAAATTTACTCTTCAGAAATCCTTTTCTCGTGTTAAACTTTTACTTTATACAGGTTAAATCAATATTTTAAAAACAAATGTGCACAAAATAAATATTTACAGCCATGAAAAGAAACCATACATGCCAAAATCAATAGGTATTTACAATAAAATATTATTTTGAACATTATCAACACTAATTATCAATCATAATCATATTTCGGAGATGCACGCTATTCATATTGTCATTAAATTAAAAAGATGCTGTAATTTTTTAGGCTAAAATGCTTTTATAAATTCAACCTACTTTGCAGACACACTCATACACTGCAACAAATTATTTTCAAGAAAAAATGTTTTTTTTTTTTTTTTCTTGTTTTCAGTAAAAATTATTTTTTCTTGAAAATCATTTTTTGCAGTGTAAACCCATTTCCTGAAAGGTACAATGTGATGCTTTGGTTTGAAAATCAACCAAATAGGTTTATAGACAGGTTGGAGTGCTTAAAAATATGAATTTGAAAATACATTCTTCACATTTAAATGTTTTACATGCAGAGTAACTTGATACCAATGCAATCCCAGACAGCAGATGACTCCAGACCGGAGCTGCTGACTTCACTGCAAAAAATGACTTTCTTACTTAGTATTTTTGTTTTGTTTTCAGTAGAAATACCTAAAAATTCTTAAAATCAAGATGTATTTTCTTGATGAGCAAAATGACCTAAGAAAATAAGTCTAGTTTTTAGACAAAAAAAAATAAAATTTAAGTGAATTTGTGCTTAAAACAAGCTAAATTATCTGTCAATGGGGTGAGAAAATTTTGCTTAAATTAAGGGTTTAAGAAAAAAGAAAACTTATTTTTAGATTTTTTTCTCACCCCATTGGCAGATAATTTTGCTTGTTTTAAGCACAAATTCACTTAAATTGTATATTTTTTGTCTATAAACTATAGACTTATTTTCTTAGGTCATTTTGCTCATCAAGAAAAAGCATCTTAATATAAGAATTTTTAGATATTTCCACTGAAAACAAGACAAGAATACTAGTCAAGAAAACAGATTTTTAAGAAAATATTTTCTTAGTATTTTTGTCTTGTTTTCAGTAAAAATATCTTAAAATTCTTAAATAAAGATGCTTTTTCTTGTTGAGCAAAACTACCCAAGAAAATAAGTGTAGTTTTTAGACCAAAAATATCCAAATTTAAGTGATTTTGTGCATAAAACAAGCAAATGGGGTAAGCAAATTTTTCTTTAATTTATTGTTTAAGAAAAATATTCAAGATTTTTTTTTGCTTACCCCATTGGCAAATTTTCTTTGCTAGTTTTATGCACAAAATGACTTAAATTTGATATTTTTGGTCTAAAAACTATATAGTTATTTTTTTGGGTCGTTTTGCTTATCAAGAAAAAGCATCTTAATTTAAGAATTTTGAGATATTTTTACTGAAAACAAAACAAAAATACGGATAATTTTTTTTCTTGAAAATCATTTTTTTGCAGTGTGGCATAGATCTGGCCCGGAGTCGTCTGCTGTTGGAAAAACTTTCTAGGTGAAAAGTGCTTTAAAAAATAAAACTCAGGGGTGGTTTTCCAGACAGGGATTACCTTAAACCTGGACTAGACCTTAGTTTAATTCTGAAATATAACTAGTTTGAACAAACATGCCTTACTAAAAACATTACTTGTGTGCATTTTGAGGCAAAACAAAGGGCACTGATGTATTTTAAGATATGTCAGTGCAAGTTGTTTTCAGTTTGGACAGCTCTTACATTTATTTTAGTCTAATCCCTGTCCGGGAAACCGCCCCTTAATTTGTTTGTGCTTTCATCTGCCCAACACTGAAGCCTTTAAATCTTCTTCTCTTTCTGGTTGAACAGAGATCTGATGTCCAGCATGGCTTGTTTGATGTTTTGCCCAAATCGATATGAATCCTGCAGACAAATACAACTCAGATCAGGAGCAGGTTGCATTTTTGTAAACAATACATGAAGTGGTTTTGGGTGCAGTTGAGATTAAAAATTATGTATTTGATATTTTACTTATAAAATACTTAATATTCAGCATCTGAACATTGGTTTTGTTTGCTTGCGTTAGCTTTCTATTACTAATCTGAGACATAATGTGACTACGGTCCATAGTTCATAGTGAATTATCTTTATTTATTGCCTTGTATCTAACAGGCCATTAGTCCTGTAGTCTGTCTAGTTGAATTTTATGAATGCAGGATGAAAACAGAAAGTCCTTACTGTCTCTGGACTGGACAACTTGCTGGAAATGTGGAATGTTATGAGGTTTTCTCCTACAATGATGTAAGAAACGCCGTAACCATCATCAGCAACCTG
This sequence comes from Paramisgurnus dabryanus, assembly GCF_030506205.2. Lineage (NCBI taxonomy): Eukaryota > Metazoa > Chordata > Actinopteri > Cypriniformes > Cobitidae > Paramisgurnus > Paramisgurnus dabryanus. The sequence goes on along the minus strand of NC_133345.1, from coordinate 35,863,616 downwards.
TATATAACATAATGATACATTTTTGCATTTTACAGAATTATACTAGTATTCACAATACAAAACTATGTATGTAGGCTGTTGTAATGACATGCAGTGTACTGTAGGGGGCAGTAAAACTCACAGGCCCAAATCCACCACCTGCTCCTACATATTCGGGAAACTTTTGAGTGTCAATCAGGTTAAGCTGCTGTTGAGGGGTCTGACTGGTGGAGAGACGCCAGGGCTCTGACAAAACCTATCAAACAATGTTGAAGTTTGGACAGGAGCTTGAACAGGAGTAAACCGGTATGTATTTATAGTTTTGAGTCAGATATGCTCACACCTGTTTGAGAAAGGGCGAGTCGATGTCCATTACTTTAGACACAACGTACAGGCAGAAGAGATGGCGGTCAATGCCAGCTCCTGTCATGGCCAGGCGGTACATGTTCTGGTGTTTCTCTGCCGCTTGGCGAAAGAGTGCCAGCCTCTGTTCATTCTGGTAAACGAAAGCAGACACATTTTCCAAATTAGAGGTTTACGTGCTAATTGCTAACTCAAATGTGCATTAAATAATTTTAAGAATCACGAAATAAGACATTGACTGATCATGTGATTTCAACATGCGGTGCAACTATTATGTAATGACACAAGGCTTGTTGACGTCAAAGAACCGCGAGAACGATTAGAGAAATCAAACGAAGTCTAATTTCGTCTCGCTCTCGCGGTACTTTGACGTCATCTTGCTGTCAGTTCTTGCGGCGCCGCATGAAGTCGAACAAGCCTACAGCTTTTACTAGACCACTGATAGGATTGCAATCTTTATCTTATATTGTAAATCTAAGATCGTATATTCTTTAAGATACAAATTGGAAAAACTGATCCTATACCAGCACTTAACTTTTAAACATGAGTTTGGACTCTGTATTTCACATTGCTCTCACCATAATGTTTTTGTCCTCCATTGCTCTGACAAATGCAGTGGACTCGCAGGTGCAGGAGCGCACGGTTTCTGTACGACCCTCACGAAACATGCGTGTCATCGAGGACTCGTAAGTGAGACAGAACTCACCTTTGTCCTGTTTTAATAAAAACATACACACTTTTACAAATTTCATTGTGTAAAACTGGCGAATGTAGCATCTATTTACTTATATCTATGATCGGAGATGTGCGGTTGAGTAGAGGGGTGGGGGCTAATTTGCATATTCATAGATCTGCGTACACTACACAGGGTGGTTTACCAGACAGGGATTAGTTTAAGCCAGGACTAGACCTTAGTTTAATTCAGAAATATAACTAGTTTAAACAAACATGCCTTACTAAAACATTACTTGTGTGCATTTTGAGGCAAGACAAAGGGCACTGATGTATTTTTTAAAAGTTGTTTTCAGTTTTTGGACGGCTCTTAAATTTATTTTAGTTTAGGACTAGTCTAATCCCTAAATTTGACCCTGGACCACAAAACCAGCCAAAAGGGCAATTTTCTGACACTGAGATTTATACATCATCTGAAAAGCAATTGAGAAAATCGCCTTTAACCCTATTATGTCTGGGGTCAAATTGATCTCAAAGCTACTTTGACGTCTCTGAAAAATATGATAATTGTATTTTTAAACATTTAAACGACTTTTCCTTGATACTTTTTGGCTTAAAGTTACTTTTACTGCGGGTTCACACCAGACGCGAGTTCAACAATTTGCGTGAGTAGATTACATACAAAGTCAATGCAAAGACGCGATCAGACGCGTCCTCGTGTGGGGCGATGCAAATGATGCGAAACACATGCTTTTTGCCTCAAACGCGTCTTCGCCCAAGTTAAAAAAATTCGCCGACGAAAAATTTGCATGACACAAAGTTAAATCCCGCGAGTAATCTATTTTTACTATTACTATCTATTAATAATCTATTATTACTATTAATATGTGAAAAACTGGTAAAACTGTTCTCAAATTAAATAAATGTTATATATTATTTTCATTACTACTTTTATTTTTTCCTAAATATACAATAAATTTATGTGCTACAAAAGATACTTTTTCATAGAAATGTATCTATTAAATAAACAATTTATGTTTAAAAAAAATAAAAAAGTTATGTTTTTTTCCTACAATTTTATTTTAAATTTATATTTTATAAATGTATTTATTTAATTTTATAATAAAGTAATTTAGCATATATTAAACTATTTGGGGTCAATTTGACACATAAATAAATTTTTTATATATTTACGGTAGGAAACATGATCTCTTTACTTAATATCCTAATGATTTTTGGCATAAAACATGTAGAATTTTGACCCATACAATGTATTGTTGGCTACTGATACAAATATACCAATGCAACTTATGACTGGTTTTGTGATCCAGGGTCACATATGAGGCAAGGGTGTAGAGTGTAGGGTGTAGTCAAATTCAAGCATGAACATGTTTTAATTGATAAAATTATCAACTACAGGGGGACTTTAACCAAGGTTATGCAATGCTATGAACAGGATTATGAGCACAACTAACTGTACATAAGTGTGTGAGTTTGTGACATACCCTGTAATAAGCAAGTTGCAGTGCCAGCTGGATAAAAGCATCTGGACTTGTTCGACATTTCTTTATCAGGCCCTTCCCAAATTCATTGAACAAACAGCCGTGAAAATCCACATCATCAGCAATTCCCTTCGCAACTGCATACGACCCTTCAATTATCTCCTGGCACTGAGAGAAAGAGAGATAAGCAACTTAAATCATTTATCACCGTACAATAACATAATAATAATCACACAGACAGTTATCAGGGAATACAATAAATGATCTTACATAAAACAATGCTGAAGATGAATTCAAGTTCAATCTTTCTTTAAAAAAAAAAATGTATGGAATCTACAAAGCCATAAAGTCCCACTAAAACTATTGTGATTTAAGTATGAATATGATCGTATATAAACTTATGTTCTCCAAAACATTTTCAAAATTTGCATTCAAAAAAATAAAAGGATTCAGCTTCTTCTGATACAGATTGATGATTTTTATGACATCATTCTGCACTTCAGCATCTTATTACGCTGTGAGGGGGAGGAGCAACCCAGCATGTACTGCCCTAACTTCCTGTTTCATTAATGTCAACTAGGGATGCTTAACAATTAATCGTGATTAATCGTTAGCAGAATAAAAGTTTTTGTTTACATCACATATGTGTTTAAACTGTGTATAATAAATATGTATATATATAAATATGAACACATTCATGTATAATTTTAAGAAAAAAAGTATTTATATTTATATATAATATAAATTATACATAAATATACAAACGTATATACACATGTAAACATTTCTAAAACATATACATGTATGTGTGTACATTTATTTATACAAAGTTATTATACACAGTTCACACACACATATATGATGTAAACAAAAACTTTTATTCTGCTAACGATTAATCGCGATTAATCGTTAACCATCCCTAAAACGCATAAAAAGAAAATTTGTGTTTGTCAAGGCACTTCAGTTAGTTTTTAAGTGAAAGTAAGGGTTAATTCCTACTGCTTTTGGGATGTCCCACTGTAGTCTGGTAGGGGGAGCCAGGCCTTTGTTGACATCTCCTTTGCAATGTCCTTCCTCAGTATAACCCAGTTGAAAACAATCTGTGGCCAAAACATACTGAAAACGAAGGTGAAATGGGGGTCATTTGCTACTGCCTAAATGTGCTATTGCAATATAAGCATTTTATTCTATAAATGATCACTACTTTTTGTTTACCTCCCACATTTGTCCTATGATAGGAGCGTCAGCCCATGAATGCTCGGTGTTGATGCCCATTTTCCCATTCTTGTAGACAATAAGATTGAAGGATTTATCAAACCACCTGAGGGTGAAAGAAGCTAGTTGTGAGTGTGTCTTCGCTATACATCCAAAGTTGGACAACTAAGTGGGCTTTTAAGCTTGTGACATACAAATCTTGCTACCTGTCATAGCACTGTCCATGCAGTAGAGATTTCGCATAGAGGTCCAGAGATCGTATGTTTTCTGGATCATATCCATGTGCTTCATCGTCCAGGGTCAGGAAAAATGCTGCAGCCTCAATGGCACCCAGAGATGCCCTGTTGACGCCCTCACTGAAGTACTTTAGGCGAGCCCTGGCCCAGGGAATCCTGAAAGTAAAAATATTATTAAAGTGAATATAGCTCACGTATAATTTGTGCAATGCATGCAGCTGCAGGAATTATAATTAATGCATTTGGTTCAGCATAAGCAAGAATTCATTCCAAGAAATACATTAACCTAGTAAGCACTCACAATACTACAGTAGTTTGTAAATCTGTACCTGTTTCCAGCCGTAAGAGCAGCGAGTTTGAGCTCTCCGGTCTGAGGTTCAGAGTTGTCATCGAGTATTCGCTGAAACTGCATCTCAAGTTCTGAGGGCCAAAGGTGACGGCCGCCGTAATAGAGATGCAGCTTGAAGAACCGACCCCGATGGTAGACCACCAAATGTTTTCTGTCCTTCAGGTGCTGCACAAAATCTGAGCATAAAAAAACCCAGATGTAAAACAGGGAAGACCATATTCCATATACACTCACCTAAAGGATTATTAGGAACACCATACTAATACTGTGTTTGACCCCCTTTCACCTTCAGAACTGCCTTAATTCTACAAGGCATTGATTCAACAAGGTGCTGAAAGCATTCTTTAGAAATGTTGGCCCATATTGATAGGATAGCATCTTGCAGTTGATGGAGATTTGTGGGATGCACATCTAGGGCACAAAGCTCCCGTTCCACCACATCCTAAAGATGCTCTATTGGGTTGAGATCTGGTGACTGTCGGGGCCATTTTAGTACAGTGAACTCATTGTCTTGTTCAAGAAACCAATTTGAAATGATTCGAGCTTTGGTCCATTATCCTGCTGTAAGTAGCCATCATAGGATGGGTACATGGTGGTCATAAATGGATGGACATGGTCAGAAACAATGCTCAGGTAGGCCGTGGCATTTAAATGATGCCCAATTGGCACTAAGGGGCCTAAAGTGTGCCAAGAACACGTTCCCCACACCATTGCATTAATGAGAAATTGAACAGGTGTTCCTAATAATCCTTTAGATGGCCATATTTTTACATATTTTTATGTAAAAATACTAAAAATATAATTACCAGTGTCAATGCCAGGAATACGGGTGGTGTTAAACATCCTCTCATATTGAAAAGAGCACATGGGTACAATGCCAAGAGCCCTCAGCTAAAAGAATAGAAGAGAGAGCATGATAGAAAAGTAGAAGCGATCGCTTTACACTTTTGAATGAGCTATAACAATATCTGATATGTGTTTGTATACGAGTGTATGCGTGTACCGGGGTAAGTTCTCCTCTCTCAAGCTTACGCCGGTACTGCAGCATAGCGTGCACAGCGTTTGCAGCCCTCGCAGCCTGTCTGTGTGTGGGGATCACGTAGAGTAAATCCTGATGAAAAAAAGTTTATGAAAAACATAAGTATGAAACTCACAAATGTTTCTGAGGTCCACTGTTTGTTCCCTTAGACAGCAGATGGCACCAATGGAATAGTATTCATCTGCTAGCTTAAACTTCAAACATTACTCAATTATTTATATTACTCAATATTACTCATCTATGATTCATCTTGCACTCATTGCTGTGGCATAAACTAATAACAGTTTGCTATGCCCAGCCCCAACTTCTAGTTTTAATAGGATATTACTTTTCTTTGCATTGATATGCATTCAAACCTCTATAAGCCTGGCCTTATTGTTACAGTATGAGACTTATTAATCTTTTTGCTCACCATAGTGTAGAAGTTACTGTTAACCATGATAGGGCTCCGCCCCCTCAGGTAGATATACTCCTCCCACCAGTCACTCACCTGTCAACACACAATGACAAGTCTGTTATTTTACCAGGGTTTATCACTGTTCTCTGTTATGCTCATGCAGGTTTGTCTGCTTACGTAATTGGTGGCCCACCAGGACTTGAGTACCAGGTATTTTTGAAATTTGGGTGCAGGGTCCATTTTGAAATCATTAGCAACAACCTCCATCTGTTTGTATTGCTCATCATCCAGAAGAGGTCGAACAGATTCCAGATACTAAAACAGTGAGCGAGAGATTATGTTAAGTCAGTTATAACAAAATAATACAGAAACATCAGGAAAACAATGGGAATATTTAGTGTTTTTAGTTTAAGTTTATTTTTTTTATATTGCCAATACTGATATTGAGGAACCAATGAGGCTAATTCGCCAATATGAGGCTGATATAACACAAAAAAATTACAGTATATGCGCGACAGTTGCACGATATAAATGTTAATGTATATTTTAGATGAATGTTGATTTATACAAATAAACATCAGTCTTTAATTATATTTTCATTGTGTCTTTGCTGCATCTGTGTTGGTTGGGAAAGGGATGCTAAACAATTAATCGCGATTAATCGTTAGCAGAATAAAAGTTTTTGTTTACATCACATATGTGTGTAAACTGTGTATAATAAATATGTATATATATATAAATATGAACACATTCATGTATAATTTTAAGAAAAAAAGTATTTATATTTATATATAATATAAATTATACATAATTATACAAATGTATATACACATGTAAACATTTCTAAAACATATACATGCATGTGTGTACATTTATTTATACAAATTTATTATACACAGTTCACACACATATATGATGTAAACAAAAACTTTTATTCTGCTAACGATTAATCAAGATTAATCGTTAAGCATCCCTAGTTGGGAACTGCGCTCTTTTGCAGCCACACTTGATTCTGAGGAACTACTTTGTTTGGCGAAAGAGTAATATTTGTACTAATATAATTACAACTAATTTGTGTTTTATGTTATAAAATCCTGCTAACGTTATGCAAATGAAGTAACTGTTTTATAAAAGCAATAAGCCCCGCAAAGCAGTGGGGTTACAATGCATTTTATACCAGCTAAGGGGGTTTTAGGTACTCCGCTTCGCGTCGTGCCTAACAACGCCCCTTAGCTGTTATAAAATGCACTGGTAACCCACTGCATCTTGGGGCTTATTGCTTTAACAAGACATATGTAATGTGGATCTGACATATCATGGTACTGTTTAAATAAGACTTGTTTTTTCACAACCTAACATCACATAAAAAGTGATCAGTGATTGGTCATTTTAATAATGAAACTAATTTAAGTTATAGAAAGATTTATATTTCTGTTGATCGATTGATATATCTGGCCAATATTTTTATTATCTGCATTGACAGATAAATTGGCAACACTTTACAATAAGTTTGAATTTGTTAACATTAGTTTAAAATTAAACATTGAAACTGTTAACATTATTTAATGTGACTTAAACTTATTAACAACTAACATTAACAAAGATTAATAAATATTGAAAAATAATAATGTTAATTTGTAGTTTATGTTAGCTAATGCATTTACTAATGTTAACAATACAACCTTATTGTAAAGTGTAACAATCATTTTTTTCATATTTTAAACAATTCCAAATATTAGCCGATGTATCGGTCTATCACTAGTAATATTTCACCACGAAAAACAATAATAATAATAAATATATTTTGCAAATAAATTAAGCAAATTTGTAGATTTTTTGCATTGACAATTTAAAAGCATTAGTAACAAAGGTACATTACAGTTTTTGGACGCCATTAACTGTTGGTCTTTTACCCTGCTGATTGTATCATCAATGCTTGGTACAGGCAGACGGGGCAGAGATGCCTGAAAGCTGTACAGCAGTGGTCGCCGGCCGGACAACAGCTTTACGAGACTCTGAAATAGACATATAGTAGTTATCACTTGTTAGGGGTCGTTCACCATTCCAAATAACAAAATAAACCCCCAGTACATCACTGTGTGCTTTCACAATAAAACAAACAAAAACTGTATGTGTATAATACACATAAATTCTCTATAACATCAGACCTATAGATCTTGCCAAATCTAACCACATTTCTGTTTGCTCTATACTACGAAGGTGACGCACCAGCCAGACTTTAGTAGAGAAGCTCATTTTGCCATGTGACTCAAAGATCCAGCCATGATAGGACAGAAGAGCTTTGAGGATGTAACGAATCAGCAGGATGACAGAATACCACACAGCCGTGGCAAACAGGATGGCACTGAACACCGTCTGGGTCTGAACCGTCATAAATTCACTACATGGCAAACAGGTACAATTCAAAACAGAGTATGATTATGTACATAATGTATTATTTGTATAATTTGCCTTAGGTCAAACACCAACACATTTTAAATACACTTTAAGCTATAATTCTTAAGGCCAACAATGTTTTTTAATTTAAATCTATTAAATTGTTTACAAAGTATCCAATCCATACTGTACCTGTATGTTTACGTATATAAAAGTATGTATTCACACATTAAACTGGTTAGGTTTTCTTTGGACTAAATGTTTCTAAGCTGTTCTAGTCACGAATGTCATTGGCTTCGGCTTATGTACCTTTATTTATATGTAACCATGACGTATGTTCTAGTATCTGAAGTTTCCAGGAATTTGCTAATAATTTACCTGACTGGTAGAGATGTCTTGATTTTGTCGATCATGCCCATAGAGGGGTCGATCCTGGCATACATGGTGCTCATGATCGCGATCACTACTATTAACCAGCTGGAAGGACTGGCAGGGTATACGCCTGTAAGAACACCGTTCTGTAAAAAAATCAAATTCAAGTATTAAGCTCTTAATCATACAATTGTCTTTACATATACGCATCCAAACTTACAGGGCATTTGATCTATACATTTTTATATCAGTATGTGTGTTCCCTGAGGATCGAACCCATGAGCTTTGCATTGCTAATGGAAATGCTTACAAATTGAGCTACACAGTGGCCCAGCATTGGGTTGAAAATATTTGACGCCACTTGACCATGCGTCAACAGTTGACGCGGAGGGTATACCTTTCGCGTCATTTTTTGACGAACTGGGGACTTCAATACTATTAAGTCCGTTGCATTCTCTTTCCTATTTTCTTACCATTTTCGCGTCGGTTTAGGGTTAGATTTACATAACGACATCCCTACCCAAACCTTACCCTAACCCCAACGCCAGGTGACAACTGTTTAATTTCGCGTACCTAATAGTATTGAAGTCCCCAGTTCGTCAAAAAATGACGCGAAAGGTATACCCTCTGCGTCAACTGTTGACGCATGGTCAAGTGGCGTCAAATATTGACGCCATGGGATGAGGATGTGTTGACCCAACCCGTCGTATTGTAATTTAATCTATGCTTGGATGTTTTAACCCATTGTTGGATCAAATAAAAAAAATTATTGGTTAATGTAACCCAACGGCTGGGTTTGTCCCATTCTAGCCTAACGCTGGATTGAATAGTGAAGCATTTTTATAGTAGGGGTGCGCGGGCCAAAAACTAACGCGGGGTTAGTTGTAAAACGTTTACATTGTTGCACAAAGTCGAGAATTTTGTATTTCCAGTATTTTTTTATGCTGCCAAAAGACGATCTCCCGCAAATGATTGGAAATGTATAATGTTTTTTCCAGAGCGTTATTGTTTTGATGAACGAGTGTTTTGGTGGCGTGCAAGTAAATTTTTTCATTATACGTTTTTTTGGTTTCTAAGTTGGGTGTGTAAGATAACAAATCCAATGCTATGTCATATTAATCTGTGTCTTGTTGACTAAAACATAGCATTGTTTTGAAATATGTCTGCAGCTCTTTGCAACTTTTTTGGTGGGCTTGAATATATTTTGACCCAGCGGAGTTAATTGTAATGCTGTGTTACAACTAACCCCTCAGCACTTATGATATGAACACCGCTAACGTTAGCGTAATTCTTGCCGTTGTTTTAAATAGGCTACACACGAATGATTGCTGGCTGCGAACAAAATAAATGTGCCTGTCTTATCAAAAATCGTGTGTTGAATGTATTTTTGTTCATATCTTTAATATTGATTGAATAAGGTCACGTCAAAGATTATAATCATAATGAAATGAATGGCTTTGATACTCATATCTCAGAATTTGATCTTTGAAACTGTAGTTTGGTTATTACAGACTGAGTCACGTATAAAAAATGTTTTGTCATAATTGTGCTGCTTTTTCTCACATATTTAGACATTTGTATCCATTTATAATCGAACAATTGTTAGAAAAAGGCTGGATGAATGAATACAGTGTGGATACCTGTCTATTATAGACAGATATATAAACAATATCCACTTCAAGTATATAGACAAAATAGTATTGAAATATTTGCCTGCAAACTTAATTTTTAGCAAGTGTTACAACTACCCCCTGCCTGTTACAATTAACCCCACCTATGGGGAGAGTTGTAACATTTGCACTTCTGTCACATTTGGTGTAATTGTCCAAGAATGGTAAGTAATAGAAACAAACTTCAAATGTTTATTTGTAGCAGAGAAGTGTGTGTTGCTTGTGTAAAAATTGAATTAATCAAACTCAAATATTTTTTGAATGATTGAGCCAAAACCAAAAAGCGTTAGGTTGTGCTCCGCTCTCCCCTACACTGTCTCTTCCTATAGGCTTTACGTCTTTGCAACTTTATAAGATGGGCATAAAAACAATAAAGATACCTTGAAGCGAATGGCACGTTTCTTCCATGATGTCACTCCAGACAGGTAAATGTGTTTGAGCACCTCACGGCTCAGCTGTAGGTCGATACCATCAGGTGTAACCGTGAATTGAAACCCCACGGCCTGATGTGCTTCTGCCATTATACAGGCCTAAAGCACAGCCTGATAAAAAGACAGCTCATATTAATCATAATAATGCTCAAGGTTGTGGGTTCCAACCCTGTTTGTGAAGGTCGCCAGTTTGACTGGGGATTTATGAACCACATTATTAGAAAAAATCTTTCAGCACCGCCAGGTTTTCATTTCACCCCAAGCTGTACTGTGTCCTTGTAATAAGTCTCTTATGGCTCATAAGATTCTGCTAAATGACAAAAAGGTCACTTTAAATCATGTTTACATTCAGGTTTTCTACAACCTGAAAGGAACCTATGAAGAAATGTGTTACTCTGAAGGCACCGAGTCATTTGTGCTATGACACGGCATCAAGCTTATGTTTCTTTTTCCATGTCATATGACTGCAAGCATAAGAAGTGGGGCAAAGTTGACTGGTCAGAAATAACATAGTGAGAGGTGAGCGGTGAGGTTTCTGTGACACAGGCCAAAACACACGTGACGTGACGCACAACCTCGAAGGATGGAAACATTTGTACTTGTACAATTTGTACAAATAAACATACAGAAGATAGATATAGAAATAATATTAAACAAAAGACTGACAAACAGAATATGAAATTGTTCAGAAATGTTAAATGCGCTCTCTTTGAAAATACCAGGACAAAATGTATTAAATAAATTTTACTGTGTGATGCAAATGTACATCGTAAAAATTACCATATAAAGCAATATTTATAAAAATGTGCCTTAATAATTTTCAATAAATTGAACATTAATTTACATTTCTGCATACAAAAGAAACCAAACAAAATTTTGTCTATATATCATTATTAGACCCAAAGACTCTTGCATTAGTGACAGAGTTTATTAAGCATATAATAATGTTACAGTACCTTTAATGTAACGTGTCTCTCAGTTATTGTATCTCAGGTGAGATGTTTCAGTGTGGATGAAATGTCCTTTTTGAGAATTTGGAGAAACTCCCGTATCCTTCAGTCAACTTCTGAAGCGCTCTCAGAGGAATCTGTCGCTCATTGTTGAGCTTTCCTTCCACACATGCTTTCCTCTCGTCTGTCTCTTACTTTTTATTTGTATGGTTTTGGTCTCTGAGCAGTGCACTACCTGCCCCTGTCATTTAGTGACACTCATAACCTCTCTCTCATTCTGTGTGTGTTTGTGTGTTTGTAACTGGATACTTTCAGAGCAAAGTTAAACGGGTGGCTGGACACACTGTATGATCAAGACCTAAATCACAACAGCTGGAAATATCCCATGGCTACATGCCAGACATTTGTAAGAGGCGGCTGAGAGGTCTTTTGTATGTACGTATATGGATGTGTCTCCTGAAAATTTGATTGTCTTATGTAATTGCGACCCTGTCTGCGAAATCCACGCTGAAGTCTCAGTTTAATTTTAATTTGGACATCATTACTCAGTCAATGTTAAAGATATCAAGGATATATTTTCACCCAATGTTCTTTACATTATAGGATGCCTTTATGTAGAAAAAATTCAATCACAAAGGCGACGTTAGCTTGGTTTTTACAGATAAAAGCATCAGATGCATAAATGCAGTTAAAATCGTCACACAAATAGCAGGGGTTCACAAAATATTTTATTTTTCGAAATTCTTGAATTGATCTATAAATGTTATTTTATAGCTCATTGGTAGAGCATTGTGTTAGCAGCGCTGCTAACGCAAAAGTCGCAGGTTTGAACCCAAGGAACACATGCTGATAAAAAATATACCTCGTAATGCACTGCGAGTCGTTTTAGATAAAAGTGTCTGCCTAATGAATGAATGTGACCCTGGACCACAAAACCAAAATTAGTCAAAATGATAGATTTTTCTTTTATACCAAAAATTATTATGATATTAAATAAAGATCATGTTTCATAAAGATATTTGGTAAATTTCCAACCATAAATATATAAAAACTTTATTTTTGTGAGTGGATGCAGTTGGACTTAATTTGGACAAGGGCGATTTTCTCCATATTTTGATATTTTTTGCACCATCAGATTCCAGATTTTCAAATTTGTTTCTCGGGCAATTGTTGTCCTATTCTAATAAACCATACAGATAGGGATGGGACGGTATCATGATTATAGTGACCAAAGTTAAAGGCGGAGTGCACAATGTTTGAAAAACATTTGGAAAAGGAGACGGGCCGACTACCAAAACACACTTGTAGCCAATCAGCAGTAAGGAGCGTGTCTACTAACCGATATCCTTGCCGGGTTGTGTATGTGTGAGGCGGGTCTTTTAAAAGAAGGTCCAGATTCTATTGGGGTAGGAGCGTGTTTGTTTAGGTGATTTCAAATATCAACATTGGCTTTCAAACAATGTGCACTCGACTCCGCCTTTAACATGGTTCTCAATATTGTCATGGTTTTGTTAAAATGAGATGGAAAGTTTAAAAAGAATTGACACACACACTGAAAACATCTGAAAAAGTTCAAAATCACAATTGAATGTCCCTGAAATTATTTCTGTGGTAAAAAATAAATAAATCTCTCTAATAAGTTTACCATGAATGATGAATACAATACAATACATTATCCCTTAAATGCCTTTTTGTGCAAAAAAAATTATATTGCATGTGCCTGTGTCAAACTGATTCTGGCTGGACAGGATTTACCGCGAGTTTTCAAAATCATGGTAATCAAACGCAGTTGTAATGATAATTACATTTTAAACGATAATACTAACCGCCAGGAATTTTTTATCGTGGCTAATCACGAAACCGGTTATCGTCCCATCCCTACATACAGCAATGGGAAGATTATTTGTTTGTATTTATTATTTATAAAAAATTACCCTTATGACTAGGGCTGTTCAAAAATATTGTTACAGCCAACTATCGTGATACATTTTTTCACAATAGTGTATCGATATTTCAATCTCTAGTAGCGATATATTTAAAAAAATCCCTCTGTGTGCGTCAAATGACCTCCTCCGCGGCTGCTATAGTTGTCGCTGTCTAGATGTCTGCAGAGCTGGCACCAGACCATAACTAACAGGGGGGCACGTGGCTTCCAACGGGGGGGGCACGCAATTAGCAACAATAACTTGCAAAAACAAGGCATTAAAACAACAAATACAGTGCAAGCACACACTCATATGATACAGCTGGTACATACTGTCAGCTCATCAGAAGATCACAAACCTTGCGCTCCGCTGTGCTCGCGCTTTGCTCGACGCAACAACAAACCACCCTCGCGTGGCGCAAGCCATTGAAATGAATATAGCGCAGCTCACACCACGTCCTAAAATCCGCTTTACCATAATCACGTCGTGCTGTTAACGGTCTTTAGCCACACTTCACATTTAAGCTTACGTAATTTAAAACAACGCTAACTTATTTTTTAAAAAGCTGAAGCCGGCGTGTATGAACATTAAACTTCCTTAAAACAGTGTCCTGTAGATTTGAAAATTCAACTTCGACCTCTAATCTCCGAGTTTGAGCCAATGGGTGTTTGCATGAAGTCGGATGGATCAGGCTGTGCTGGTTCGTTCTAATATCCATATTTTACAAGATCCATAAAATGCCGTGAAAAAACACGTTGCTATTATCAAGTCACATTAATATGCTAAAGACGTAAAGACGCATGAGACGCCACAATAAAACCAATCAGAGAAACTGGGCTATTTTAATTTAACTCTTTCCCCGCCATTGACGAGATATCTTGTCAATTAAGAGAAAACGCTTCCCCGCCAATGACGAGATTTTCCGTCTTTCCGCAATACCGCTATTATCCACCAGGTGGCGCCCTTCCGCAACTTTTTAAAACCGGAAGTATTGCCCTATGTCAAGCTGCTGTATGTCCGTGTCTGTTTTAAAGATCGCTCTGAATGGGATCTATATGAAAAGTCCGTCATAAAAATGGAATTATCTCTGCTTTTTGCTCAAAATATGGTGTTTTTGCAAAAACCTACCCATATTCAAAAGCTGATTGCAAAAGAACCACTAAAGGTAGGATGAAACGTTTTTTTTTTTTTGTTTGAAAGCAGAGGGTCTATTCTTTCATTTGGTATATCGTATGTTTATATATTTAAAGAAGAACATTTTCTGGAAGGCATTAATTCAACATTCAATGTTTAATTTATTTGAATTATTCTTGATATATATTAAATTAATAAAAAACTGTGTAGGGGGGCATGGCACGCGAATGCCCCCCCTCGCCGCCGGCCCTGGTTGTCTGTCATATACGGTCATTCGGCCAATGTCTCAGAAGGTAGCGGGTGTGAGAAAATGGCAGAAGAAAAAAACCCTGCAGCTTTCAAAGCTGACGTGTGGAAGCACTTTAGTTTTTTTAATTACTGCAGAAAAAAGTATTGCAATGCATCGCAATATGCAACGTATCGTATTACAACGTGCTACACTGTATCGTGACATGTATCATATCGTGAGGCCCTTGCCAATACCCAGCCCTACTTATGACTTGTTTGACCCTTATGACCCTGGTACAGGGTCACAAATGTAAATGGAAATACAGGTTTGTATTACAGCTGTTCAGAAGCAGAGATGAAATAGGCTTTCGTAGCATGTGGAGACATTAAGTGAAGGGAGAGTAGAGAGAGAAAGAGATTCCAGGTTCACTTTAACCATCGAGTTGTTCTTTGTTCCAGACATGTAGAGCTCATTATGAAGAACGACGCCCTGCCCGATTAAAGTGCTCTTCTTCATTGTTCTGATGTTACCCCACTTCTTAGACTCCACACAGAAAGATGTTATCAGGGTTTTAGTATTGTTACCCCCGATTACAATCAACTGATTATTGGCGGCTCCCAAAAAGTGCAGGACGGTGAGGTCAGCGCTCGATCGGGTGAGTGTAGGGAGCAGTTCACACCAGCAATCTGAACCAAAAGAAATGTGAGAGATTATTTGATCAAAAATGTGACATGAAATAGATCTCAGTGTTCCTATATCACAAATGGTAGGTCATTGTGTAACAAAGATATGTATATATGTACAGTTAGATATACATGTAAGATATAAGATGCACATAAATATTATAGTGAATTGCATGACATTTACACGCTGTACCTTCTCTTGTATCATAGCGCAGCACCAGTTTCTCTCCGGTTCTCTTGATGTTCCCCAGTACATAAAGGCAGTGCCCCAGACTGGTGGTAAGTGGGGAGTCATGGGATAGAGATAGGGTGAACTGGAAATCCGTCAGAGGGAGGGAAGAAACGAATTCCCAGGTGTCCGTCCAGGGATCGTACACCTCCACAGCGGTGTACACACCTGTACTGGAGTCAGGCGTCACGAGTGAATCCAGATACCAGCCACCCACAGCGTAGATTCTCCCTTCACACACCGCTGCACTGAAGTGACGCCTGTGCTGAGAGATTTCACAGAATTACTTATTTATTTTTACCTTTGATCAATGAATGGGATATTACCATGATAATCTGTAGCTCAACGGGTACATTAGCAGCGCAAAAGGTTTTTGGTTCAAATCCCAGGTTACACACATACTGATGAGTGTAGCTTGATTGTAAAGGATTGCATTGTAAGAGACTTTGGATAGAAGTGCCAAATGCGTCAATATAAATGTGAAATTGACAGTGGTTTGTTTCTTAACATTTCAAAACTAATGGCCATGTTAAATTTTTTATGGTGTTTCTTCTGCATTTTGACAGTAAAACCACCCTTAAGAGTATTGCTAATAGTCATGTGATCTGTCCCAGCAAGCAATTTTGCATTTAAAAGATGTCTAACTGTGGGTTCACACCAGATATGAGTTTAACGATTTGCGCGAGTAGATTACATACAAAGTCAATGCAAAGACGTGACCAGACGCATCCTCGCGTGGGGCGATGTGAATGATTCAATATGGACGGCGCGTTTGTTGCGAAAACACGCGCTATTTGCCTCAAACGCATCTTCACCCAAGTAGAAAATATTCAACTAGAGCGAAAAATTCGCATGACACGAAGTTAAATCCCTCGAGTAATTTAGAGCGAGTAACGTGATGCCCCGTGTTTGGTGTGTACATAGCATAATGCGGCATACACACCAAACGTGAGTTCAACGATTTGCGAGTAGATTACATACAAAGTCAATGCAAAGACGTGATCTGACGCATCCTCGCGCAGGGCGATGCGATTGCCGCGAATACACGTACTATTCGCCTCAAACTTGCTTTCGCGCAAGTTGAAAATATTCAACTCAAGCAAAAAATTTGCATGACATAAAGTTAAATCCCGCCAGTAATCTAGAGCGAGCAATGTGATGCTACGTGTTTGGTGTGTACGTAGCATAACGTCCAAATACGGCCCAGACAACTAGGCTGAAACAAGTGAAAATTTGGTTTGTCAGTACATTTTTTTTATGGAGGATAGCCCAAAATAAATAAAAAAAGGGACCAAACACCTTGTAATCCTTGTTGCCTTTGCTTACATGATGGAAAATCAAACATCTCACAAGTTATTTTGGTAACCAAATTCAAGTTTATTTGGGCTAGAAGTGGGTTACCCATAGTTGGACTATAAAGGGTCTATAGTTAACCTAGACCTTGTAATGACAGCTATTGCTTGTTGAGGTAGCTTGATCTTATTTTGATTGTGAGATATTCCTAGTTTGCTGACCCCGGAATAACATTTCTGTAAAAAAACCCTATCCCTATAAATCCCTAAAAGCAGGGAAATGATCCTTTACATTAAAGGAATAGTCTACTCATTTTCAATATTAAACTATGTTATTACCTTAACTAAGAAGAGTTGATACATCCCTCTATCATCTGTGTGCGTGCACGTAAGTGCTGGGGCGCGCTGTTACACTTCGATAGCATTTAGCTTAGCCCCATTCATTCAATGGTACCACTCAGAGATAAAGTTAGAAGTGACCAAACACATCAACGCTTTTCCTATTTAAGACGAGAAGTTATACGAGCAAGTTTGGTGGTACAAAATAAAACGTAGCGCTTTTCTAAGCGGATTTAAAAGAGGAACTATATTGTATGGCAGAACAGCACTTTTGGGAGTACTTATTGTTATTGGCACCATCTATACCTTAATCATAGGAGCTGTCGACACCCACTGATTGGTAAAAGGGTTGTAGCGGAAGGATGCCATCTTGAATTCGTAACCTTTCTTCACACGTTGTCTGTACCCTCCTATAAGATAGAGATAATTATGTAGCACAGCTGTAGTAAAGCACCACTTATCTGCACAAAAAGGCAGATCGGTGACAGAACTCCATTTCCCACAATCCCCTTCTCCCTCCAGTCTAAAAAGCTTTCGGGCAGCATCTGTTTCCGGGTCATTCCTTGAGTTCAGGTTCTCCTTCCTTAGGCAGCACAACTGTGGAGTTCCACTTGACCTGAATCTGAGAACTTTAGTTTGAAGGTATGGATCCAAGCCTTTACTCAGGTGTGGAAGCTCCAGTAGATGCTTGCTCATGTAGGCTAGTACAGTGTCTTGAATTTCCACACTGCACAGTTCCTCAGCTTGCTGTAGATAACCCAGACAGGTGTTCTCCGTCAAGACCTGAGAAAGGGTGATCAGTAGACGATCCGTGAAGCTGGAAACCAACAGGTAGCTGCTCGCTCGTAGATGTTCCACTAGAAGGTTCTCAGGAACGCAGAACCGCTGTAGGAAGCAGAATTCCAGAAGGTTGTGGAAGACCAAAGATGGAACGTGTTCTAGATTCACCAGCCGTTCAGTTGTCTCTCTCATACAGGAGTGGGACAAAGCCCTGAAGTACTCGCTGCAGTCTGCAAGCTTCTCCAAATCCACCTGAAAGTAAGTACAGATAAACATAACACTGGTGTTTGTACAAATATTTGTGGGCCAAGATCGATACTAGATACTCACAAAGAATGTATGTGTGCTGGTTTTCACCATCACCATTGGTCCGCTGTTCTGGTTTCCGTAGGTCCTGTAGTCTTGATGTGTTCTCCAGACATCCACCTGTTGGTTTTCAGACTTGTGCTTTGTAATATCAGCATCTGCTTGTCTGAACTGAGGCCAGCTACTTTTGAAGCACACACGTCTCCAAATTTCCTCTATACATTTCTTAAGCCATGTGCAAAAATACATTAAGACACCAACTAAAATCTGCCAAGGATCAGCCATCTTCTCGATTGTGTTAAAAGCTCTGCTAGATGTTGGCTTTGGTTAGCCTTAGGTTGACACAAAGCGCAACATAAAACTAACAATCAAAGCAAACCTGAGTCACAGTATCATCTGAGATTCTGTCATTCCCAGGTAAATAAAGGAGAAATTCAGCTGTTGGTTGATCATGGATGTTTTCGAAGCTCAATATGGCACCCGTGTGCCAAAGGGATCGCAGCTGAGCTATTTTTAGGAGTGGTGTAGTGCGAATGGAAACAAGCTTGCTGGGGCACACTGTTTGTAATGAGGTATAATGATTTTAACTTTTATATTCATCTGTAAATGTTAAAGCACTGCTCAGGGTTTTTTAATACCAATTTTAAATTTGACACACACAAATGGCAACTGTAAGTTGTTGTTTTTCTCTTTTTATTGAACAAAAAAAGAAGAAACAGAGGTATTATATCAGAGAGGCAGGTTTACAGTATAACTTAAAAGTACATTGGTTTTAATAGTGCCATTGCATCTGAAATCAATATTAAGAATCACAGATTCTTAACAAGCAAGAATTTTGAGACATATGTTTAAATGGCGCAAGTTCAAAACTTATGGTACTTGCCCTGTGCTTTAGCCCCTGAATTTAGAGACGCTAGTACAACAGAAAAACATGCAAAGTTGTAAAAATTATACATACATTTAAACAAAAATAGTAATTCTAATGCTCCCAATATCATTGTCAAAATAATAAAGATCCTTGGCCATTAAAATGAAAACTTCGGCAACAACCAACGCTATAACGTTACTATCTCACATTCATGTTTTTTAAATGGGTACTCAACAAAGCTTCATTAAAGCAAAATCTTGCTTTTGACAAAACAAAAATTATAAATAAGCATAAAACAACAGTTAAAATAAAAACCAAGCAAATTGTTTACAGTTGCAAGAAACACATACTTTCTCATGTCTGGAAAAGGCTCTGAATACATAAAAAATTATATATATAAGCATACAGTATGACAAACAGGTGTGATAACTGTTAATGTATGTAAATGTATTTAAACTCAATTGATTACTCAAAATCAATAAAATATTAATATTTGCCATTTTAGATCCTATAACACCTTCCTGTGTTTCTGTTCTGCTCCTGAAAATATGTTTATTCTGTGCGGTTTACATTAAAACGTATTGAGGTTCATTTTCCAAAATCATTTCCAGTTTGTATCAGGAGTATGTTTTTGCTTTCCATCAAATATAAAAAACGCAAACAAAGCCATTTAACACATGGAAACAAATTAGTTAATATATGTGCCATTTACCAAAGTAAATCTATTACAGAACACCTCGGTCATTTTTTCACAGTATGGAAATAAAAAAGGGATGCAAAATGTTATGATTTGGACCCTGTGGTTTACACAGTATTAATGATGGACGGACGGACTTAATTTTGATAACACAAATAAAGATAACATTGATAACACAGGTCAGATAAAATGTAAACGGTTATATAATTTGAAAAGATAAATAATTATAAATAAAATGACTGATAATTTGACTTTAGCATGAAAACGTTTGAACGGTGCATGAATCAATTAAACATATTTAAAGAGACAGTTCACACAAAAATGAAAATTGTCCTCAAGTTTTAATTTTATAATAAATAAATAATTAAAAGAAGAAAAAAAATTAGTTCTGCTGAACAACAAAGGAATATATTTTGAGCAATGCAACTTTCCTTTCCTACTATGAAAGTCAATAGTGGTCCTGTTTTCTGCTTGATTACAACTATTTTAAGGAGATCAAAGAAATTTGTTCAGGTTTGTAACAACTTGAGGTCAAGTAAATGATGACAATTTTCATTTGTGAAACTATCACTTTAATTATTTAACCATTATTTTCTCTAACTGCTAGTTGTTTCATGCTTCATTTTTGCAAGGGACACAACATCAAGCAACCATAAAGCAGCCATAATTCTTTACATAACAGAATTTTAAGGCAGGGTATCTTTGGATATTTTCATTATTTAAATATAATGTTCCTCAGAATAAACCGTTCTGTTTTAAAAAGCCTCAGTCTGTGCCATTTTCTTAATGTTTTTGAAAAACAAACAAAAAGATATTGAGAGGGATGCTGCTCATGTGAAGTACAGTATGAGCTTTAGAAGTGATGAAGAGCTTAAGAAACGAGTTTCTTCTGTTTGAAGTATGTGCTAAACCTGTGCTGTGCATAATCCTGAAGACAAACAAACATACACACAAAAAGAAGAGAAAAAAAACAGAAATGAGATCGCAGAGATCAGAAATGTTCAGGAACTATTTGTTCTGTACACAATTGGTTTACTATAAACACACTGTGATGTCAGAAGTTCCTGTTTATAGGTAGTTAACAAATCAATTTGTTTTACCATTTCTAACCACGGAATAAAATAAAAACTAACAAAAGAAATTCAATTTTCTGATAAAAATCTGATATGGTCTTGTGCAAATCTAAAGTATAGCTCACCATGTATCCAAACTCGATTTTGGAGATCTTGGCTTGTATAATGGACCACAAACCCCAGAGGAAATGAGACGCAAGGGCAAACCTAAATGTGTGTGATTTTTACAGATTGGAAGACAAAAAGAGGTAAGTATGTGGAAATAAAAGTAAATGTGTGTAAATATATAAATTTAGTCTTATGAATGATATCCGTACCGGTTTGCCTCAATGATCATCTCATCTTCTAACCTGGCTTGATCTTCAGGAGCTACGATTCCTCTTTCTGACAGATAGTGTCTGATAAAATGTAACTGAACAACAAACAGAAATGGATATTAAAGGAAAAATATTTATGTGAGACCCTGAACCACAAACGCAGGCATGAATAGCATGTTAAGGGTTTCACGATTTCGATTTTAAATCGAAATCGATCAAAATTAAGTCACAACCTCGAACTTTGAATTAAAAAATACGATCGTCGATGCTGCCACGCCCCCATGTCACGTCCGGTCGGCTTGCCAAGCAGGGGAAAAAACTCTGGTGCCTTTAAAAACATTGGTCCAGCGGAACGCAATTTATATTTTAAACACCAGGGATGTATTGCAACAACTCCTTGAAATGCATATCATAAACAGGATTATTTACTACCTAGTGATCTGACTTTGGACAGAGCGCAGCTTTCTGCACGTAAGTTACACGAGAGTGAGAAAGGATTTTTGTGCAGCGGGTTATATTTGAAACAATAGGGATAGTTTGCCTCAGCTCGCATGAAATGCATAAAACTAAACAAATACGTAAGGATTACTACTTTAGTTTATGTTTAGACTTTGGACAGATGACACGCGAGACAAAGAGAAGCGCAGCTGCTTATGACGCGCTGGATTTATTTAGGATGCTAGGAGTCCAAGACACACGCATTAAGTCCATGTGCGTGCAAGAAGGAATCCTCACTTTACAAGCTCTCTCGTGTAAAGTGAAGCCCACAAACCCTCATGCGAGGAAAAGCACGCAATGTGCATGAAAATGTGAAACTATAATAATAATGACATTTTTTTGTCTTTCAAAAAAAGGTAAAAAAAAATCGAGAATCGAATCGAATCGTGACCTTAGAATAAATAATATAAAAAAAATAAATAATTGTAGTCGAATCGAGGATTTGGAGAATCGTGACACCCCTATACGTAGCAAAAGCCAAAAATACGTTGTATGGGTCAAAATGATAGCTTTTTCTTTATTGCCAGAAATCATTAGGATTTTAAGTAAAGATCATGTTTAATAAAGATATTTTGTAAATGTCCTAGTGTAAATATCTCAAAACTTTATTTTTGTGAAAGGATGCAGGACCAAGGCAATTTTCTCAATATTTAGATTTTTTTGCACCCTCCAATTGCTGATTTTCAAATAGTTTTATCTCGGTCAAATATGGTCCTACATATAAATAATTATAAATATAGCCTTATGACTGGTTTTGTGGTCCAGGGTCACATTTGGGTCATTAAAAATATATTAAAACTAAAAAAGTAGAAAAGTATTTGAAATTTTCACATGATTCCCTGAAAATTATTTCTAAACACTTAATATCGATCAAGTCAGGCAATTAAAGATCACACTATTAAATATTAACATGACATCAGATAGGTTTTTGACCTCAGCATGTCAAAGTTATTGTGACAACCTGTGACATACTTTTGTGACATGTCAGTTCGGTTCACTAGGTGGCAGTTTTGTCAACACTATAACATTGATCAAAACAAATGGTTTATACAACGGACCTTGAAGTATATGGGAAACAGCCAAATTGTAAACATTGCTTAATGTAAAATAATAATATGAATCATACATCCTATCATCCTTTTCCGATTTCAGTTTGCATTACCTAATATTTGGAATCGATTCTGCAATGGACAAATACTTGGTACAAGATTTCTTCTATCTGCAGCCTGAAGACAATAAAAGATCAAACGCTGTATACGTGTAAACGAGGGCACATGACTCACCTGCTGTTCTCTGTTGGGGTAATTTTCCACCTTTGCCTTGAAGAATGGCCACTGGTCATGGGTGTAGTCATAAATCCATTCACAGAAATGGTTCCCAAAGTCAAACCCCCTACATCATTAGTAATAATTTCATAATTAACAATGAGTACATGACATTTAACATTGGGGTGTAGTTGCACAGTCACTCATTTATTTTATTTGTAATTTGTTTCACCTGTAGTTATAGCTGCTGTATTCAAAATCAATAAGCATTAGTTTGTCGGATGAATTTTCTCTGCCATCCAACATAAGGATATTTCCTAAAAAACAAAGTATGAGTATGTAGGTGAAAGGGCTGATGTGTTACATAAGTGTACACAACACAACTGGCAGACCTTTATCAGATTAGAGATAGTGCCTGGTGGTAGCGGTGCCAAGAATGTTTTACATGGGATCCAAAATCTGATGAAATGTTTCAATGTACCATTCCTCAATACTGTACAAAAAGTTCATCACAGCACACGTTGAATATTTTCGATTTGGGATCGGAGCGTCCCCAACATGCTTCCGAGCAGATTCAGGCCTAGTCCACACGGACACGGGTATTTTTATAGCCATGACTTTTTTACGCGTTTCGGCCATTCGTCCACACAAAAACGCAGTATCAGGGCACTGAAACGAACATTTTTGAAAACCCCTGCCAGGGTGAAGATTTTAAGAAACGCTGGTTGCAGTGTTGTCGTGTAGACAGTAAAACCGGGGTTTTTGCCTTGCGACGTCACTTTTGTTAGGCTTCTGATTGGCCAAGGTGGCTTTATGATTTGGGTTACACCACCACCTGCTGGTGTGGCATGCTCTTGACAGCGCTTGATAGCGTGTTTTTGCTTTTCCTTTTCCATGAGGACGGAGATTTTTTTTAAACCGAGCATGTGTGGACGGGATTTTTTTGGAAGAAAAACTTCAGTTATAAATATACCCGTGTCCGTGTGGACTAGGCCTCAGACGCTCCTAACACACCGCGCACCACATGAAAATCTGATAAGATAATAGGTCAAACCACGGAGACGATTGGGACTTTTACCTAGGACTGGGGGAAAATTGGCCCAAATTTAGCCTGATTATATTTTAAGTGTACAGAGCATAAGTGAAAAGCACCATGGATAAATCAACCTAGTCCTGTCTTGTATCCTTTACAGTTTACATATGCAAGTATATTCTGTTGTGTGTGTCATCCAAATTATAATTCCCAAAAATGACATTTTGTTGTACTTCTTTAAACAGTAACTGAATACATCAACACCTTAACCACCAAAACATTGCCCAAATTGTATGCTCACAGACAAAGCAACAGGTTTATATATGGGAGATACAGTATATTTTACCTTCTTGTACATCGTTATGGCAGAACACTACTGGTGAAGGAGTTGCAGCCAGCAGTGACCTAAAAGATAGAGAGAAAAAATGATTAAATAAAATATTAAAGCTATTTTCCTTATAAACATACTTCTAAATGATCGTTGTTATCACGGTTTTAAAAGGGACCGAACAACATATACAGCACTGGGCTGGATAAAACACACACATGGACAAGCAGATTACTTAATGCAAGGGCATTCAAAGTTTAAAATGCCAAGGATTCCCAAATACGCTAATCTTTTTATGAGAGACTTCCTTAAATATATATGGAACTACAATGTTGTACTGCACTTAGTAATGCGCACTATAATTTCGGACACCACTAAAATAATTTCTTTTCTCAAATAGTGCACTATTTAACGGTATAGGGGGCTATTTCAGACACAGTTTGTAGTTTTATTCCTGTGTCCCCATCCTAAATGGCTTTGAGCTGACGATACACTGTCAGCAAAACACACGATAAGACAGAATGACATAAGCTTGGTAAATCCTGTTATACACACGCAGACGCACGGAGCTGGTAGTCATTTGAACATGCCATACTCTGTGTGCATGTTAGTATGCGTTCATGACCATATTGGCTGATCTTTGGCAGGCACACTGCTGCATGCCTGCGGTCTATCAACTGCTGTTATCTAGAAGTTCAAGTCTGACAACTTTCCTCTTCCAGTCATATACTTACACTTTCTATGTTTTTTTTCTCACCTCAGACTCTCCAGTTCTGCTGGAAGGTCATATTTCATCAGCTTGTTGAATTTTTTGATGTGTGCTTCACGAACAAATTTTATTGTCAAAACTTGTTCCATGTACCTGTTTGAAAAGAGGCACAGATAAATGTCATTTCAAAAGATGCAACCCTACCAATGTATCCACACATGCAAATGATTTAGTTTTACATGACACAACTTGGTAAATTTTTGTACAACTACTACAATGTTATCCATCAACAAAAGAAAAGTATTCATACTTAAAACTTTTGAAACTATAATAACTAGACTCCATTAGCAGCCAATGTACATTATGTGTATCGTACAGTGCGTAAGATCCGGTCAGACTTTTTCGTGACAGCCGTTTTGTTTTTCTCTCTTCTTGGTGTCTCTGCGTTCGTTACTAGTACGCCACTACTCATCGTACGCGATGTACTACATTAAAACTCTCTGGTGAATGCACATCGCACAAGCTAGTTAGTATAGTTTATAAAGTTTTAAAGATATTTTTCTTACAAAATCACCCTTATGGTGCGTTCAGGGTTAAGTCAATGCAAAAATGCGACTGACATCCTGTGGCGCGTTTTGTGCGTTTGATGCGCAATTCGTGTTATTATTGATTGAAAAATATGAACTTCGAAAAGATATTTGAAAATTTTAAACCAATTAGGAGCTTGTTCTAGTAGTGACGTGACTATGACATAGCGAGCTGAGGCAGAATTACGAAACAACAATGGAGGACAAAATCATCGTTCGCTCTAGGTGTTTTTTCGTGTGTGCCTCATATATCTTTAAAAGTGAACCTGATGGCTCTTTAATCGCCCCCTGGTGGCTGGCTGCATAAACCCCACCCTCTCCATGCAAACGAACGAGACTCTGCTCTAAATAAAATATTTTTTACACTTAATAAAATCTTCTGAAAGATGCTTTTGGTCCTTTAAGGTAGTTGTTATCACGCTGATATATGTTCAAATGTTAATTTTTGTGATAAGTTTCATTTTAGCTAGTAATTTGATGCAATAGAAACAGGACGTGTTTTATGATTGTGGTTGAATTGGGCGTACAAGCGTTTGGGCGGAAGTTTGATACCACGGCTCCGCCTCTGGCCCTGGCTCCAAACTGACGTTTTTACGTAACATGGCAGCGCCCATGGTCGGACGTTTTTGACTTTAATTCATTACAATAGAATGATCTTTTTTTTACAGTCTATAGTGTTTCTCAAATTCGAGGATGTGTCCTAGGAAGGCTGCATATCTCGGCTGCCATGTCATCATGCATCGTTGAAGGACATCTTAATCCTAAGGATGCTTCGAAGGCAGCCTTTGTTTCGTGCTCTTAATTTGAAGGATGCATGAACTGGACCCTCAAATCACCCACAATCCTTTGCACACATTCAAAAAACATCGCAAGAATCAAATTGACACTTTCATAACCCAATTTCATTCTAAAATATAAGCCAAATATTGGTAGGAAATGAGTGGCCATGGACACTTATTAGACCGTCTCATTCTAGCGTTTAAAGTTGTGGAGGACTCGAACCTTAAACTGTCAGAAGGACTGTACTAGGAAGGAAAGGGGCATCCTCGCGTTTGAGAAACACCCTGTATGTGGACACCTGGAGCTGTTTGACATCTTCATACTTTTATAGAAATAGGAATAACAGGATCTTGATGGAAGAATATGAGTGAGGAGATCGGACAATCTGGTAAGTTGTATAAAAAAAGTGCATTTCATGGGGTAATTATATTATAGAGTATCGCTTTAAGGACACCGAGATATGACAGATTTACCGGTCAATGTTTCCAAATAGCCATTTCGGTTCCTTATTAAACGGCATCTCCATGGCGTGGAATCGTGCCACCTTACTGGCTATTTCAGCCGAAATGTCAGGGTTCCCCAACTGCTCTGTACTCAAGCGAATACTCTGTGAAACAGAAACACATCAGACTTATTACTCATACTTTGGATATGTGGATAATGTAAACAATTTCTATCTGTGTTTAGTGTAAACAATCTGTTTGAATCATAACTTCAAGGGTGTTTTAGGTGAAACTCACTGGCAAGTACTGCTCTAGACGGCCCTCTGGAAAAATGCCATAGAGACGTGGACCCAACTCTCTCTCGGCTAAAATGGCAAACATCACGCTTTCCAAAACAAGAGAATCAACTCCCTGTGTGTATGTGAACGGGATGCATATCAGAACACACAAAAGCACTGTGATAATGTGACAAATGTTTCATTCAGAAGCGTGGGCCATTGAAGCTTTCATAACCAATTCAGTAAACTTATTGTGTACGATTCTGGATTTTTCCACGTTGTTGGTCTATTTCACATGTAATGTGTGGATCCGTGTGTCACCTGAAGAATGGCCCCATAGATTCGCAGCAGAACTCTTCGAGGTTCAACCCCGACGGGCTGAACATGGTTGGGTAGACTGCACATGTACAGCAGGTTACTTAGACCTCCACTGCAGGGACAACAAAGATTATAAATGACTTAAAACTATTTTTTATATTAGTTTTATTTGTGTTGATTTACAAAAGCAATAAACAAAGAGGTTTACAACTTCATATCTTGGCTGATAATACTAGACCCAATGATATTTAGTAACTTAGATCCAATCTTGATGATTTATTAATGTTAATAAGACAAAAGTCTGTTCTATCACCCTGACCTATTTAACAATATCCATCATATAATTTTCTAGCAATTGCATGGCAATACATTTACATACCTGTAAACATTTGCCTTTACAAAACTTAAGTAAAAGATTACATTAAAGTTATAAACATTCAGCTCACCTGACTATGTTGATTTTGAAGTCATGTTCTGAAATAGTTCTCCATGACCCGGACAGAAAGTCACGGCACCAGTTAAAAGCCCTTCTCCTTGTTTCCGGGTCCACATCCACGCTACGTCCGTCCTGATAGGACTCGGCTTCCGAGTCATCATCCCCGTTTGCTCCGCGGGGACTGCCCACTCTCGTATGCCTCTCGTCGGTCACCATCAGTGAATCTCCGCAGACCGGTACTTCCACATGGTTATCCGAGACCGGGTAATCTTTCACGCATTTACCCAAATCTGCATCTCCATCAACCATACACTTCGCCATCTGGCTTGAATGCATGCTATTGCCTACAAGTGACCTAACTATCCTTAAGGAGAGTGAGAGAACCGAACGTGAACCGCTGCAATTGAATATACGCAATGGTATTAAATGCATGCGTATCGCGAGCGCACAATGAAATGATCCGTAACGATTAGAAGATCGGACCGGCTGTTGGATTCAGATTAACAAAAAATACAGACGTATTGCTTCTCGTGATATGACCTAACTGTTACTGTACATAGTCACACTAAATAATGTTTAACAGCTGTAAATTCAACATTGTCGCACTACAACTTCCTCTACTTCCTTGAGCACAACTGACCGTTAGCGTTCTCATATCAGCAGCATGAGGACTGTAAAACGTTGACGTTGATTTTAACCAATCAGGTTTTAGATGTCAAGTCCGTGACCTTAAGATCTGAGCGCTGAGTGGTTGGTTTGAAGCGCAAAGGATTGTGGGAAATGAAGTTTTTCAACCTCTTAGGTTTTCTGTAGTCCAGCAATCATACTGTACGTTGCATTGCTGATGTCTCAAGTTTCAAACTTAAGCCCTGTTAAATTTAATTGTTAATTACGAAAATATTGTTGTCTAATAATAAGCTAAACAGTATCTTAAAGTAATATTTTTTTGTACAATTTAAGTAGGCCTAATGGATTTTTGTAGACGGAAATACCTACTATGGAAATTATATGTAAATAATGAGGTACTGCAGTGGTATATATTAAATTTCAATGGTGTGTTACTATATGTTATCTTTACGTTACTGTATGTGCCTCAATATAAGGGTGTAGCCTATTCACGTGTGTAAGGTGTTTTGAAAGGATTTGACAGAACGTTTAAGATTTTCCATTTAAAGGTACTTTAATTGGCATGATTGTGTGTCTAATGTTTAATGCCAATAGATTGATTTATGTTAGTTTATGGTGCATTGACTATAAGTTAACAGATACACCTTTGGATTTTAAAAAGTTATAAGTAAATGGTAAAATTAGCATAAACTAAGATTAATGAATGCTGTAGAAGTATTTTTCATTGTTAGTTCATGTTAACTAATACATTTAACTAATGTTAGCAAATACAACCTTATTGTAAAGTATTACCAAAATAATCTTGACAGCAAATACACAGGATGTCCATCGAATTAAACGGCCTTCTATGCATTTGTAATTAATTATTTCTTTGAATCGATTAAACTCGAGGACAACGTGTTCCCTGCATAATCTATTTTGACCACTGGGGGCGCTCTTTTACTGTCAGTAACGCGATCAGCACCAGTCACTAAACAGCTCCTCTGTAGAGGATATAGAGGTATGATCTACACATTATAGAAATTATTATTCCTACATCTTCACAATCATATACACAGACAGATGTGCATTGATAAAACACCTCAAAACACAATCCTACTGTGCTCTCAAGTTAACTGCTTCCTTAAATAAAGTAAAAATAAATTGGTACTAAAGTCACAATATGCAATGATATACTTTTTACTAAGTTTATGGAGGAAATTATTAAATAAAAATTCTGAAAATAAAATGGAGAAATGGGGGAAATTACAATTTTGTACGTTAAATTGACGGAAACAAAGTTTATAAGTTACAGTAACGTGGGTGTCGGATGGGTGATTGTGAAGTTGTTAAGGTATAACGTTTCATGATGTTACTTTGTTATAAACCATGGTACTGAATTGAAGACCATATTTACGCACAGTTTATTTTCTAAGCCTTTTAAAGGAGTGTGCTATGGTGCATGTGGTTAAACCCATAGTTAAACCACATAACCACACAAACATGATATAAACATTGTTTCATTATTTTGTGTTTAATTATAGCAGAACTATGTACATTTCTGCAGTCTAAGTCAAGTGAGCTTATGACGAAACTTGTGATTTAAAAAAAAACTGCAGTCAAGTCAGGCTTTTCTACCCACACGCGACATCGTGCTGCAAAACCTTACGTTGATCTCGAAAGGGACACGCAGATCCATCATGTGAAATTAAATTTTACCAGCTTATAATAACAGTTTTATAAGAGACAAGCCACACAGAGGGCGCACTACGGCTCAGAAAGCAGAAACCTCCTTCACCCTGCATTCATTATTTTAAGAAATATATAGCCTAAATATTAAATATATCATTTTTAATATCTGCATTCTCTGTATTAGGCATTGACCAATTTTTATAAGATGATGAAAAAGACTTTTTATTGCGTAATATCAAACAAATATGTCTAAACAGAAAACCATTGAGAAAAGTTACCACAAGAAAATATTTCGTTTACCACAAAGCTTTTTATTTAAATTTTTGTTGTTGAATAAAATGAACAGAGACAATACAAACAGCATAACCAAATATAAGCACACATAGAGAAAATAAACAATCACATAAAAACAAGAAAAAGAATAGGCTACGTGCCTGTAGAATCGGAAAAGCTTTGTTTTTTGGAGGGCCAAATTAGTTAAATTGATTCATCACAAAAAGCACGGTTTCTGAGCTTACATTTATTTATACAGCATTTAACGTTTAAAATAATACAAATAACAAAATATCTTTGAATTTGTTTGTCTATTTGACTTGCATACAGTACAGACTTTATTAATACACGTGACCACCATAAAATTGTCATCATTATGTTTAATAATAAGGTCAAGTACATTTTGCAAAAAATAAATGGTACCACAGAGCAGTACCACACAGCAGAATATCTGTCTTTTGACATAAATTGCAAAAGCTAAAAATTTTTAGTTCACTGTCAGAGAAGCCGATTTTTATAAAAACCTTTGATCTGTTTTGGCAGAGGTGAAAAGTTGCTTATATCTTATATGTTAATTGTGATTTTTGACAATGTTTTCAAGCACACTTTATAGATATTCATAACGCTAACATATTATATTGAAATCAAAAATATATCAAATTGGATATCGACTTTAAAAAGAATGTGATTGAAAACATATAAAGGATTAAAATATTTTTGTACCACCAAACTCCGCCCTTTTTGGAATTGACGTTTGCTTTTCCACCTGCTCATTCTATTTCTATGAGGCACCCCGTCCCCATCACCTCGCCTCGCCCCCTCCCTCTCATCAGCATCAGCAGCATCATCAGATGCGCGCAGATCACGCTAAACAGCGCACTGGTTCATCCATCAGCAGGTGTGTGGCTATAACAGAAGATTATCTATACATCCCCACCTATTTATGGTCGTTATATTTGACTGTCTCTTTTTGGATCGTTAACTGGAGTTTTTATCAGATTTGATGGTTTGATTTCCAGCGGATATCTCAAGTCAGCGTGGCCGAAGAGGAGAGAGAATAAAAGCGAGATCATATTTAACATCCGCGCGTCTCCGGTGTCTGTGGATGGGCTGCGGACATCTGCAGTCTCTGGCTTTGAGTCACTAAGAAGATGGCGGACAGGGCAGAGATGTTTTCTCTCTCCACCTTCCACTCCCTCTCTCCTCCAGGATGCAGGTAAGACACAACATCGTCTCGCTTCCCTCAAAAATGCTCATGGGCAATGCCATCCTTTCCATCGTTCACAAAACGGACGGATTATTCATTAAACCTGACCAGACTCGAGCATATGTTTATGTATCTTCAACGTCCTTACATCCTCTCATCCGGAGAGCACCATCAGCATCCGAAATCAATGACGCTCAGCATCCCAGTGAATTATCAATAATGCGGGTATTGTTGCACGGATTTAGGATGTAGGCTATATAAATAAATGTTTTTTATTGCATATATTTAATTATATGTAATATGGTACCAAATATTTGTGAGAAAGACGGACGATTGTTTTTGTCATTGCCTGACGCATCCTCTCTGGTAATTGGCGTATTGGAGAGGCCCCACGCCCTGTTAATGTAGCTAATGTTTGATCACACTTATGGTTACGCTATAGGCCTAGTTAGTAGTAATATAATTGTGTTATCCCTAATACTCCCTAACATTACGTCATACTTTACTGTATTTGTTTTGTGGAGCTTGCTTGCAATTACACATTATTGTTACAATATCACTATATTAATTATATTTAACCAATAAAGTCTTTCAAAAAATGCTTGGTAAAATTAGGTAAAAATATTTTAGTTATCATTAACTCATGCAAAATAGAGAGATGATAATTTAAAGGTTTCTTTTGCAGTGCAAATTGAATTTATAGTCAGTTTATTTTATCTGTCATGAGTGTACCTTGAATTTATTATAATCTCTTTAAATGTATAAATTGAGCAACAATATCACATTATGTCAATCATTTTTTTTCACTATAAAAAAGTATTTCACTGTATAGTGAACATGCATTTACTGAGTAATCAATTACTTATACATAACTGCATGAACTTGGCCTATTGCTATTTAAATGTTTTATTTTAATATAAATATGAACTATAGTTTTTATTTAACAAAGTATAATGAACATTTTTGACGCTAGCATACTACAGTGTGAATACTACAACATTCATTTTTTCTATATCTGACATGCTGGACTTCCTGTTCTTTTGATTTATATTAGTGTCCCCTTCGTGATATTGACAGACCCTGTAAAATTTATATCCAGTTCAGGGATCAATGCACTGTCTGTGCACCCATAAAAAGCGTTGCATTGGTGACATTCGTATCCGAATTTCTCTGTTGCCCATCGCCACCAGTATGAACAGGCAAGAGCAGACATCAAACATTTAAAATGGCCTTCAGCAGAAAAAATCAGAGGAGTCCGTCAGCTCATATCACATTTGACAGTGTGACACTGTCAGGTCATGCGTAGATCTGAAGGCACGTGCTGTAACCGGGCAGGGCAGATGATATCAGCTATGATGTAAACAGGAAGTGACAGCATAATAAAAAGCTGCAAGTGATGGGTTTGGTGTCATCTCATAATATTTCTTCTTTATTTCCTAGCAGTCCCTATCTCAAATTATTTTGTAAAAATCTTTTCATTGTTTTCCATAAGTCTGGGTATTTTCATAAACCTGTCATCTAGAAAAACTGTGGGCAGCAGTCTGGATTCTCTAATGCCTTAGGAAGATATTATACTGTATCAGAAAGAAAAAAACATCCTCTCTCTCTTTCTGATGTAAATATACAGTTTATACAGTCTACAGTTAGTATTTAGAGTATGAGAATTAGCATTGATTTATTATAGGAAAAGTATGGTGTTTTGTTTGCTGTATTGATTACCATTTGTATAACATAGCTTTACTGTAAATACCATGGTTAATCTATGGTTACTGTAGCAAAACCATGGTGAATTTATATGTATACTGTACATCTGTTTCTATGTACATGAATTCAATTAGAAATAAAAGTTGGTACAGTAATAGAAATAGTACATGTGAGCAAGGCATTTCCCAATTTTCTTTCTTGTGTGTCATGTGATGGTAAAGAATAGCAGGATTTTCACTGACTGTGTTGTGGTAGCATGGCTCAGCTCAGCAGTACTCTAAGGTAATGTACTGTGTCTCTCAGGAGTGATGCTCTCTACAAAACACAAAGCTTTCTCGCATAGACACCGCATAGATAAACCAACAAAAACACACAAACATACTAATGCGGTAAAGAGCACATCCAGTGAGAAGATACACCCGTTTTAAGCTGTTATGTAATAACACGGCTGCTCCCTTTGGAATACTGCAATACCAAACACATATGTGTCTGTCTGAAAATGAATTGTTACATTGATGTCAACATTAAATGGGGCTTCAAAGAATTGCTATCGGTTGTGAGAGGTTTGATTTATTAATTTAGCAAAAAAACACAAAGCAGTCACTGTAGATGATGATCATTTGATACTATTCAAATGCAATTGTTTACAGTACTAAAATTCAAAAGCGGTGAGGAGAAATCTCGCTTAATGCATGCATAACAAAATATAAATGTTTTCTTTTGTATTTCTCAACTAGCTGGTGGTAATACCACTAAACAGTGTAATAGTTACTTAGTGATTTATAGTGCTCTCTGAGGAGATGTGATTATCCTTGGTTTTTGCCGTGTGTTTGGTGCATGTGTTTGTCATGTGACTAATGATGTAATCGATGTGATGATCAGAATATTGATTGTGGTGAAAGGTTCACCTTCACTAAATCTCAGCTGTGCTTCTTGGAGTCATGAGAGGAGAGATATGTGTGTGTGTGTCACAGGGATTTCTGCTGTGTCGACACTGAATGCCCTTAGGATGATCGTTTCTGAACTGTTGTTATATAATATGTCTCTTATATTTCTTGGAAAGGTGTAGTATGATCTAACAAAACTCCACAATGGCATGGTGATGATATCATTATCATAGTGATAATATACAGTACAATAACGCAGTCGTTTTCAAAGATTGTGCCGGTGGGCCCCAGTTTTAGGACATTTTTAAAAATACATTCATTTATCATAAATTATGTGTAATTAAACCTTAGAAAAATAAGGCTACTAACCAACAGCATTACATTTTATATTTGTTTAAACGTTTTGTTTAAATAAAATCTTATGTTTTAGCATGTTTTATGTCATACATTTTCTTTAGGGGGGCCACACAGGACACAAGTGAAGGCCACTGTACACAAGGGGGGCCGCACTCCAAAAAAGTTTGAGAACCACTGCAATAGCGAAAGCATTACTGGTAACACTTTACAATAAGGTTCATTAGTTAACATGAACCAATAATGAACCGCACAGTATTTATTAATCTTTGTTAATGTTAATTTCAACAATTAGTAATACTTTATTAAAATCTTGTTAACGTTAGTTAATGCAGTCGGAACTAACATAAACAATTAAAAGCTTTATTTCTATTAACTAACATTAACAAAGATTAATAAATACTGTAACAAATGTATTGCTCATGGTTTGTAATACAATAACTAACGCTAACTAATGAACTTTATTGTAAAATGTTACAGAAATACTCTACTACATGGTACTGCACTATTTTGTGAAGTGTGATTTACATTTACATTTGCTGTACTCAGCTCAGTACCTTAATGTAAAAACATAGTATTACTCTTATGCATTTTTTGGTACTCTTTGGTTGGGGTGCTAATTTTTAAACATACAAATGTTAACATAGAAAATTGAATTGAAATGGCAATTGATCATTTTAAATCGATGTCCATTTTAAATCAATGTGCCATGTTAACACAGATAATTATATACCTATAATATACATATACAGTGCCCTCCATAAGTATTGGAACAGAGGCACATTTTGTGTTATTTTAGCTGTTTACCAAAATGTATTCCAGTTACAGTCATATATGACTATTGGCTTACAGTGCACACTCTCAGCTTTATTTTGAGGGTATTCACATCCAAATTGGCTGAAGGATTTAGCAATTACAGCCGTTTAATATGGAGCGCCCCCTTTTAAAGAGGTCAAAAGTAATGGGACAGTTGACTTAAAAGCTGTTTTATGGACAGGTATTGTCTATTTGTTAAATAATTTCCTCATGAATGACAGATGTTAAAGGTCTGGAGTTGATTTTAAGTGTGGCAATTGCATTTGAAAGCTGTGGCTGTGAACCCAAATCATTCGATTCAGGGACATCTCCATGCAAGTGATACAGAGCATATTTAGGTTTCAAAAACACAACAAATCCATCAGAGAGATAGCAGGAACATTAAGAGTGACCAGATCAACAATTTGGTGCATCCTGACTAAAAAAACAACACACTGGTTAGCTCAGCAACATAAAAATCC
This sequence comes from Paramisgurnus dabryanus, assembly GCF_030506205.2. Classification (NCBI taxonomy): domain Eukaryota; kingdom Metazoa; phylum Chordata; class Actinopteri; order Cypriniformes; family Cobitidae; genus Paramisgurnus; species Paramisgurnus dabryanus. The sequence continues at coordinate 35,827,497 of NC_133345.1, read as the reverse complement.
TGTATGTCTAAATAGGATAACAGTGGTGGATGATCGAATTATCCTCTCCATGATAAAGAAAAACCCCTTTACAATGTCTGTAGGGAGAAAAAACAAGAAAAAATGTGTGATTGGAAAGGCACATGCTGGCACATTGATGTTAAAATCTGAAGTTGTTAGTTACATGTTTATTTACATACTAAAAATAATAAAATATACAATATACAACATTGAAATGGGTTTTCATTTTCCATTTCCATCTTAGAAAGAAATAGTACGCATTTTAAATGATTCAGAATAAGAACTGTTATGCCGTAATGTGAAATTTGTGTCCAATTGTTTTTAAAATTAGTGAAATAGGCAATTGTGTTACATTGGCCACGTTAACTCAGATTTCTATCGAAGCACATAAGATGCTTTCTGGAAAATGTTGAGATCATGCTGGGATAACATGAATCATCACGTTTTGTGGAGTCCGTGCCAAGCTCAAGTGCATGATATCATTTAGCAAACAGTGCATGTTTGCATTTACATTTATGCATTTGGCAGATGCTTTTATACAAAGCGTTGCATAAATTTTTTATCAGTATGTGATGTGTGTTCTCTGGGTTCGATCTCTGAACATTTTGTACTGATTATGCAATGCTAACCACTGAGCTATACAGGAGCACTAGTGATAGTGATATGCCAAATAATATTTTTTTAAGGTAAGTGGTCGCAATCAATTTATTTAAGCTACATTTAAACAAAGGAAATTAGAAAAACA